>NC_133665.1:105377970-105687345 GCF_037893015.1 Macrotis lagotis | reverse complement strand
TGGGGGTGATGATCAACTTTGATGGACTTGCTTATTACATCAGTGCAACAATCAGGAACAATTTTGGGCTGTCTGCAATGGAGAATATCATCTGTATCCAGAGAAAGAGTAATGGAGTTTGAACAAAGTTCAAGGACTATTCCCTTTAATTAAATTTTTTTTTAGGTTTTTGCAAGGCAAATGGGGTTAAGTGGCTTGCCCAAGGCCACACAGCTAGGTAATTATTAAATGTCTGAGACCGGATTTGAACCCAAGTACTCCTGACTCCAAGGCCGGTGCTTTATCCACTACGCCACCTAGACGCCCCTATTCCCTTTAATTTAGAAAAAAAAACCAGATATCTTATTGTCTGATCTTGTTATCTCTTATACTTTTTGTTTCTTTCTTAAGGATATGATTTCTCTCTTATCACATTCAATTTGGATCAATGTACAACATGGAAACAAAGTAAAGACTGACAGATTGCTTTCCGTGGGGGGAGGGGGGAGGGCGGGAAGTAAGATGGGGGGGACTGTAAAACTCAAAATCTTTAATAAAAGAAAAAAATAAAATAAATAGGGGCTATCTCATTTTTATCTTTATGTTGACAATGCCTAGTTGCCTGACACACACTGGGTTCTAATAATTGTTTGATGATTATATGGTGGATGATAAATAAAAATTAGAGAGAAGGCAAGATATTGTCCATTGATACTAAAGATACCTTTTGGGCATCAGAAAATTCCAGATTGTAGTTTTCATGCAATTTTCTCTACTGATGTCTATGATAATTAGGTCATTTCAGGGAATTCTGGTTCACCTTGACATTGATCAAAAATTTCTCCAACCACCTTTATGGTTCCAAACCCATCATCTTCTGCTTCCAGGCACTGGACAATGAGCCTGTCCCTCCCTCCAATGCTATGGAGTATGAATAATTGAGAGACAACTATGGCCCTGTAGGTATCCAAGTGGGGGATCTGAATCCTTTGGGGATGGGTCAGGAAATGATACAACTGTAGGAAGAAAAGCAAGTAGAGTGCAATGGAACTGGTTTGGAACTGGACTTGTAACCCTGAGTAAAGAGATAGCTCAACCCCCTGGGCAGGTGAGAGAAGGAATTTTTGTATCAAGATCTGCTATTGAGTAGCCTGTCTACTCTCATTCTCTAGGTAAGTCTTGGTCCCTGTACTAGAGTTTTTAGAATTATCTGAGGGCAAAGACTGAATCTGCTCTTTCTCTGTCTCACCTACAACACAGACAAATGAAGTGAGTATCTGAGACTATCGCCCAGCCCCAACTCCAACCAGTAGGCTGGGTTCACAGAACTAGACAATGTCACATCTTTCCCTCAGGGTTCTAGGGTTCCCCACATTAGGCATCTAGTGCCATCAGCTTGATCTCCCAATCCAGAGTATTCCCCCTCCCACTGTCAGTCATCAATAGTTAGCATCCCAGTTCCATTTAAATAATTAACATCAAATAATTGTTTACAAAAGAATAGTTACTACAAAGAAATAGTAAATACAGAAGAACGAACATTTCCTCCCAATTTCTATAGGGAAGAGTCCCTAAGGGAGAGTGGGTCAAAGTTAAGGCAGTTTTCTTCATAGCATTTGCTCCTCCAAGTTCACTTCAAATTTCGTTTAGCTCCTAGATGAGTCCTTATTAACCTTTCAAAGCTCACACAGTCAATGCTATTTTCCACTTTATTCACCTAAAAAGAAGGAAGAATAGACAGAATAGAGATAGAAGCAACAGCACAACCATGAACCTTATGATACTGGTGGTTAGATAAAGACCTGACACTTCTCTTCCCATTGGAGATTTAATCCTTTGCCTCCTCACTTGAACATAGGCAGGAATGAGGACCAGTCTTTTATATGTAGTCCTTTACATAGCTCATCAAAATCTGTTTCTTCATCACAGGGTTACCAGACCAGAACCAGATACAAAATTTCTACAATACTACTGAATTGGGAAGCAGGGCACATCCATTATATCTTATCACACCTTTCAGGAAACAGGGTTTCGGTCTTTTCCTCACCAGTTCTCCCAGTACAAAAATACAAGACTTGGCACAAGTAGGTGTCAGTAATGACTTTCTTACTAGTTTTAGAGGAAGATGTGATAACCTGAGATACTAGATCTTTACTGGGGAAAAGCACTGGCCACTGAATACTACACTTATCCTTCCTCCTGGTCGAGGAGGAAGTCGAAGGCAGATCCAGGTTGATCTAGTCACTGAAAGGCAATGAGCTTCCTTGTCTACCAGCCTAGTCCTGGTCAAATAAAGGAAACTGGGTTTATATATATTAAAAAAAAAAAAGACAGCAATCTTCCTTTCCAGAGTCATTGGACTAGGCACTTTGAATCATCAAGTACAATGAGATTATCACCTCCTTATTCTTGGATACTATGCCTTTTTTTTTTAATGTAACTCAAATTCCCATTAATTTTTTGATTGTCACATCATTCGAGTCAAAATAAGATGCTAAAAATCCCAGACCTTTTTCCAAACTGCTTTCTGACGTATCCCCCACCTTGTACCTGTCAAGTATATGTATCTGTGTGTGTACTACACACTTATTTGTATACATATGGGGCTGATTGCAAATATTTGTTTCTACTGAATTTCTTTGACTAGATTTTGATTAAAGTTGTATCATGTCAAGATCTTTTTGGATCTTGACTCTTTTGGGGGGAAATGACTTATATAGTTTGGGAAAACTTATTATACTGTTTAAATCCAATCTTGTGTGATTAAAAGTTATCTACATCCAGAATGTACCTGACCCCAGTATTCTAGGAATACTGGAAATGGTTACAATTCCCCAAAGTTTGGGTTCCCTTGGGGTCCTGGATCCACTCAAAGCATTCTTGTTTTGAATCCCCACAATCTGATCTTGTTTTAAGTCAATGAAAGCTTATGTTTTGGGTTCCTTAATGTTCTGGTTTTGCCCAAATTTTATTGAAAGTTTACAGCTAGGTGGCACAGTTGCTAGAACACCAGCACTAGAGTCAGGAAGACCTGAGTTCAAATCCAACCTCAGAAGCTTAATTACCTAATTATGTGAATTTGGGCAAGTCACTTAACCCCATTGCCTTGCAAAACAAACAAATTGTCTCAATTGATTTTTCTTTCAACTCTCTTATCAAAATTGCCTGTTTACAATTCGGGGTGGGTACCCTTGTCTAAATCCTTTATAATGTAAATCTTCCAGAGATTGAACAAGAAGGAGCCATACCTCCTTTTTTGCCTCACTTTCCTCTACTAAAGCATCTAATAAATTTATTTCTAAAAGTATTTCAGATTTTGAGGTTTGTTCTATCAAACAACACTTTTGTCATCCAGTGTTTTAGCTATACCTCACAGTTTTGTGTCATCTGAACATTGGGCAAGCATGCTAAGTCTTTATCCAAGTAGTTTGGTAAAAAATGTTAAAAATGTTAACTGTACCAAGGGCATGCCATTTTCTTCTCTGTTGAGTCCCTGGGGCACTCTATTAAAGATCTCCTTCCAAATTGACATTGAATTATTAATAACTTCTCTTTGGATCCAGCCATTCACCTAGTTCTGGATCCATTTAATCAAACTATTGTTTAGTCCATATCTTTCTACAAGAAAAGAATAAGAGGTTTTACCAAGTGAGTTGCTAAAATCTAGAGTTCAAATCTGGCCTCAGACACTTAATTACCTAGCTGTGTGACCTTGGGCAAGTCACTTAACCCCACTGCCTTGCAAAAAAAAAAACCCAAAAACCCAAAATTAATAATAGCCAATATATATCAATTTATTGTAAAGAATTTTATATAATTATCTCATTAAAGATCCTGTGAAGTTGGTGCTATGATTTCCCCTTTTTATAGTTAAAGAAACTGAGTCCAAAAGAGGTTTAGTGACTTGTCTGGGGCCAAGAGCCAATAAGTGTCAATGGGATTTGAATGCATTCCAGCATTCTATTCACTATGCCACTCTTCTTGGGTAAGATGAGTTTTGTTGTCCAGTCATGTCTGATTCTTCATGACCCTATTTCTTGGAAAAGATACTGGAATAGCATGCCATTTTCTTCTCTGTTGAGTCCCTATTCTGGACTCTTACGTTGAGTCCCAATTCTGAACTTCCTCAATCTTCCCCAGGCAAACTTTGGAGGGATGGGAGACAGACGGGGGAAGACAGACGGGGGGAGACAGACGGGGGGAGACAGACGGGGGGAGACAGACGGGGGGAGACAGACGGGGGGAGACAGACGGGGGGAGACAGACGGGGGAGACAGACGGGGGAGACAAGGGAGAAGACGAGATCTCCAAGTGCTCTGTTTATTCACCAGAATACAAGTGCTTAAATATCTTTCCCAGACCCTAATCCACTCCCACTTCCGTGGCACTTAGTAAAACAAGGTTCTGATGTTCAAAGTCACGAGGTGATGATAATTTACAGTATTCCCACACACAACAGTCCCTAACATTTCTCCAGCTCATTTTTCTGATGAGAAAACTGAAGCAAGCACAGTTAAGTGACCTGCCCTGGTGTACACAGCTAGTAAATATCTGAGGCTGAACTTGAACTCAGGTCTTCCTTATTCCATGACAATGCTCTATTCACTGAGTTACCTAGCTATCCCCCCAAAACTCAGTTACCTATAGTTAAATTATATTCTGCAGCATTTTTTTTCCTTCTTCCAGTCTAGTGACTGTAAAAAAAAAGGAAATATTAGTTTGGCAAGATCTGCTCTAGGATGATCTCATGCTGATTGTGTGATGATAATTTCCTTTCTTTGATATTCACTAACCATCTTTTTAATAGTAATAATAATAATAATACTTTCTGGAGTTTTTATCAAGCTCACAGATCTAGAGGGGATGGATTCCATTCTCTCCCTTTTTTTTGGAAAAGTAAGACAAAATTTATCTTTCTCTTCTCCAATTCTCCACGATCTTTCAGAGATCACTGATGGTGGTTCAGCAGTTATATTTGTCAGTTCTTTCTGTACTGAAGGATGCAATTCATCTTGATCAAGTGATTCAAATTCATCCCAAGACAGCTGGTTATTCTATTATTGTTTCCCTATTTATTGTGAGTATCAACTCCCTATAAGCTATTTTTGTCCTCTCCTTTTCAGTCCAGAGATCAGTCTCCTTGGCAGAGAAAACAAGCAAAATTATAATCAAGCACCATATTTCACAATACATTTTAGATGGGTTAATGAACTTAATATTGAAGATTATACTATTAAAGAAAATTAGAAGAGAAGTAGATCACACACCTCTAAATAGGAGATGGAAACAACTATAAAAAAAACAAAATAGAACATTTTGATTACTTGAAAATGAGAAGTTTCTCCAGAGACACTAATGCACTTAGGATAAGAAGGGAAGTGGTCAAATAGGGAAAGAAAATCTTTGAATCAAATTTCTCTGATAAGGGTTTGGTATCAAAGATAGACTATGACACTATTAATCACTCTCTCCCCCTTGATACTCTCTTCTCTCTAGGTTTTAGGATACTGCTTTCTCCTGGTTCTCCTCTGTTATAAATGGCTTCATCCAGAGTGATTAAAATGGTTTTTATTAAGATATCTCAATAAATGGCACACCTCTCCCAAGGTGGGAGACGGTTCCCCAAATCCCCAAATGCTAGATGTTATATGCACTTTCAAAGGCTTGGTTCCTGCCCCTTCAAGCCAATCATAGGTTGGGGTCACAAATCTAATTGATAATTTGCCCCTCCATACAGTTTCCCCACCTTGTTCATTATACTAATGAGCAAGAAGAGCTACTTCCTTCTCCAGGTATAAGGGACAATAGTACAGATTCCCATTCAACCTATGCAAAATTATTTAACCTTTTCCTTTTGTCTTAACTCTGTCCTTTCTGTAAACAGGTTGGCATCTCTTGAGTTGCCACAAAGACCAGGTATCCTGGTTGTTGTAATGTATTATGCTCACACTTGATTCTTTCCCACAATTTCCCCCTTTTATTCTTTTTATCAGTTTTGCTTTCCACATCTTCCTAATAATTTCTCCTTCAAAACACAATCCTTATTATTGACATAACTACTGACTTTTTCTATCAAAATCTTACTTCCTCATTATTAGGCAGGGACCCATCCTATTTTCCAGGTTTACCAACTTTCTGGTGTCCCTCCTTATTTCTTTACTACTTACCTATTGTCATCTATCTTCAGGCAGCAACTTGATAGATTCAATTTACCACAAATTCCTCCTTCTCCAGTCAACAGATTGTCTAATACAACTCTATGTTGAATAACTCTTTCTCTTGTTTGCATGGCTTAGCCAGCCAGCAACAAGGCCCTAGCTGTATAACTGCTAATTGTTTCCACTATAGCTTAAAATCTAACCAGGATATGAAATGGGGTTCCATAGGTCCAACTCCCATCCTGTGCCCAGGTGGCAGACTTGTAAGTCTAGATAACAACTCCCTAGCCAACCCTTGGCAGATAGGTATATGCAGCAGTAATCACAATTTTCTTTACCATAATGGATCCTGACAAAGGATCCAGGTACCATCATTACATCTCACATGATCCTCAGTCCAGCCATCTCTAAGTTGTACAGTCCAGAATATGTACCCTGCTTCTAGACACGTCCAGACATTTACTACCCTGCCCCAGAAAAATATCTTGGCCAGACCAGTATAAACAATTAGTCACCCTGAACTGACTCAGATCATATGCCTCTAGTGTTTGTCTCCTCTGGACCAGAATGCCACAGTGTAGTAACTGAGACCAGGAACTGAGAATCTAGACTGGCCACCCAAGGTCAGTTCTCACACTTCTGTGGACCACCACAGTCAGCCACACCACAAGCCTGGGCATTGACTTCTGTCAGCTAGATTCTCCTCCCATCATTACTAATACCTCATTGCCTAAATCAGAAATAAGACTCTCCCTAAATAGGATATATAAACTCATGTAGGATATAATCATGCCACCCAATAATCTCAACCTCTTTTTTTTTAGTTCAAAGATTTTATTTATTTTGAGTTTTACAATTTTTCCCCTAATCTTACTTCCCTCCCCTCATCCCCCACAGAAGGTAATTTGTCAGTCTTTACATTGGTTCTATACTGACCTCCTTTTTTCTCAATGGAACATGTCTTCACCTTGCCTCCTCCTCCTTTCCATAAGGAGAGGGGCATAAGTAGGGGTGTCACACTTACAGAATCAAGGAGAAGTTACAGGTATATACCCATGGGTGAGAAATAGTGGAGATGAATTGATCCAATGTCTCTCTTCTCTTCTCCCCTGGAGACATCCAATGTCCTTCTGCATCTTCTGAATCTGTTCCAAAAGGTCCTCTCCAGCTCAAGTGACTTGTTGAGGTCTTCACTTCTGGTAAAGAAACTGCTTAACATTTTACTCAGATCAAAACACATGTCTTCGTCACAAGACAATAAGATTCTAGGGTTTATTATAATTTACATTTTGCCTTACTCACTGTCACATTGACATACATGCTTCACTTCAACACAATAAACTTACATAAGTGTTTTACTACATGAGCAAACTCCCAGTAAGAACTATCTTAAGAACTGACTTAAGCTTATAACAGTCTTAACCTTTTGCTTTCATTACAATGACTCAAACATCCTTAACCAACATGAATTTTTTCCCAAAAATATTCCCTAATATACCATACATTTTCCCTTTTCCAGATGTACATATCTGACCCACATTCCTTTCCTTAAACTAAACCTTGAAACTATAATTATCTTAAAAATTTCAATAACAAACATCAGAAATCATATGATTATATCAATAGATGCTGAAAAAGCCTTTGACAAAATATAGCACCCATTTCTACTAAAAACACTGGAGAGCATAGGAATAAATGAATTGTTTTTTACAATAAATAGAAGTATCTATCTTAAACCATCAACAAGCATTATATTCAATGGGATAAGCCAGAGGCATTCTCCATAAGATCAGGGGTGAAACAAGGATGCCCATTATCACCACTACTATTCAATATTGTGTTAGAAATGTTAGCTCCAGCAAAAAAAAAAGAAGAAAAGGAAATTGGAGGAATTAGAATCAGGAAGGAAGAAACAAAACTCTTACTCTTTGCAGATGACATGATAGTATACCTAGAGAATCCCCCCCAAAATCTAAAAACTACTAGAAATAATTACCTACTTTGGCAAAGTCGCAGGATATAAAATAAACCCTCAACATTTCTATATATGACTAGCAATACTATATTCTACAGCAGAAAGAGTTAGAAAGAGAAATACCATCCAAAGTTGTAAGAAGGGGCAGCTAGGTGGCTCAGTGGATAGAGCGCTGGCTCTGGAGTCAGGTGCACATGAGTGCAAATCTGGCCTCAGACACTTAATAATTGCCTGTGTGGCCTTGGGCAAGCCACTTAACCCCATTTCTCTTGCAAAAACATAAAAAAATAAAAATAAAAGTTGTAAGAGACTGTTGTGTATGGGAGTTCTATAAAGCTTCATTACCTGGTGTCCTCTAGCACCAGAGGATTATTTACTGGTTGCTTAGAGAGTGCCAAGGGGGTGGGAGTGGGCCAGGGACTGGGGAGGATATTTAAGCACTTGTATTTGGAATACGTGGAGATCTAGGAGAGTTTGTCATCCTTTCCATCCTTGTCTCCCACCCCTTCAATGTTTGCCTGGGTAAGGATAGGCTAGCCAGTAGGAACCTAATACATCTTGAGCAGCTAGCCACAAAGACACATATAACACAAAGACAATATAAAATACTTGGGAGTCTACCTGCCAAGGTATATTCAACTTTATGGAAACAATTATAAAACACTTCTCATACAAATAAAATCAGATTTAAATAACTGGGCAATTATCAACTGTTCATGGATAGGTGAGCTAATATAATAAAAATGGCAATTCTACCTAAATTAAACTACTAATTGAATTACTTATTTAGTGCTCTATCAAAACAATCAAAATTTCAAAAAAATTACTTTAATGAGTTAGAAAAAATTGTAAGTAAATTCATATGAAGAAATAAAAATGTCAAGAATTTCCAGGAATTTAATGAAAAAAGTGCAAAAGAAGGTGGCTTAGCCCTACCAGATCTAAAATTATATTATAAAGCATCAGTTATCAAAATTTCTGGCTAAGAAATAGAGGATTGGATCAGCAGGTTAAACTAGGTGCAATAGCAGGAAATGATTATAGTAATCTGCTGTTTGATAAGCCTAAAGAGACCAGCTTTGGGGATAAAAACTCTCTCTTTGATAAAAATTGTTGGGAAAATTAGAAGTTAGTATAGCAGAAACTTGGATTAGACCAGCACCTCACACCCTATACCAAAATTAGATCAAAATAGGTACAGAATTTAGACATAAAAGATAATATTATAAGCAAAGCAGGAGATCAAGGAATAGTTTACCTGTCAGATCTATGGAAAGGGAAGCAATTTATGATGGGGGAAGAAATGGAGAACATCATTAAAAACAAACTAGCTGGGGCGGCTAGGTGGCACAGTGGATAGAGCACCAGCCCTGGAGTCCAAAGTTCCTGAGCTCAAATCTGGCCTCAGACACTTAATAATTAATTGCCCTGGGCAAGCCACTTAACCCCACTGCCTTGCAAAAAAAAAACTAGCTAGATTTTGATTACATTAAATTAAAAAGCTTTTGCACAGACAAAACCACTGTAACCAAGATCAAAAGAAAAGTAGTAAATTGGGAAACAATTTTTACAACTAGTATTTCCGACAAAGGACACGTTTTTAAAATATGTAGAGAACTGAGTCAACTTTATAAAAAAAAAATCAAGCCATTCCCCAATTAACAAATGGTCAAAGGATATGTAGAGGCAATTTACAGATGAAGAAATCAAAGCGATCCGTAGTCATATGAAAAATTTCTCTAAATCATTACTTATTAGAGAAATGCAAATTAAAGCATCTCTAAGGTACTATGTAATACTTCTCAGACTGGCCAATATGACCAGAAAGGACAATGATCAATGTTGGAAGGGATGTGGGAAATCTGGGACACTGATATATTGTTGGAAGAGCTGTGAACGCAATCCAACCTTTGTGGAGAGCAACTTGGAATTATACCCAAAGGGCAATAAAAATGTGCATACCCTTTGATCCCTCAATACCACTACTGGGTCTATACCCTGAAGAGATCATGAAAAAAGGTAAAATCACTTTTACAAAAATATTCCTAGTGGCCCTGTTTGTGGTGGCAAAGAGTTGGAAATTGAGTGAATGTCCATCAATTGAGGAATGGCTTAACAAAATGTGGTATGTGTATGATATGGAACACTATTGTTCTATTAGAAACCAGGATGGATGGGAATTCAGAGACTGGAAGGATTTCCATGAACTGATGCTGAGTGAGATGAGCAGAACCAGAACATTGCACACCATAACAGCAATATGGGGTTGATGATCAAACTTAATGGACTTGCTCATTCCATCAGTGCAACTATCAGGGATAATTCTGGGGTATCTGTGATAGAGAATACCATCTGTATCCAGAGAAGGAATTGTGGAGTTTGAACAAAGACTATTAACTTTAATATAAAAAAATCATTATCTTATTATGTAATTTTGCTATCTCTTATTTTTTTCCTTAAGAATACAATTTCTCTCTCAACACATTCAGTTGAGATTAATGTATAGCATGGAAGCAATGTAAAGACTAATAGACTGCCTTCTGTGGGGGGTGAGGGAAGGGAAGCAAGATTAGGGGGCAAATTATAAAATTCAAAAATTAATTAATTAATTAAAGTTAAAAAAAATACTCCAAAAAAAAACTTCAGCTGAGTCCCCCAACTCAGAAATAACTAATCCAGACCTCTTACACACAAGACAAAACACACACACACACACACACACACACACATACACACACACATACTACTCCCCCATGGGACCATACTCACATTGGATCCAATCAGTGGCTTCCTTCCTTCTTCCTTCTGACTACCAGCTACCATCTACGGGCTCCTGGCTACAGGCCACAAGGTTCCCTGGCCTCCTATGTCTAGCCTGCAACCTTCCACTTGGTGGGCTTTGGATTTGGGGGAACTTCCTGAGAGGGACTCCAAATCCTCTCTCCCTTTGGGGCATCCTCTGGCCTCTCCTTTTTTAAAGGACTTCTCAGCCAGGCCAGGGCTCTTACCCCTCAAACATTTTAATCACTCCTAGCTCCAAACCTGGGCCAATCTTCCTAGGAATCTCTGAGATATTTCCCCAGCAAAGAAACCAGGAAAGTGGGCTTGAAATCAAGCCATGTGTGTGCATTATTTTTTTTGTGTGTGTGTTCTTCCTGGAAAAGAGATTCACATAATAATATCCCGAAAGAGTCCCCAAATTGTTACAAATGTGTATACTTAGTCCAGAGTGAGTAAAATGGTTTTTATTAAGGTATCCCAATAAATGGCACACCTCTCCCAAGGTGGGAGAGGGGTCCCCAAACCCCCAAATGCTAGATGTTATATATACTTTCAAAGGCTTGGTTCCTGCCCCTTCATGCTAATCTTAGGCTGGGGTCACAAATCTAATTGATACATTTGCCTTCCCCCCCATACAGTTTCCCCACCTTGCTCATTATACTAATAAGCAAGAACAGCTACTTCCTTCTCCGAGTGTAAGGGACAATAGCACAGATTCCCATTCAACCTTTGCAAAATTATTTAGCCTCTTCCTTTTGACTTAACTCTGTCCTTTCTGTAAACAGGTTGGCATCTGTTGAGTTGCCACAAAAACCAGGCATCCTGGTTTTTGTAATGTATTATCCTCACAGACATCTGTGAGATTCCAGCAATACCCTTTCTCATCCTTGTGAAAGCAAAACACTTGATTCTTTCCCACATCCTCTTATCTATCTGACTATTCCTTCTGTTTCCTTTGCTGGATACTCCTCCAAAGCTACCATCTTGTATAGAATGCTGAAGACCCCTACTCAAATTGACTATTCAGAGGCTTCTCCAAAGTTCAGAGCAGAATGTCATTTATTAGAATCTTGCAAGAAGCAGGCAGTCCTCCCAGGGTGCAAAGGGGACACCCAGGGGTGGAGGCCACCTAACAAGTGTTAGCATCCAAGCTTTATAGGCAAAAACCACAACCTTCTTAATTTCTGTTGGCCTCTCAAATAATTGGCTCAAGCCTTGCAATGGCATGGGGGATTTTTGTGGTTATGACAGCTGCAGTGATGATACCTGACATCTGCTCTCAGGGAGGGTCCTTAGAAACTTGCCCCCCCCCTTTGACCTATTTTGAAGGGACTGATAGTTCTTGGAAACTTGGGGCCCCTGACCTATTTTGAAGGGACTGATAGCTCTTTTCTTCAAACTGAGAGATCTCCACTTAACCCACTCATTCTCACTACAGTTGAATCTCAGAATTCTGTCCTGGGTCCTCTTTTCTTCTCCATCTATACAGCTTCACTTATTGATATTATCAGCTTCCATGGATTTAATAACCATCTCTATATGATGATTCTCAAATTTACCTTTTTTGCCCCATTCTCCCTGCTGACTTCCAATTTCACATCTTTCAGAATTTTCAAACTTGATGTCTAGTAGACATCTTAAACTCAATTAATACAAAGAGAATTCATTGTCTCCCTGCTAAACCCTCCCAACCTTTCCTATTACTGCAGAGGACAACACCATTCTCCCAGTCTCTCAGGCTCAAAGTCTAGGAGTCATCCTGGATTCCTCATCACTCTCACATCCAACATCCAAGCTGTTGCCAAGGCCTAATGATTTTACCTCCGCAACATCTCTCAAATACTCTCCCTTCTGTCCTCTGACACTGTCACTACTCTGGTGCAGGCCTTCATCATTTCACATTTTGAACATTCAACAATCTACTGGTGTATTGTCTACCAGCCTCAAGTCTCACACCACTCCAATCTATTCTCCACTGAATCACTAAAATTTTCCTAAAGCAACAGATCAATCATTCAATAAACTTTAATGGTTCCCTATTGCCTTCAGAAGCAAATACGAAATGCTCTGTTTAGTATTCAAAGCTCTTCATAACCTGACCCCTCCTACCTTTCCAGTCTTCTTAAACTTACTCCCTAACACATACTCTCCATCTAGTGCCATTGACCTTCTGACTTTCCCATAAACAAAGTACTATGCATCTTTGCTCTGGGCATTTTCTCTGGTAGTTCTCCATATCTGGCTATATTCCATCCTCCTCTCTGGACTTCTGACTTCCTTAATTTTAAGTCCAACTAAATTCCCACATTCTTCAGGAAGTCTTTCCTAACTCCTCTTCATTCCTGTGCTTTCTCTCTTTTAATTATTTCCTATTTATCATATATATATATATATGTATGTACGCACATGTGTATATATATACATATATATGTATATATATATATATACATATATATGTATATATATCTTGCTTTGTATATATTTGCTTGCATGTTGTCTCCCCTGTTAGATTGTAAGTTCCTTGAGGGCAGGGACTGTCTTTTGCTTCTTTCTGTATTCCCAGTGCTTAGCACAGTGACTGCATATAGTAGGTACTTAATAAATGTTGAGTGATTGATTAATAAATACAATAAAACTAATAGTCATTCTCCAATAGATAATAAAAGATTCTGAAAAACAGTTTTCAAAAGAATTTCAAAGTATTCACAAACAAGTGGGAAAAAATGCTACTAATCACTAGTAAGAAGAAAAGTGAATCCTGAGGTTTTCACCCCAAGCCTTGGAAATTGGCAAAAATAACACAAAATGGCAATAACGAATGTTGGAGGAATTTTGGAATAATGGACACACTCATACATTGTTGGTGGAACTGTGAAATTGTCTAATCAATTTGAAAAGCAAGTAAAATGACTAAAATGTTCTTACCTTTGAATCAAAGACTTCAATACTGGGCTTATACCCCAAGGTATAACTTAGACATTAGTTAATAGAAGGTCCCCCTATATCACATTAGTCAGAAGAAGGTACCCATATATTATGTATTTACAGCATAATTTTTTGTGATAGTTAAGAACTGAAAATAATGCAGATGTGTATCAATTAGGAAATGGCTAAACAAATTGTGGTATACAAATGAAATAGAAATTACTGTACTGTATGAAACAATATGTGTGATGAATGTTAAGAAGTGTGAAAAAATCCATATGAACTGATGCAGAGTAAAGTAAGCAGAGAAAAGAAAATAATATGCATAGTAATTGCAAAAAAGTAAATGAAAAGAATAACCCACACACTAAAAAAATCAAGCAGGAGTTGAAAAAATAGAAATGAAAAGATATCCACAAACCCTTTGTGAAGATAAAAGATACACAGGTATTGCACACTGTATATGTTTTTAAACTTTTTCAATGCTTAAAACAAAAGAAAAGAAGTGTTAGAGGATGACAGGAGGCAATCTGTTGGAGGAAAGGAGGACATAATGGGATCATTTGAATAGGTAGAGGAGTTAGCTTTGATAAAATCACTTCATCTTATGACACAGAGTAAAGGAGGAGGTAGTATCAAAAGGCATCTGAGAGAAAGGAGATGGGGGGAGAGAAGAGGGAATTTATTTAATCTTGGAGATTTCTGGGACTTCCCTTTCTTCCCTCTCTATACTCTCTCTTAAAAGCCTTTTCAGGGGTGGCTAGGTGGCCCAGTGGATAGAGTACCAGCCCTGAAGTCAGGAGTGCCTGGGTTCAAATGCAGTCTCAGACACTTAATAATTACCTAGCTGTGTGGCCTTGGGCAAGCCACTTAACCCCATTTGCCTTGAAAAAAAACTAAAAAAAAAAAAAAGCTTTTTCAGTTCCCATGGTATAACAATCTTCTCTACACAGATGATTCACATATATTTAAGCATATACATATTTATTTGTATATGTTTGTGTGTGTGTATACACATCTAGGTATGCACACACAAAATGTTATATATATATAATATATATTATATATGTTCACACATACATATATATGAATATATATTCAGCCCTATTTTCTCCCTTGAATTTCAGCCCTCCATTAACCATTGTCTAATGGATATTTAAAACTGGCAGTCCTAGAAATATCTCAAACTTAATATGTACATACAAAGCAGAATTCATTATCTTTTTTTTCAAAACTCTCTCTTCTCCCATAGTTTCCTATTTCTATGAAAGTCTCCAGAATTTTTTTTGGATTTTGATACATTTATTGAACAAATAGTACACAGAAGGATGGTTAAGTTTTCAGGGTAGTTATGATTATAATGGAACACAGCCATCACTGCAGGATTCATTAATGGTCTACATTTTCAGAAAGCTTCTTGGCTTAGAGCCACCCCAAACCCACTGCCCTACAAAAACCAAAAAAAGAAAAAAAAAGACCCAAAACAAAATAAAATAGTAACAATAGTAGGGGTGCCCAGGTGGCAGACAGAGCACTGGTCCTTCAGCCAGGAGCACCTGGGTCCAAATCTGGCCTCAGACACCCAATGATCACCCTGCTATGTGGCCCCAGGTAGGCCACCCAGCCCTATTTGCCTTGTACCCCCCAAAATAAAAATAATAATAATAATAACAATAAATGTGCTTCAGATTGTGTGCCAACACCACCAACTCTGTCGCGGGTGGATTACATTCTTTATGATAAGACCATCACAAAAGTTACTTCCATATTTTTCCACCTTTGCCATTGCTGATGGCAACTCCCTCCTTTCGTATTTCTCCACTACCATGTACTATATTTTCTCTCAACTTTTACTCTGATTCTGCTGTAGGGTAGTTGAGTGGCACAGCAGACAGATCCCTGGCCCTGGGGCCAAAAGGCCCCCACCACCACCCCTTAGGCCCAGCATCCACCTGACCCTATGGTCCTGGACAGGCCATCCAATCCCAGTTCCTTGCAAGAAGTAAAAAAGAAAATGTGTTATATCTGACCACTCTCCCCCCATGGTCCATCCTCTCCTCCTTCATTCACATCCCCACCCCTTCCCCCTGTCCCCTCCCTTCTTACTCCAGATGCCTATACCCCATTGAGTATATATGTTTCCTCTCCTAGACACCTCTGATTCCATCATTCCTCCTCACCTTCCTCCCCTTCCATATCATTGCAATAGCTCATTGTAATCAAGAAAAATCTTACTATATGAAATATCTTGGCCTATTCCTCCTCTCCTTTTTCTTTCTCCCATTACATTTCCCTTTTTTCTATTGACTTCATTTTTACACCATATTTTATCTTCAAATTCAGCTTTCTCCTGTGCTTCATCTATAAAAGCTCCTTCTACGTGTTCTGTTAATTGAGAAGGTTCATATGAGTATTATCAGTGTCATTTTTCTATGGAGGAATACATGCAGTTCATCAACATTAAGTCCCTCATATATTCCCCTTCTCCTCCAATCTCTATGCTTCACCTGAGTCCTGTATCTGAAGATCAAACCTTCTGTTCAGCTCTGGCCATTCCAACAGGAGCATTTGAAATTCCCCCTGGTTCATTAAAAGTCCATCTTTTTCCCTGGAAGAGGACATTCAGTTTTGCTGGGTAGTTGATTCTCGGTTGCATTCTAAGCTCTTTTGCCTTCTGGAATATTATATTCCAAGCCCTATGAGCTTTTAATATAGTTGTTGCTAAGTCCTGTGAGATCCTGACTGCAGCTCCTCGGTATTTGAATTGTGTCCTTCTGGTTGCTTGTAATATTTTCTCTTTGACTTGGGAGTTCTGAAACTTGGCTATAATATTCCTGGGGGTTGTTTTTTTGGGATCTCTTTCTCGGGGAGATCAGTGGATTCTCTGCTTTCTATTTTGCCCTCTGCTTCTAGGATATCAGGGCAATTTTCCTGTAGTAATTCTTGAAAATGATGTCAAGGCTCTTTTCCTGATCATGACTTTCAGGTATTCCAATAATTTTCAAATTATCTTTCCTAAATCTGTTTTCCATAGCAGTTGTTTTTTCAATGAGATGTTTCACATTTTCTTCTAATTTTTCCATTCTTTTGGTTTTGAAGTATTGAGTCCTGATTTCTCATAAATTCATCAATCTCCCTGAATTCTATTCTTTGTCTGAAGGATTTGCTTTCCACAGAGAGCTTTCTTATCTCTTTTTCCATCTGGCCAATTCTGCTTTTTAAAGCATTCTTCTCCTCAATAACTTTTTGAACTGTTTTATCCATTTGACTTAAGCTAGTTTTTAGCATGCTATTTTCTTCAGCATTTTTTTGGATTTCCTTGACTAAGCTGCTGACTTTATTTTCATGTTTTTCCTGCATCTGTTTCATTTCTTTTCCCAGTTTTTCTTCTGTCTCCCTCATTTGATTTTCAAAGTCTTTTTTGAGCTCTGTCATAGCCTGAGCCCAATTTCTGTTTTTCCTTGGAGTCTTTAGATGCAAGAGCTTGTGCTTCCTCATCTTCAGACTGAGTGTTTTGATCTTTCTTGGGCTCACAGGCAAAGTATTTCTCAATGGTGTCCCTCTTTTTTCTCTGCTTGCTCATTTTCCCAGCCTAAGCCTGTTTTGGGGGTGCTTCTTGAGCTTTTGGGACACTCCCACAAGGATCTCAGCTGTGTGAGGCTCTGTCCTCCCTCCTGATCTGTGAATGACCATAAGTGCCCCTCTCTGTCACAGGGCTGAGTGTGTGTGTGGGGGGGGCTACTGTTCTATGGGGTGGGGCCTAGACTGCGATTAGGATCTGAATGTGGTCAGAACCCCAGCATCCTGTTCCAGGGACAGAGCTCTGCAGTCTCTCTCTTCACTCCCCTCCCTCGGCTCAATGGGCTCATGCACTGGGGGCTCCTGCTTACCAGCTCTGCCAGTTTTTGGTTCCTGGATTTGGACTGCCTTGGCCACACTGCTTGCTGTGTACCCTGAGGGCTGGGCTTCATGTGCTCGCTCTGGCACAGGTTCCCCCGTTCCCTCAAGTTGTGGCTGGTGCTCCCCAGGGTATAGGTCAGGAAACTCCGCACCCCCCACCCTGTGAGCCTCGGCTCCCAGCGCCCTGGGGCTGCCTCCAGGAAGCTGAAGTTCTTTCCCTCTGGTGGGCCACCCCTCTGGCAGGCTGCCCCTCTGACAACGGGAGCAGAGCCTTTCTGTTCTTTTCCAGGTTACCTTGAGTAGGAGAACTGCCTCACTGGGTCCCTCTGTGGGTTCTGTCTCTTGAAAATTTAATTAGAGTCCTTAGTTTATAAGTTTTATGAGAGAGCACCTAAGAGATGATCTTCTCTTGTCACCATCTTGGCTCTGCCCCCAGTCTCCAACATTCTAACAGGCTCATATTATTATTTTTTCTTTTCAGTTGCCCTTGCCCCACATATCCAAAGAGTTAGCAGATCTTACCATTTCTATCTACCCAATATCTCCCATATCTGACTCCTCTCTTATTCATCTAGCTACCACCTCGGTTCAAGTCCTTATCATCTCTAGCCTATATTATTTTGTTAGCCTCCTAATTAGTCTCTTTGCTTCAAGTCCCCCTCTATTTTGCCACTCTAATCCCTAATCTTTATCTTCAACTTTGACTTCTAATCCCTAAACCCCTTAGTTCTTTCACAGGTTATTAAATGTATACTTTCTTCCCTTTCCCATCTTGAATCCTTGGTCTAATCCTACTCTATACTTGTCTTCTCTTGAGTCTCTTGCTCCTTAACATTACTTATTGATCTTTCCCTGTCAAGTCTAAAGCTTGTATTATTTCCAGTATCAGCTGTTGAACAGAGTTGGAGAAAAGCATAAAGTCATGTTGATTGAGTCCACTACTAATTAATGTTACATAAACTCAATGTTCTTCAACAAGTCAGTTCTTTCTCTAATTGATCCATTATCCCACACACCACAGGAGCTTTTCCAAATTTTTCTATCCTTCCTCAAACCTCCCATCATTCTTCCTCCCCCCTACATTCTCATGCTTGATGCTTCACTGATAAAATTGAGTTCATGTGTCAAGAGCTCCCTCTTCTCCCCTTTTCCTCCTCCCACATCACTCAGATGATTTCTCCAACTATCTCCTCCTTCACACATATTTTACATGAAGAGGTGACCCTTTTTCATGGCCAAAGCACACTCTTCACCTGCAAAAGTGATCCTATCCTATTCCATCCCATCCTCTCCAATAAGTAGTCTCCACTAGCTTCTACTATTCTTCAATTTCTCCCAATCTATTGGTTATTTCTCTACTGCTCAAAAAAAAAAACTACGCATGTCTTTCCCCATCCTCAAAAGCCCTCATTTGAACCATCTATCCAAGCTAGTTGTTGTTCTATATTTCTCCACCCTTTTGTGGCTAAATTTCTTGAGAAGATCATCTATAACAGGTCCTCTCTTATCACTCTCTTCTTAACTCTCTATAGTCTGGCTTCAAATCTCATCATTCAAATGAGATTCAAAGTTACTAACCACCTTTTAATAATGCCTTTTCTCAGTCCTCATCCTTCTTGAGCTCCCTGCATGCAGCATTAGATACTTGATTGTCTTCTCCTTAACACTTTCTTCTCTGTAAGTTTTGGTGATATTCTTTTCTTCTGGTTCTTCTCCTACCTCTCTGACCATTCCTTCTTAGTCTCTTTTGCTGGATTTTCAACCAAATCATATTCCTAACTATGGATACCACACAGCACTCTATCTAGGACCTGCTTCTCTTCTCCCTCTATACTATTTCACTTGATGATTGCATTAACTTCCATAGGTTAAATTATTAAATTTATTTATGCAGCCTCTCTGCTCACCTCCAGATTCATATCACCAGCTACCTAATAGACATTCTGAACTGGATGTCCCATAGACATCTTAAACTCAAAATGCCCAAAATGGAACTCATTATCTTTCCCATCTCCCCTCAAGTCCTACTATGTTGTTAAATTTCCTATTACTATCAAGTAATATTACCAGGCAGCTAGATGCTATAGTGGATAAAGCATTGGGCTTGGAATCAGGAAGACTCATCTTTCTGAGTTCAAGTCTGGTTTCAAATACTTATTCCCTGTGTGACCCTGAGTAAGTCACTTAGTTTGCCTCAAGTTTCTTCATCTGTAAAATTAGCTGGAGAAGGAAATGCCAAACCACTCCTGTATCTTTGCCAAGAAAACCAAAAATGGGATCAATGAAGAGTTGGACTTGATACAAGTGAAATGATATGATAACAAATTACTGTTACCATCCTCTGCCTGTATAGTGAATCTGTTGCCAAGTCTTGTCAATTCTACCTTTATAAAATTTTTTGATATAGACTCCTCTCCTCTGATACAGTCCTGATATAGGCCCTCATCACCTTACACCCACATTTTTTCAATAACCCTCTGCTTACTCTCCCTGTCTCTCCTCATTTCAGTCCATCCTCCCTTCAGCTGTGAGACTGATCCTCCTAAAAGGAAGCATTGACTGCCACAGCCCTATTCAATCAACTCCAGTGGATCTCTATCCACTGGATTCCACTCAGAGATCAAATGAATAATCTGTTTGCCATTCAAACTCTCCATATAAGGCCTGAAAGACTTTGCATGAACTGATGCTGAACAAAACAAGGAAAACATCGTATACATTAACAGCAACATCATGTGATGGTTAACTATAATGAACCCAGTTCCTCTCAACAGATAAGTGATTAAAGACAATTCTAAGACTTGTGATCGAAAATGTCATCACATTCAGAGAAAAACTGTGGAATCTAAATGCAGACCAAAATATACTATGTTCATTTTTAAAACTTATTTTAAAACTTTTTTTCTATCTCGTGTTTTTCCCCTTTAGTTCTAAATCTTCTTTCACGACATGACTAATATGGAAATATGCTAAACATGGTTGTACATGTATAACCTGTATCAGGACAACTAGCTGACACAGTAGATAGAGCACTGGCCCTGAAGTCAGGAGGATCTGAGTTCAAATTCAACCTTAAACATTTGACTCTTACTAGCTATGTGACCTTGGGCAAGTCACTTAACTCTGCCTCATACCCTGAGCCATCTGAAGTCATCCAGATCCCTTTCTGGCCACTGGGCTCAGATGGCTCCAGAGAAGGGTGCACAGCATCCCCTCACATGTATGTCCTGGAATCATTTTTCTGAGTTGATGGTGTTCTTCAAGAATGAAGGGCAAACATCATCATCATCATCAATCTTTTATCAGTTTATTTACTGTTGTGGAGAAGGAGGAGGGAAGTTAGAAAAATGTGGAACTCAAAACTTTACAAAAGGATGGATGTTCAAAACTAGCTTTGCATGTCATTGGGAAAAAATGAAAAATTTTTAAATAAAAAAATAATTTTAAAAACTTTTCATATTCTGTCCCCTTCCAACCTTCTAGTCTTCTTTTATCTTGCTGCCCTCCCTACATTGTGATCCAATGACACTCGTCTTGTTGCTTGCACATAACACACCATCTTGAAATTCTACACCTTTTCACTGGTTGTATCCTACACATGGAATGCTGCCTCTCCCTTTTTTGCACCTCCTGTCTTTCAAGAGTCAGATAAATTCACCTGTTTCAGGAAGCTTTTCCTGATCCCCCTTAATACTAGTGCTTTCCCTCTATTGAT
This sequence comes from Macrotis lagotis, assembly GCF_037893015.1. Taxonomy (NCBI): domain Eukaryota; kingdom Metazoa; phylum Chordata; class Mammalia; order Peramelemorphia; family Peramelidae; genus Macrotis; species Macrotis lagotis. The sequence goes on along the minus strand of NC_133665.1, from coordinate 105,665,912 downwards.
TGTTTCAAATTTCTCTGTTGTTTGGACATAGTTGTTCACATGTTGTCTCCCTTATTCAACTGAGAGTTCCTTGAGAGCAGGGACAACTTTTTACCTTTCTTTGTATCTTCCAAGTATCAGTATAGTGCTTTGCATTTAGTAAGAACTTAATAAATGCTTTTTGATTTTGACTAACTTATTTGTCTCCTCCATAGGAATACTCTACAATGAGGTCCCAATTATTAATTAATTGACCAAATTATTTAAATCCATACTATTTGAAATTATATGGAAAATATGGTAATTGTTTCCAATGGAAATATGCAATGAAAATTTTTAAAAATTATTTCTGTTTGTTAATGTAACTCAACAGCAAAGAAAATGTATTTCTGATTCATTATAAAAGCAAAAATTTTAAATTAAAAATAGTTACTGAATATCATTTCTAAAGATAAGCCTATACTGATGATATGACAGAAACCTCATTATCATGGTTTAAAATGTTTCAGCAGCACAGACTGAACTGTCTTCTCATCCTTTAGATCCTCATACATAGGATGATAGGTGAAAGAGCTTTATCCATATCTCAACAGGTTTGCCTGTTTCCATTATCACCTAATGAACCAAGAGTAGTTGGAGCACTTGGGGCATTGTCAAAAATCCAAAATGCTTTAAAGACATACTATTGTTGTCCTTGCCATATTTTCCAACATCTAGGTTAAAATAATTTTTAAAAATAACAATCTTTTGGGGCGGCTAGGTGGCACAGTGGACAGAGCACCGGCCTTGGAGTCAGGAGTACCTGGGTTCAAATCCAACCTCAGACACTTAATGATTACCTAGCCATGTGGCCTGGGGCAAGCCACTTAACCCCATTGCCTTGAAAAATCTAGAAAACAATAATAATAATCATCATCTTTTAAAACAGTTTTAGTCAGCCATGCTTTCTCACTTGACTGCAAAGAACTAGAAGCAATTGGTGATTGTAGCTTCTAAGAGCTCAAGGATTTTGAGACACATAAACTAGTGATTTTAATTCTGCATTACCTCCTAATAAAAGAGCTAGATTATCCTTAGACACTTTAAACCAGGTTGAGTATTGAGGGAATTGTGGGAATTGTGGGAATGATACTGACTCCATTCAGTGACTCAGTTCTGGAGCTAGCTCACTTCCCTTTCTATTTAATTATGGGTCTAGTCCAATTTCTGATTTATGAGAAAACTTTATTCAATTATGAGAATTGTGAGGAAATATTATTGCATTGTTTGAACCTATCCCTACATAGCCACCTCTATCTGTTGCTTAAAATCCCTTATCTAAGAACCTAGGTTTTGCTGACTAGAAACCTAGTCAGATCCAAAGACTGATGTAAAGAATTTTTTCACAATTATACACATCAAGCAACCCATACATCTTATCTGAAAACTGGCCCAGCATGATCCATTAGTTACTGTTTCCTTATTATTTTGCTTGACTACAGACATTTGAAGAGAAGGAAAGAAAGAATACCTCTTTTTCTGAATACAGGATCTTGTACCTGTTTGCTCTCTCCCTTCCAACTCAGAAAGACCCTAATCTTTCCTCCAATTAGAAATCAGATTATCTAATCTTGTTTCCTGATTTATATTCTATTAATTGTTTGCTTTTAATGCAAAAAAAATCTGTGTCCCTCGGTATTTTGGGTTCAATACCAAGCTGAGGAGGCCTGGTCCCAATCTGTTAAGTAACTTAGATTCATTGCTTAATAAAGTGACCAGAAGTCCAAACCTTTGTTTTTTCAGTTATTTCAGATTTCACCCACACAAATTTTCCACCATATTTGATGTATTCTTTCTCTCTTTTCTATTTCCAATGCCTCCATCATAGTATAGAGGCTTTCAGAATCATCCATCTGGATTCTTGGAATAGCAGCCTAATTGGTTTCCCCACCTCTCTCACTCTCCAACCTTGACGCCAATCTATTATTTAAACTTCAGCCAGAACCATCTTTTTTTTTTTACATAGAAATCTGGTCACAACCTTCCTCTTTTAAAAATTCTTAAATAGTTTCCCTATTGCCTCCTAATTAAAGTTCAAACTCCTTAGCCTGGCATTCAAGTCCTTCCATAATCTGGTACCACCCTACCTTTCTGAATTTCTCTCATATTCTTATCTATATACTCTTCAATTCAACCGAATTGGATTCCTTTTTGATTCTCAATGATATATAGTATTTTCCTGACTCTGCATCCTTGTTCAAGAATTTTTTTTCCTTTGCCTAAAATTTTCAACCTTCTCCACTTTGTCTATTGAGTTCTTTTACATTCTTTAGGGTTCATCTTAAATGCCACTTTCTTCAGAATCTGTCCCTGATCTCCCCCCCCAATACTTGCATACACACACACACACACACACACACACACACACACACACACACAGACACAGACACACACACCCTTGAACCATATTTTTTTCCTTGCAATTATGCCAGAGGGTAAAAAGGCTCTCAAAGGTTCTACCAAGTCAGAAAGTCTTTGAATACTGGTTGCATGAGTCTACTGATAGATGTGTATGTTGAAAAGCAATGGAACTGTCAAACTTTGTCATTGGCTTCAGTGCTGCCACAGCTCAGTTTGGCTTGACTGACAGACATAATACAAAATAAAAGAGTGGAATGAATTATTGGTGGAGCTGTGAATTAATCTAGCCATTCTAGAAAATAATTCTGAACCTTGCCGAAAAAGTCACTAAACTCTTTGGCCAAAAGATGGGCTAACATTTCAAAGAAATCAGAGAAAGAGGAAAAGAACACACATGTACATAAATATTTTACTAACTTTTTGTTATAGCAATGGACTGAAAATTAAGGGAATATCCTTCAATTAGGGAATGACTGAACAAACTATGGCAGAGGAATGTAATGGAATATGATTGTGCCAAAAGAAATCAAGAAAGGGAATTTCTAGAGAAAATAACACTAGTAAGTCCAAGACTTGTGTGAACTGATGCAGAGAGAAGTGAGCAGAACTAGCAGCATAATTTATATAATGACAACACCATTTAAAAGAAAATTTTGAAAGACTTAAGAACTCCGTCAATGCAATGACTAAGCACAATTACAGAGGACTGAGGATGAAGCATGCTACCCATTTCCTGACAGAGAGGTGATGGACTAAAGATGTAGAATAAGATATGCCTTTTGGAAATAGTCAAAATAGAAATTTAAATATACCTTTTTTCCTTGATAGTTTTGTTTTCTTCAGTGGGAAGGGAGGTAAAGTGAAAGATAGAAGTGGACTGGGAATACTGCAGTCAAATGAAACAAAAGAAAAGAAAGAGAAGAGGATTATTGAAACAACTATTTTTTTAAATGCACAAAAGAGAATCGATAAGGACAGAAAGGATCACAGATAAGTAGGACAGTTTCAAAAGTTCCATAGTGAATCAATCTATCGTATAGTTTAAAAGGGATCTATACATGATCTAGATTTGCAATTTCATGTACAATTATTTTTTTCTGTTCTACTGTCTATAAATATATATGGAAATGTCCATTTCATTTTATATTTATTAAGCTCAGAATAAAAATAAAAATAAAATAAAATTCAATTCTAAAAACAAAGATGTGAGTAATGTGCAGAGGAAGCAGAAATAAATAGCAACTGGGATTATGACCCAATCATATCTCCCTTCCATTTTCTGGTGGTATTATTTTTTTGACACCCAGGATGATGTTAACATTTACAACATGGGTTGCAAATTTGGAGAATGTACAGATGGTAGGCAATGCTTTCCAGGAAGATATTAGGAATATTTGGCATGTAACTATATTACTCCACTGGAATATTCCAAAAGTGGTAATATCACTACAATACATAGGTTAAAGAAAAAGAAAATAGTGGTGTCAGGATAAGAAAGGAAGAGGATGTGAGAGAGTACCTGAAAAAAATAAAAAGACAGTTGATGGGACATAGACAAGATGGCCAAATAAGAAAAAGTATTTTTACCCAGCTCACCCAGTGCAACTCCTCCATAACAATCTAGCAAGCAAGCAAGATTGAATTCTGATTGGGAAAACCAAGAAAAAGTCACAGTGAGTTATTTTTTCCAGACAAGTGTAAAAAGTTAGGAAAACAGATATATGTATGTGTATATATATATATATATATATATATATATATTATAATATAATGACTCTATACAAAATTAAACTGTATACATTCATATATGAGACAATGATACATGTAACCCTTTCAGAACTTTATCAGCAGCAGCAGTCTTAAAGGAGTCTAATTAGACACAAAGCATGAATGTGATTCTATTGTGCTTGTATTATCTTAAAAAAGAATGGAAGTGCAGGGAAGAGATACACTGGAAGAAAGAGGAAGAATGAGGAAAACTTTCACATAAATAAGACACACAAAGACAGGGATGAGGAGGTGGGGAAACAGCAATATTTAAATTTCCTTTTCTTCTGACCTAGGTCAAGGAGTGAAGAATGCATATATGCCTATATAAATGGATATACAGAAATTCATTTTGCCCAACAGGGAAGAAGGAAGAAAAGGAGTTAAGAGAAAGGGGTGGGGTGGCTAGGTGGAGCAGTGGATAGAGCACTAGCTTGGAGTCAGGAGTACCTGGGTTCAAATCCAACCTCAGACACTTAATAATTACCTAGCCGTGTGGCCTTGGGCAAGCCACTTAACCCCATTGCTTTGAAAAATCTAAGAGAGAGAGAGAGAGAGAGAGAGAGAAAGGAGGGAGAAAAAAAGAGAAGCAAAACAGACTCTTAAAGATTCAGTTGGCAATTATAACTGTGAATAAATAGGATGAACACATAAAATAGAAGAGGATAGGAGATTAAAAGCAAGAAACTAATAATATATGGTTTCAAGAAACACATTTAAAATAGGAAGATAAAATAAGGGGATAGAACAGAATCTATTATGCTTAAGCTGAAGTGAAAATGGTAAGGGATAGACAATCATTCAGACAAAGAAAAAGCAAAAATAAGCCTAATTAAAATTAAAACAAGGAAAGTGTAGTTTGCTTAAAGGAGCACAGATAATGAATTAATGTCAATACTGACTGAACATATATGCACCAATTAGCATAGTACCTAAATTCATAAGAGTTAAATGAAGGAAGAAGTAGAAAGTAACACCATAATAATAATAATAGGGAATTAAATTTATTTTCCTCAGATCTAGATAAACTAAACTATAAAATAAAAAAGAAGTTAAAAAGATGAATAAAATTTTTAAAAAGTAAGATATGAAAGGCCTATGGAGCATAGACATAATATATCCATTTCTCAATTGCACATCTTTTTCTGAACATATTCTTATAAAAATTATATTCAATAAAGTTTTTTTGAAGCATAGATTTAAATTTAATTGAAGGGGTGGCTAGGTTGCACAGTGGATAGAGCACTGGCCCTGGAGTCAGCAGTAGCTGAGTTCAAATATGGCCTCAGACACTTAATAATTACCTAGCTGTGTGGCCTTGGGCAACCACTTAACCCCATTGCCTTGCAAAAACTTAAAAGAAACTAAACAAACAAATAAATGAATGAATGAATGAATGAAATTAAATTAACTGAAAACTAAATAACTTGATCTTAAAAAAAAGTATGGGTCAAAGAACAAATCATTAGAAACAACCAACAATTTCATTAAAGAGAATGACAACAATGATACATATAACATACCTGATTTTGTGGGTTGCAACCAAAGTGATACTTACTTAGGAGAAATTTATATCTCTAAATGCTTACACTAATAAAAAAAAGAGAGAAAAAACAGATCAACTATTTAGGCATACTACTGAAAAAAAAATAGAAGAACAACAAATTAAAAATCCTAAATTAAATACCAAAATAGAAATCCTAAAATTCAAAGGAGATATCAACAACATTTAAAGTAAAAAAATTTTTAAATGAACTAATAAATAAAACCAGGCACTGGGATTTGGGAGTAGGGAGCGGGGGAAGAGGGGAAGGGAGATAAGTCACTGGCTAATTTGATTTTTTTCTTAAAAGAGAAGAAAAACAGATTACCAACATCACAAATGAAAAATTTCACAATGAATAAAGATGAAAGAAAAAGCAATTATTATGAACTACTTTTTTCAACTATAAACCAATAAAACTAATAATCCCATAGGGTATGAGACTTGTCCATAGGATACAGGGAATAATTGATATTATTGTACTGAAATATTCCAAAAGTAGTTGAAGGAATAATTCCTCCTATATAAAATCGATTAAATGAAGTTTGAATACAAAACCCTTTTCACATTGAGCTAAAAAAACAAAATCACAAACAATAACCCAGGAAAAGATGGGCTAACTGATCTCCACAACAAAAAATTCCAAATTGATTTCCAGTCAAAGGAGTAACAACCTTTTTGGTGCACCTTGGAGAAACATCCCAATTTTACTATACATACTCATAAAATTTAATTTCATTTATGAAAAGTGATCTCTTTAATCAGAATCCTCAATTCTCTTTCCAATCAAATCTAAAGTAAGATATAAATTGAATGCTGAATGTGATATGCAGATGGCTTATAAAAACTATCGTGAAAATCAAAAAAGATCTCACCAATTTGTTTTGATATACATTTGATATACATTTAATAATTCTGTAACACTAGAAATGTGAAATATCAAATAGAATCTTCTTTATGAAAAATTAATCTATTTTATTTCTTATTTGTTTAATGAAACCTGAGTTAAATGGAACAAAAATGATTGGGAATCCTTGCTTTAGGGTATGTAAGCAACATTTCTTTTTAGTGCTGAAATTTCAGGGAAATAATGCATACACAATCCAAGTCAGTTCACAGTGAAGTTTATTGTACCCTGGAGACCCCAATGATTTCTGTCCTGTTCACCAGGCAGCTGTGACAAAGATAATCACTTAAAGTTCATGCATCTCTCTCAAGTTCCTATGCAGTAAACTGGAGTGAGTTAAGTCTGCTTGTGTCCCTGCTTTTCAGACAGGTTTATTTATTTTCCTTTAAAAAATTGTTTTTGTTATTTATAGGTGTTTCTATTAGTGTAAACATTTCTATATACAAAGAACAGGAAGACAATTTTACATTACACTGTGAATCTATTATGTGCAGCTTTCTCTTTTTAAAGTATACAATAAATTTAACATTTTAGTTTCAAGGTTGTCCTGCTTAATTGTGCTTCCCCCTAAATTTTCTTTTGTGCATTTAAAAAAAACACTTTAATTATCCTTTTCCCTTTACTCTTTTTTAATCACTCACTCACTTTTCTCTCCAAATATCATCTCTTGAAGCATAACAGATCTACACATTAGCCATGTCTGAAAATATATTTGTCATTCTACATCCTGTATGCAGGAGGTGGGTAGAATGATTCATTACAGGTCCTCTTCAATGGTAGTTAGTCACTATATTGATTTAAAGTCACTGTAATGATTTTCACAGTATTATACTGTTGTACCCAATAAGTGAGTCAGAGACCAAACTTCAAAACTTAAGGTGGAGTTTATTAGCCCAGGGACTGCACAGGGCTTACCCAAATCATGTAGCCCCGAAAATAGAACAAGCAGGGTTTTTAGAGTGCTCAGGGTATGCTTGAGTAAGATTACAGAAGCCAAGATAGTGGTTAGATATATTTCCCTGTCAGACTGTTACACATGTGTGGCATCATCAGGGGGCCAAAGGTAGCAGAACTAAGGAACAGGTCAGGGTCTGCATAATGTCTAGAACAATGGTCCTTGTGTCTATCAAGTTTCCTGAGGTACAGGGTAGTCAAGTACCCTGGGGCTGAGGTTAGGTAGAGCTCACTATCTCATGGTTCCAGGTGCATCTGAAGAAGGGGGGAGGCAGTTTTGGGGTGAAGCAGCAATTTACAGATACAGCAAAAGGGTTAGGTTAATGAGAACATCTGGTGAGCATCAGATAAAATTTATGGTATATCTCGTGACTCCAGGGTAAACTGTTTGAGTCCTGTCAGGATGTTCCCAGACTTAGGGGTGTCATACATTTCTGTTATAACTGAGAAGTTTCCCAGGACCCAGAAGTGTCTAGGAGCCCCCCTCTGCTAGCTTTGCACAAGGGTTATACAAATGTTGTACTTCAATAGTATATTGAATAAATTGTTCAAGTTCTACTCACTTTGTTCTGCATCAGTTCATACAAATCTTCCCAGATTTCTTTAAATACATCATCCTTTTCCTTATATCTTATGATGTAATAACATTCCAATACATTGGTATGTCAGAAATTGTTTTGTCATTCTTCAATAGGTGGGCACTCCTCCTAGTTTCCAGTTCTTTGCTTCAACAAAAAATAGTGGGTTTTTTGTCCAAATGAATTTTTTCCCTTTGAGACTGAAGGTCTATCACAAGAGGCTGATACTCTAGGTTGGCACCCTTATAGTGTAGGAGACTGAAGAAAGTGTAAACAGATTAAAATGTGATTTTGTTGTGGAGGTTGGAGTTCAGATATAAATGGCATGTTGTAGTCCATGTTATATTTGTCAAATATGCTTCTTGATTTTACTGTGCTTTTCTCAATCAAATTAAATTAACTATGACTGAAATCTCAGTGAACCACTTGGATCTACAAGAGGGAGTCACCAGGGGTTGTGAAGTAATAGGATCAGAGTATTGGATGCTTGACAGTCTGACTCTAGAACATACATCCTTCCACTTGTCTATAGCCTTGCCTGCAGGCAGATAGGTAGTACAGTAGCTAGAGTACCAGAGTCAAGTAGATTCATCTTTTGGAGTTCAAAAGTGGCTGCAGACAATTATTAGTTCTGTAACCCTGGGCAAGTCACTTAACTTGACTTACTTCAGTTTCCTCATCTGAAAAATAAGTTGGAGAGGGAGATGGCAAATCATTCCAGTATTTTTGCCAAGAAAACCTCAAATGGGGTCATGAAGAGCTGTACACAACTGAGCAACAACAATGTCCTGATTGCAAAGCAGCATACACCTTTTACATTTTAAGCTGGCTCAGTCTAAGGATTTTCTTTTCTATCTGAAATTCTTTTTTTCTCTCTTGAATACTGGGGCATCTGGAAGATATTTTCTTTTGGTTAAATTTGTTTTTCTCTGTTTTTCTAAGCTGTAATTGGAAAATCCAACTTTTATATTGTTTCCCACCTTTATGTGAATAGACAAGCTGTTGCTTTTACTGTTCCTCCTCATAGTAAAATGTCAGTTTGATGTGTACTCTGTTACAATGTTTTATGAGATGTGGATTATTAACTTTACTACTTTATTATATGATTGAGTATTGACATTGTACGCTGCTATGTATGTTATGATTATGGTTCAGGATAAAATAACCCCATCACTATCCAGTCATTAGAACACTATAAGTAGCAAGGAAGAAAGGAATAAATGAATGAATGAATGAACCAATGAAGGAACAAAGGAATGAAGGAAAGAAGGAAGCATTTTTTCCCTACAAGTGCCTATTGATAGTAGAAAAGAAGATATTAAAATTCCTTATGTGATGCCATGAGTAATTTGGGAGGATGCCAGATCCTTTTTCTTTTTATTTATTTAATTAATTAATTAATTATTTAAGACAATGGAACTAAGTGACTTGCCCAAGGCCACACAGCTAGGCAATTATTAAGTGTCTGAGGCTGGATTTGAACTCAGGTCCTCCTGACTCCAGGGCCAGTGCTCTAACCACTATACCACTTAACTGCCCCAGATCCTTCTTTAAGTATACAAGGAAAAGGCCTACAAATTTTACCAGAACTCAAACTATGCTACAAAGTAGGAGTCATCAAAACTATTTGGTACTAATTAAAAAATAGTTCAGTCAGTGGAAAAGACTGGGTACATAACATATAGAAGCAAACAACTGCAATTGTTTAAAATTCAATAAACCTAAAGATCCCACGTACTGGGCAGAGCCAAGACGGTGGCACAAAGCTAACCTGCTCCCGGAGCCTTTCCCTACCAAAGATAAATGAAGCCTCTATTCTCACATCCAAGCTACAGATCCCACCAAGAAAAAGAGAAGATTCAAAGAAGTTTTCAACTGTAGATATCATGGAGGATCTTCTCTGAAGGTCTGTCTCTTTGAGGAAAGGCAGGGAAGTAAAGTCCAGGAGGCGGGAGAATGGGGAAATCCAGCAGGAGGCTTTTAGACAGTGCAATTCAAGTCCCGACAATTTAATAATAACAGAGGTTGCCCCAGCAGCTAGACAGCAAGCCAGCAAGGAGGATCCCAACCCCCAAACAAAGTCTGAACCCTGAGAGCGCTGGGGTAAAAGACAAGATTGGGTAGGGAACAAACCTGTTAAGTCAGAACCTAGACATAAAGAAGGAAGCAAAACTTTGAAAAGGCAAGGCCTGGACTGCATAGGCAACAACTTGGCCAACAATGAGCCAGACCCAGAAAAATAAAAGTTTGGATCTATATTCCATATAACCCAGGAGCAGAACTACAACAACAAAAATGAACAAAAAAACTAAAAGAGTGCTCACTATAGAAAAATACTTCACAGAATAAGTTGACAGCAATGCCATATCTGAAGAAGAAAGTGGCAAAAAATTACTCACAGAAGTATCAAAACAGTCTATAAATTGGACTCAAATACAAAAGCTCATCAAAGAGCTTAAAAAAGAATTTAAAAACCAAAGAAGAGAATGAATGGAAAATTTCCTCTTAGGAGTTAATATTCCTAGTGAAGTCATCTCAGGGTTAAAAAAATCATTAAAACAAAGACAGACTATTACCCTTAGACTATTCTTAGAAGAAAAGTGGGAGAGAGGCCTTGCATTCTTAGTCAGACATCCTCCCGATTCTGTTAGGGGGGGAAACAGTGGACTATTTCCAGAAAGACCTTGCATTCCCAGCCAGACACCCTCCTGATTCTGTTAGGGAGAGAAATAGTAGAATACTTCCAGAGAAGAGACCTTGCATTCTTAGTTAGCCACCTATTTGATGACAGACTGGGAGAATAGTAGACTACCTCCTCTTGTTTGATGATAAGGACTAAGAAGACCTTGCATACTCAGACATTAATTCATTTAGATGGACAACAATAGGTCATTAGAAATTTTTCGATATCCTCACAATCTGGATGGTGAGGTAATATTCTATGAAAACATTTTATTATTCTCTTTGTTACCAGGTAGATTTTTTGAGTAAATATTGTAACTCTGAAAACCTTAACCAATAAGGTTGGAAGACAGGGGGCTAGGGATGGGGGGGAATCACGCTAGGCCATATAATCTTGCTTGACTGTCACCTCGGGCAGCTCCTTGATATTCACTACTTTTATGAGACTTGGAGTATGCCCTTTTCTCGAGAAAAGTCAAAATAAAGCTTTTCCTTTCTTCCCCCCCTCCCAAGCATTCTTGATTACAGCCTTTTGCAAAAAACATACTTTCAAACATAAAAAACTTTAGGAAAAAAATACCTTAGCATGAATACACAATTAAAAGGGAAGAATATGACATTTTAGAATTTCATATACCAAGGAATTACTAGGCTTAAATTACTTAGCTTGATTTTATCAATCAAGAAAAAGCAAATGGCATATAAATGGACCACTGATAAAGAAAAGTTCTTTTGTGGACACCTTCTGAGGTGATAGAATTTTCTTAAAGGCATCCCTCACCTGGATCATTGAAAAAGATTGTTTGTATGACTTCATAAGGGAACATGTCCTCCTGTCCCTCTCTGCTCTATAATAGCAAATTGCCATAATTTCAGGTGTATCATAATTAAGTATGAGAGTGAGCCAGTGGATCAGGATAATGCCTATGGGTATATCTTTTAGCTGCTTTAAAGAGAGATCCATTCTTCAACTAGAATTTTTGTTCATTCTAAACATGGCCAAAGCTAAAATAGAAAATTTTGTTGCAAATTATTTTTTGGACATGTGCAGTTTTTTTTATTTTTCTTTTCATGTGCAATTTTTAAAATACTTTTTTTTAGGTTTTTGCAAGGCAAATAGGGTTAAGTGTCTTGCCCAAGGCCACACAGCTAGGTAATTATTAAGTGTCTGAGACTGCATTTGAACCCAGGTACTCCTGACTCCAAGGTCGATGCTTTATCCACTACGCCACCTAGCCGCCCCGAAAATACTTTTTCAGTACATTTGTTTACACTATTTTTGAGCTTTTGTTTACAACTTATATGGCATCCATCAATGAATTTGTATTGTATTGGAACCCATGTTCTTATAAAAAGTATTTTGTTACAGGCTTAGGATCATAAAGTATAATTCTTGCCCCTTATAGACCTTCTAGTTTTTCCTAATTATTGAACCTCTGTTAAATAGTCTTTTCTGTTACAATATCTCTGGTTTTTGCTTGCTCAATTTTTTTCCCCTTGAGTTTTGTTTCTCTTAGCCGTATAGCTCCAAGACCAGCTTCTGCAAGATGCCAGTCAGATTTGCCAGCCTATTATTCTCTGGACCCTGCCCCAATGAAGTCCTTGCTGTAATGCATTCATCTCCAAATGGACTCTGAAAGAATGTGGGTCACCAATAATTTTGTGGTGGGAAATGATGCAGGGGAAAGATGAAGAGAACTGTGAATGTAGAAATTCGGTGGAGATGTAAATTGACTAGAAGTAGAGAATTATGATTGTAACAGAAGCAATTTATAATGTGCTCAGATTGGGTGGAGATCCCCATTTCCACTGATTCCATTGTTTAATGTAAAATTTGAAATTTCTCCTTAGGCTTACCCTCTACCTAATTTCTGGTCCAAGGGAGTTCACCTTTTGCCCTCTGGTTGAGAGGTCAGACTTAAAAACCTGAGTTGGATTCCAGCTCAGGGTCAAAGTCTTTTCTGACCTGTGGTCGAGTCAATGCTGCTTGGCTGTTCTTTTATCTCTCTGTCTCCCCCCCCTTCCTTTAATAAATTTTTGTTTTAATTCCACCCTTGCTTTCCCGAGTCTGAATAATGAATGACTCCTCCTAGGTAGAACCGCACTCAAGTAGCCAATGGCTATAATAGGAAAGAATGAGATGTTTGTGAGTAGGAAAGATATAAGCCTGCCAGCACCAACTCTAAGGAGTCTCTCCAGGTAACTGAGTATTTTCTCAGATAACATTAATTTTCCCCTGAGGTAGGGCCAGTCCTGGATGGGGCATGCTACTGAAGTACCAAACGAGTGATAGGGGATTGATATGGAAGAATAGAGGGGGCTAATGGAAAGCTCAAAAGACTATCATACTATCTCAGAGGTCCTGAAAACACCAAAACCCAAGGTCAAAGGTTGGAATGTTTATAAAGATTAAAGAGGCAATTTGGCAAGACCTCTTTCCAGGTTTTCCAGCAATTTAGCCAGTAGTAAGTTCTTGCCCCAATAGCTGGGATCTTTGAGTTTATCAAATACTAGACCACTATGCTCAAAGGATAGAGTCCTGGGCCTAGAGTCAGGAAGACATGAGTTCAAATCCAGACTTGGATACTAACCAGCTGTGTGACCCTGTATAAGTCACTTAACCTTTTTGCCTTAATACATTGGAGAAGGAAATGGCAAACCGCTCTAGTATTTTTATCAAGAAAATCCCCATGGGTGGTACTGACATTCTAGAGTACACAGAATCACAAATAATCACATTTGAATTACTGAATAGCTAGAAGCTACTATGCTCATATAATCCATTGATCAACCATTCTATTTCTTATTCTGTACCAAATTGTTTTGAGAATTAAAGCTTTGGAATAGAGTTTGAGATCTTGTAATGCTGGTATGGCACTGAATAAGTAAATTAATTTAGTTAGCATTGTCATTTTTATTATACTCGCTCAGCCTACCCATGAACACCAATATTTCTCCAACTATTCAGATCTGTCTTTGTTTGTAGATGATTGAGCTCATTTATTTCCAATATATGGACATATATTAACAGGTAAATTCCCAAGTATTTATATATATATATCAGTCATTTAAATTTCTATTGTTGGTAATATATTGAAATGTTGATGATTTGTATGGGTTTATTTATCTCCTGAATGTTTGCTGAAGTTGTTCATTATTCTACTAGTTTTTTAGTTGAATCCCTATGGTTCTCCAAATAAACTATCATATCAACTGCAAAAAAAAGGAGTTTTATTTCTTCTCTACCTATGCTTATTTCTTCAATTTCTTGTCTTAATGCTATAGTCAGTTTTCCCATTCCAATATTGAGTAGTAATGGTGATAATGGAGAATTTTGTTTCAACCCTAATCTTTTTAAAATGCCTTCTAGCTTATTCCCATTTTAGGTAATACATATACTTAGTTTTTAGATAGCCATTAGTTATCATTTTAAGAAAAACTCCATTTATTCTTGTGTTTTCTTATGGGGTTCTTTTTTAAAACAGAAAATATTTTATCAAAATATCTGCATCTACTGTAATATTCTTCATCTACTAAAATAATATTATTGGGGCACAGGCCCTGGAGTCAGGAGTACCTGGGTTCAAATCCAGTCTCAGTCACTTAATAATTACCTAGCTGTGTGGCTTGGGCAAGCCACTTAACCCCATTTGCTTTGCGAAAATAATAATAATAATAATAATAATAATAATAATATTTTTATTTTTGTTATTGATATGTTAATTATAGTTTTCCTATGAAGCAGTTGAGGAAAATAGAACAGCAAGAGAACTCATCCAACATTTCTGGAGAGAAATTTGGAACTACACCCAAAGGGCAACAAAAATGAGCATACCCTTTGACCCAGCAATACCACTACTGGGTCTATACCCTGAAGAGATGATGAAAAAGGGTAAAAACATCACTTGTACAAAAATATTCATAGCAGCCCTGTTTGTGGTGGCAAAGAATTGGAAATCAAGTAAATGTCCTTCAATTGGAGAATGGCTTAGTAAACTGTGGTATATGTATGTCATGGAATACTATTGTTCTATTAGAAACCAGAAGGGATGGGATTTCAGGGAAGCCTGGAGGGATTTGCATGAACTGATGCTGAGTGAGATGAGCAGAACCAGAAAAACACCATATACCCTAATAGCAACATGGGAGCAATGATCAACATTGAAGGACTCACTCATTCCATCAGTACAACAAGCGGGAACAATTTTGGGCTGTCTGCAATGGAGAATACCATCTGTACCAGATAAAGAGCTGTGGAGTTTGAACAAAGTTCAAGGACTATTCCCTTTAATTTAGGAAAAAAAACCCAGATATCTTATTGTCTGATCTTGTTATCTCTTAGACTTTTTGTCTCTTCCTTAAGGATATGATTTCTCTCTCATCAACACTCAATTTGGATCAATGTACAACATGGAAACAAAGTAAAGACTGACAGATTGCTTGTGGGGGTGGGGTGGGGGAGGGAAATAAGATTGGGGAAAATTGTAAAACTCAAATAATATCTTTAATATAAATAAATTTAAAAAAGAAAATAGGACAGCAAGTGGTTAAGTGTAGAAACTGAGTGAACTATACTATCTTGTAACTCAATTCTGGAGCTAATTTTGTTTTTATCCAATTATGAATCTAATATAATTTGTGTCTTGAAAGAAAATTTTACTCAATTTTGGGAACTGGGAGAAACTTTATTGCATTATTTAAACCTAACCTTGCATGGCTGTGAAACTACTAATTAGAGACCCTTAACCAAGGTACCTAGGTTATGCTGACCAGAAACAGTCAGATTTATGCCAGGAGTTTTCTCACAATTATACATCTCAAGCAACTAAGTTATCTAAGTTGAGGAGGTCTGGCTCCATTTTGTTGGGCATTTGGCAAAGATTGTTTAATAAATTGATATGATTAGGAGATAGAACTTTTGCTTCCTCGGTTATTTCATCTTTCTCCTGCTACACCTAAAACTGAACCAGCCTTGCATTTATGGGTATAGGTCCAGCCTGGTCACAGTGTATGATCTTTGTGATATATTGCTACAATTTTCTTGCTAATATTTTATTTAAAATTTTGCTTCAATATTTATTAGGGAAATTGGCCTATAGTTTTCTTTCTCTGTTTTGACTCTCCTGGTTTGGGTTTTAAGATTATATTTGTATCATAGAAGGAATTTGGTAGGACTCCTGGTTTACCTATTTCTTTAAACAATTTATATAGTATTGAAAAGAGGGAGTTTGGCAAAGCCAAGTCTGGGAAGCAAGCCTAGTTGCCATTTCCAGCCAGAGGAAGAAAATTCCTCTGAGTTTGTTCCACATATGGAAAGGCTGCGCCAAGGACTGCGAGTCAAAGAATCAAATCTTGTCATTTCTACTTTCACATCTTCCAAATGGGTTACTTTCTCTCCTCTGACATGGCTACCACACTAATTCAAGTCCTCATGGTCTCTTACCTAGACTCAAGTCAGGAAGACTGGCCTCAGACACTCACTAGCTGTGTGGCCCTGGGTAAGTCACTTAACCTCTATTTGCCTCAGTTCTCTTATCTGTGAAATGAAGGGAGCAATGGTTAACCTACCTCCCAAGGTTGTTAAGAGGATCAAATGAGACTTACAAAGTACTTTGAAAAGCTTAAAGAACTATATAAAGACTAGCTACTGTTGTTTCTCTCAGAAAGAAAGCAGTGCCAATGAAAAAGATCTGAGAAAATCCCGGGATGCCAAAACTTGGAAAACCCATGAGGAAACAGTGCAACGACTCCCCCAGGTTACAATGAACGAGAAGGGGGTGGGATCTGCAGCTCTGCCATTGACTAACTGGGTTTGGACAAGATCCTCCTCATCTCCAGCTTCAGCTTTCTCCACTGGAAAAGGAACCAGATAGTGTCTAAAATCCACCCCAGCCCTGAATTCTACAATCCAAAGACTCTTGTTTTCCTGGCGTTCTTCTGACTCCTCTGGCCTGGTCCAGCAGGCCTCCAGTCCCAGTTGCTGGGCCCCACCCTTGCCTCCATCCTAGCAACATAGGCAGGTCTTTGGCGCCACCCCCTGGTGGGCTTTGCCTCTCCTCTCCCCCCCTCCCCCTTTGCCCAACCCCACCCCAGCTTCTGACTTAACCACCCAAGCTCATCTCCTTTAATGGATATATTATTGCCTAACAGAAGGAGAGAAGCTACAAATGGCCATGCATAACGACAAAACCTCCCCTTCCAGAGAGAACAGGGAGAGGACTCTGGAATCCAGGGTTCAGAGTCCAGGGCAGAATCTGCTACACAAAGCACATCCCCTAGGAAACCCTGTCTTTGTCATGTGGGGGTTAACCTGCTGGGGAGTATTGAATTCTCCTTGAGGGGGGAAGTGGGAGACAGAGTGGAGCCAGGGAAATTGTTCTGGCCGAGGAGCTGGGGTCTGTTAGTCTAGACACTGTGACATTGAGCCAATCCCTTTCCCTGCCCTCGATGACCTCAATGGGAGAAATTAAGGATTTGCAAAATATTATGCTGACAGTTTACCTTTCAGGGCTGAAAAGTAATGGGGGCCCAAAGGATCACAGGAACTCAGATCTGGGCAAAACAAAACAAAAGAGAATTTATCCAGACCTTCACATAATCAACTAGAAATTCCCTCTGCAATATCTCTAACAAATGGTCATTCAATCTTTGCTTAAATATGTCCAGTGGAATAATGGGAACATAAGGCAGCCCATTCTACTTTGGGCCATTTTTGACTGCTGAGAAATGTTTCCTTAAACCAAGGAAAAAGTCTTTGGATTCTTTAGATTGGACGATTCAAGTCCAGATAATTGGATTGGAGGGGCAGTACCAACCAAAAAAATTTGCCAGTTTCAAACACCCTAAAAAAGGAAAGGGGGAAAAGGCCTGGCAAGTTCCAGAGAAAGAATGTGGCTGGGCTGATTAGAAAAGGGATGGGGATGAGGTAGTCTAAGGATGGGCTATGTGAAAAGGAGGAGTG
Source organism: Macrotis lagotis (assembly GCF_037893015.1). Classification (NCBI taxonomy): domain Eukaryota; kingdom Metazoa; phylum Chordata; class Mammalia; order Peramelemorphia; family Peramelidae; genus Macrotis; species Macrotis lagotis. The sequence goes on along the minus strand of NC_133665.1, from coordinate 105,648,141 downwards.
GGAAGATGGTGGTCCAGAAAGCAAAAGAAGAAAATTATAATGAACAAGCAAACACACACACACACACACACACACACACACACACACACACACACACACAAACACGAAAGGTTTCTTCAATAGGACTGTTTTCCAGGTCATCTATTTCCCCTCTTGTTTAGACTGATATCTGGTACTTCCCAATTAGGACAAGCATTGCCATGGGCCTAGTAGCCAGGGATACTGATAATTCTCTCCTTGACATCTAAAATTCTATAAGCTGGCCCAAGCCTCCTCTGATAAACTGCATGGAGGAAAGGTATTGATGGTTAATATCAACTCTGAAGTTCCTGTTTCCATAAAGTTAATTGGATCTTTTTTTTGGGGGGGGGGAATGGATTTATTTGGAGGTAATTGAGATTATGTGACTTCCTCCCGGTTACACAGTTATTAAGTATCTGAGGTCCAATTTGAACTCAGGTTCTTTTGACTCCGGGCTGGTGCTCTGTAAAATATTGTACCTCTAGCTGCCTCTCTGAGAACTAACTGTAACAGAGATCCATGAATTCAATATAGGAACTCTAGGAGGGAAAAAATCCCTCTACCAGCGCATGCTGGTAACTTCCTTACAAATTGTAGTCTTAAAAAATTACCTGATTCACTGAGAAGTTAAATCAGAGGTGAACCCAGCTTTTATGGTTCTGAGTTCCATTCTTTCCCCAGTATTCTATAATACCACTCTCATTGTCTTATCAAAAGGAAGGACTAACTAATGATGAGATATCAGTAGGGTTTGGGTAGGCAGTCCAGAGAAAGTTTGCTCTCCTCCATCCAATTAATTATCTGTTGATTTACTGGAGCTGGAGTCCAGGGACTTAAGTTTGAATACCAGCTAATTGTGTGACTCTGGACAAAATCCTTAACTTCTCTGGGCCTTACTTCCTTTCTCTTTAAAATATGGGTGCTGGATTACAGTGATCTCCCTGATCTCCTATTCCGTTCTTGCTCACAATTTGAGAAACGCTGTTGTTTCCCAAGCATCGGTGCCTACCTTTACACCATCAATTCAGTGACTATAGAATTTCTGGCTGAAGATGAAATGTCTTTGGTCTGATGTAATAAACAGGATCCAAGGGAGATCCATTCTTCACCAATTCCATACAGTCTTTTAGAAGCTAACTCTGCCTATGCTAATGAGACCCTACCAATGTCTTGAAAACTCTCATGAAACTTCCAGAGGGTTGTTGGTAATCTCAAAAATTCTGAATCTTCAAAAGGCTTATGAGCAAGAAGTCAAGGAAGAGGAAGTCACAAAGGATCAAAAGTCCTCTGGGAAGGAAAAATCAAGGTTCTTTCCGCTGGTTCATTTTCTTTTTCTTTATTTTGTTTTTCTTTAGGTAATTGGAGTCACACAGCTAATAAGTAACTGAGATCACATTTGAACTTAGGTACCTCTGACTCCAGGGCTGGTGCTTTATTCATTGAATCACCTAGCTGTCTCCTCTGGCTTTATTTTCACCAAACAAGCAAGAAGCATTTATTAAAGGTCAGGGACTATGCCAGGTCTACAGATAAAAATAATGACTCCTGCCTTCAAGGATTTTAATTTATAGGGAGAGCCACCTGTGCACATATAATCATATGGAGACATAAAAATATATAAAATAAAATAGAAGGAAATTTTAGAAGGAGATACTAACAGCTAGGGGATCAAAAAATGTCTTATGAAGAAGAAAGGTGATTTTAAGTTGATCTTTGAAGAGAATTAAGGATACCATTTAGATAAACATGGCAGGCAAAGTATAACTGGGGCAGGAAATGTAATATTTTGTATGAGAAACTGCAAGAAGGCCTGTTTGACTAGAATGCAGATTAAATGAAGAGAAGATTTAATATATGATAAGCATAGAAATGTTGGATGGAGTCAGGTTGAGAAGTTTTCAATATATCAAACAGAGGTATTTGCATTTGATCTTAGAACTAATAGGGATCCATTAGAGCTTCTCTGAGAGAGTGACATGTTCACGCTCGGATTTTGGGAAAATCAAAGTAGCAGCTATGTGGAGGATGGACTGAAAAAAGGAGAGACTTGAAGTTCAGAACCCAATTAGATAGCTAAGGCAATAGTCCAGGTTAGAGGTTATTAGCATCTGAACTAAGGTGATGACTATGTGAAAGAAGGGGACAGTTTGGAGGGGTGGTACCAACAAGACTTGGCAACTAATTGGATATATGAAAGAGGGAAAGGAAGGAGTCTAAGAAGGATTCTAAGGCTCTGAACTTGGGTGATCAAAAGGATGGCAATGATCTCATCAGATAGAGGGTATTACCTCTTCCTCCATGAATTTCCAACATCATGATTTCACTTGAAGAAGAAAGAGATTCCCTACCTAGATGTACAAAAATATTTATAACAGCTCTTTTTATGGTGGCTAAGAATTGGAAATTGAAGAGATGTCCATAAGTTGGGGAATGCCTGGCTAAACAAATTGAGGTATATGAATATAATGGAATATTATTGTGCTTTAAGAAATGATGAGCAGATGGATTTCAGAAAACCCTGGAAAGACTTATATGAACTGATGCTAAGTGAAGTGAGCAGATCCAGGAAAACATTGTACACAGTAACAGTAAATGATTAGGCAATGATCAGCTATGACTGATTTCCCTATTCTTAGAAATACAATGATCCAAGAAAATCCCAAAGGACTAATGATGAAGCATATGCACCATCTCCACAGAACTGAAATTGGTTGAATACATATTAAGGATACTATTCTTTCTTTCTTTCATAAACAAAATGGAAATGTTTTACATTAGTGCACATGTATAACCTATATCTATACTTCAGGGAGGGGATAGAGGGAGGAAAGAAGGGGTAGAATATATAAATATAAATATTTCCCCAATTTCATTTTAAAACAATATAATATATATATGCACATATATGAAAGAAATACCCTAAAATCAGGATATCTTGATTTCACAAAATTCTGTCTCTTGTTCCCCGTTCTTTCTACACATTCTCAGTCTTCTTCCAGTGCCATCCTGCTTAGCTCATATAAACTCACTTACCTTGAGGGAGTAGAGAGTTGAAATACTACCAGATTTGAAGTCAAAAGGACCTGGGTTCAAATTCAGAATCTTCTACAAATGAGACAGTGGACAAGCTCCTTCCCCTCTCCACATCTCAATTTGCCCATTTGTTAAATTAGGGGATTAGAATAAATGCTTCTTAAATTTGCTTCACTTCTAAATTTGATGATCCTTATGTCATTTACATTTTAAGAGACAGGTTGAACAAAAGGCAAAGTTCCCCAGGGAAAAGTAGTAATAATGATGATTTTTTTTTCCTTTGTGGGGAAGAAGAAAAGAAGTTTTTGTTTGGTTTTTTGGCAGTTCATAGTACTCAGAAGCAAAGGGGCAAAGCTGGCCTGGTCTGTGAATCAGTATAAGGCAACAAGATTAAAGAAGCAGTCTACAGATGCTAGATTAGAGGAAGAGGAAAAAACCCAACAAGTTCCTCAAACTCCAAATCAAATAAATATAAGATCTTGGGATAGCAACAACCATATGGGAAAACTAAGATCTTTTTTTCTCAGGCCATAGCTGGGGACTTCCTCTTTCCGGAAGCACTACTTTTTTTTTTTTTAATAACCTCAAAACCCACTAAACAAAGTCTATGTTTCAGAGCCTGGGCCCACGACCAACACAACAGAGACTGATATGTTTGCCTTTTTACCCTCTCAATCAACTCTTCAGGCCTATCTTCCACTTTAGACTGAAATCTTCAGGACTTAATGGGCAAGTACTCTCTCCCAACAATTCCATTCTCCAGGAAAGGGAAGGGATCGCTCTGGCATATCCTGGGATCCTGAGTAAAGAGAACATTCACTCCCAAATCCCCCAGGTGGCGCTAACATGCTATAATTTTCATCATCAAACTGGGAGTCCAGAGGCAAGATGGACATGAAATAAGGTCAGTTGACTTGCAAGACCCTACTATTCTTGCCCTGGACTGGGTTAAGCCCATTACTCCCCTAAACCCTTCAGATCCCACTAGGTCTCTTAAAATTTTTGTCCCTAACTGGAACAAAAATTTGTGAATCACCCAAATGAGCTGAGGAAGCTGGTGGTGTAGAGAATACTGCAGGGTTGGGGCACTGGGGAGAGTGAAATTAGCTGCTGTCTAACTTTATTTTTTTATTTTTTATTTTATTTTTAAGGAAATGGGGGGATAAGTGACTTGCCCAAGGTCACATAGCTAGGCAATTATTGTCTGAGGCTAAATTTGAACTCAGGTCCTCCTGACTCTAGGGCCAGTGCTCTGTCTACTGTGCCACCTAGCTGCCCCAATGCTGTCTAACTTTAAGGAAATGCTCTGTATAAGATACAAGTGAAGAGCAGGCACTTGGATTTGAGAGAAGACTTGGGTTTGAATCCCATTTCTACCACTGAAGAGCTGTGTAACCCCAGGCAAGTTTCTTCACATTTCTACCCTGACATTCCTCATGCATCCAACATCAAGCATTCATTGAATGTTTACTATATCAGACACTGGGTTAAACCTAGATTTTAAAGAGGAAAGAAAACAAGAATAATCCATGCCCTTGGAAAGCTGACATTCCAATAAGGATGAGAACATGTCAAATTGCACCAACAGGAATTTAATAATACATTATTATTCAATAAGAAATGACAAATATGATGAATGTGGGAAGTGTGGAATGAATTGATGAAGAGTGAAAATAACAGTCCAAGAACAACATATATAAATATAATAATATAAATGAAAAAGAATTGCAAAAGCAACCAGTTATAAAGCAATTAAAAACCAATAATAGAGTTCTGCTTATTTCACTTTGTTATCTCTTCAGATAAATTTTTCCATCTTTTTGAATTCATCTACTTCCTCATTTTTACATAATACATATTATGTATAATTATTATATTATTATATTATTTTACCTTTTATATAATACATAATAGTATTTTATCACATTCATATATCACAACTTATTCAGATACTCCTCTGTTGATGGACATCCCTTTAGTTTCCAGTTTGTTACCACCACAAAAAAGAACTGCTATAAATGTTTCTGGACATAAGCAGTACAGTTTGGTCAAAGGGCATGTATTATTTGGTAATTTTTTATATGATTCCAAATTACTTTCTGCAATCCATTCACAAGTTCACCAACACAGTTCATCCATATACCAGTTTTTCCACAGTCCCTTCAACATGTCATTTTCCTTTTTTGTTATCTTTGCCACACTAATGGGTAAAAGATAGAATATCAGAATAGTTTTAATTCTCTAGCTATTAGCAATCTGAAGCATTTTTATATGATTATAGATGAACTGAGTTTCATCCTTAAGAAGTATCTGTCCTTAGGCCATTTAATGACTTGAGAATGGCACTTTTTCTTTTTATAAATTTGAACCAGTCCTTTAGATATATGATAGGAAACCTTTATGCAAGAAAATTACTAAAAATATTTTCCCCCATGTTACCCTTTTAATCTTTGCTTTATTATATCTGTGCAAAATTTTTTTAACTTTATATAATTAAAATTAATCCTTTTTATCTTCTGTGCTTCTCCCTATTTCTTGGTCATAAACTTTTCTCCTCTCTATAGATCTGATATATAAAGATTTTCAAAGTTCCCTAATTCATTTATGTTATCTTTTATAGTTAGCTCTATTTGGGGTTTATTTTTACATAAGGGGTGAGATATTGGTTTAAATCTAATTTCTGCCATAATGCTTTCAATTTTCCCAGCATTTTTGTCATAGAGCTAGTCATTATATAATAGCTAAGATCTTTCTAGTATATTCTGATGTAGGATCAGAAGAGCAATTTATACCATAACATCAATGTAATAATAATGAATAATTTCGAAAACTTTTATAAATTAATGGAGAATAAAATGAGCAGAACTAGAACAATTTATACAGTAAGAATGACATTGCAAAAACAACTTTGAAAATCATAAAAACTATGATTAATGCAGTGTCCATTGTAGAAAATACTGTTAGATTAATACAATGAGCATGATTACCAAGAGAATCAATAATCTGATTTTTCTATCTATATATACAACTTTTGAGGGAATCAGTTTTGCTTTACTATGCACAATTATTATAAGAAACTTGTTTTATTTTCTTTTTTCCCAATGGAGCTGGTGGTAGGAGGTTAAGAAAATAAATTTGTTAATTAAAAAAAAAAGAGAAAGAGGTGGGAGGGGTGATAAAGATGTGAAATGTCACATGCACTTTAGATGAGATCACTGTTTTATTTTGTTACCAGAGACTCTCATGAAGTAGGAGTAATCTGTAATGTAAAACAAAACATATGAATAAAAATAACCATCCTGAAGAACAACAGATAAAGAAATGTATCACCCTTCTCTTGTCAGAGAGGTAGGGAACTACAAGGAAAAATTGTTGCCTACATTGTCCACCAGGAACAAATCAGATCTATCATAATTTATAATTGGAAGTTTAAGGTCACCTAGTCATATTCCATGATTTTATAGTTGAAGAAGGGTCAAAGAAGTTATAGTAAATGGCAAAATGAGGACTTGAACTTGGGTCCTTTCCATTGAACTAACTGTCTCCCAGTTGTTTTTGTTTACCTATTGTTGTTACAAGAGGTCGATTTTTTGAAGGGGGAAGATTGTGTGCAGAAATGACTAATGTAAATACAGAAGATATTAATAATTTTGGGTTTTTGATGAAGAAATTGGAATGGATGATCTCAAGGATTCCATTTGGATTATGAGATGGGGTTAAGTACTTAATCTACTTCCCCACTCCCTAAATTGTTTGCCATTGTGAAATGTACCTAAATTAGCAGAACTAGACTATAGAGAAAAATCATAGAATGTAACAGTGGAAGGGAAAAAAAGGACAAATGTTCTCCTGGGGTGATTCCTCTTTCCATCAATACAGCCTCAACCCAACCATCTCCATTATGATTTCTCTAAATGGAGCTTCCAGTCCTCTGGCTCCAAAATCCTCCCTCCTGAGAGCCCAGAAACAGCAGGTCTGAAGACTTCCTGTTCTTCAAAGTTTCCCCAGGGACCTCTTTTCTAAGGGCAAGTTAGGGAAAAAGATAAGAAGGGAATGTTATTGAACTTTTGTAAATCAGATCCATGTACTCTGTATGGACTCAGATGGCTGTAGTCCCTTTTCCCCACAAAGGCTGAGCAGTAACACTTCTCCCCATTATAATACAAAAAAGGGGGTCACAAAGTAAAGCACAGCAGGTCACATCCTTTCCTTTCACTTGTTGATTATGCCTCTACTTTCCTGAACCTGGGTAAATCATTCTAAACCTAGTCCAATAATTATTCTATTCTCTCATGCCTGCACCCTCCCCCATCCCATGCCCCCAAACCACAAATCCCACTTCTGAGATATTCCTCCTTTGGCCCTAGGAACCCCAGGAACTTGGCCAACTGAGCTCTCAGTCCTTTTCAGGGCTTTCCTTCTGTCACAAGGGTCAGCTAGAGGTAGGCACACTGAATGGCAAGGCCCCATGCAGCTCAAGTTGATGGAAGGCAGAAAAATCATATAAGCAGACGAGTTGAGCTCAATCCTCAGAGATGAACTTTTGGGCCTTCATAGTATACTATGCATTTCGTTCCTACCATACTATTCTATGTGAAGTACCCCCAAGAATGAGCTCACTAAGACCAAAGGCTGAGTTTGCTCCTCCTGTGTCCCTAAATCTAATCCCTAAGGATAGGATTTCTGTTAGGCCTTGCTCTGGCATCTGTTCATGCTTATCCCACCTACAGACACAAACTCCCTTAAAGGAACTAGAGTAAGGTTAAAGTGAATGGGAATAACATTATGGGAGCAAAGTGGATACAGGAAGATGACACTATTAGTATTCTGTCTTAGAAGAGCATGGAGGACTAGAGGAAGAGTCTGGCCTAATTATCTCCAAAACAGGGAAGCTTTGGAGATGGGAGACATCTTTGGACATGCATTGGTTACATCTTCCCCCATTCTAAAAACTTTCTTCAAAGATGTTCTCACAGCTTTTTCTCACCCAAAAGGTACTGACTGTGGTTAATAAATCATAGAGATGGCCTAATTCTTCAGGAAGTGCATGAACTTTTAAATTAGCCTGTAATGGGATCCCAGGAATGAATTTATTAACTCCATTCATTCTGGTCATGAGAGTCAATTAGGTACCCAACTGGGCTTGTCCATCTAGACTGAGACAGCAAGGCCCTTTGACGTTGCTTGGACCTAGATTAAGGCTGAGAGTGTTCTTTGCATGGAATGGTTCAAGAAAGAAACCCAAGGAGTTAGGAAGGGCAACAATAAAGACACTAGGTCAATAGAAGAGGGGAAGGTGGGAAAGAAAATGAACTACTAAAAGCTAGTTCCTGATATATACCACCTTCCTGATCTGCTCTTTCTAGGATTCAGCAAACCTTTATTCCTACTCCTAAACCCTTCCTGCCAATGCCATCCCACCAGGTACTTCATTACCTGTAAAAGCCTGCATCTAGTACAGAGGTCCTGTTACCTTGTCAACTCAAGTCACAGAATGTCTTGCTGGAAAGGACCTAAATGGTCAAAGATCATTCCGTCCAACCTCCCTCCCTCCTCCCCATTTTACAGAAAAAACTAAACAGAAGAGAAGAGTAGCCCAAAGTCAGTGAATAGCTGAGTGAGCACTCTAAGGCTCTCTGCCTGTTAAACATACTACTGTTTCTCCTGATTCCCAAGGTTAAACAATTAAACAATTCAAACTTTAAGTTCAGAAAAGCAGAAGCCTTTCCCCTACCCCTCCATAATGCTTCTTCTTTAATAATGCTCCAACTCCCATCATACACATCCTGCACTCAATTATGAGGGTTCTCTTGCTCAGAAGAGGTGATTTTTATAGACACACTCCTCCAAGCCAAACCATTCCCAAGATATCAGTCACATAAATGGGGATTCAAGCTGTAGCGACTTCTTTTCCAGGAAAGGACCCACAGGCACACACACACACACACGTGTTTGTGTGTGTGTGTGTGTTTACACACATATGTATATATGGATATGGAGGTGGAGAATGAGGATGAGTCCTGGGAAAGGGTCAACAATATCCTGAGCTTGGAGCAGCCAAAATCTGAACCAGACCAAACAAGGCAGCAAATGAGGGTGTTGAAGCAAAGTTACTTATAGTAGTCTGTCATTAACCTGCCATCCAGCCCAGCCCTGTACAGGAGGTAAATATAGAAGAGTGCCAACCAAGAATAGCCCAGGAGGAACATGGTCCCCCAGGTCCTAGGCTCCCTATTGCCTTTGTAACTCTGCTGAGCAGGCTATTAACACCACTGTTTTGATAGAACTAATGATCACTTGGATCACTGAGGCTCCCCCAACTGTTTCAAAGATTTTGAGGGGAATAGCCTGGGGGGGGGGGCCCACAAGACTAAACTGGGACTAGATATTCTTTAGTTTGGAATAAGGCTCAAATTTCTTATTCCTGACACCTTAAATCTACATTCCTGATTTTTATATATACACTACCTCTCACAGTACCTAGGAGCAGTGGGGGAAAAGCTGTAACTCCCCTCTATCTCTACAATTTAAATGTATTAAAGGTCTCAAATCATAGGGTCATTTTCATATCTACACCCTATATCCTTCCTTAGGGATCAAGACTCTACTCCTGAGGTGGCTAGGTGGCACAGTGGATAGAGAACTGGCCCTGGAGTCAGGAGTACCCAGTTTAAATGTGGCCTCCAGACACTTAATAATTACCTAGATGTCTGGCCTTGGGCAAGCCACTTAGACCCACTGCCTTGCAAAAAAACAAAAAAAAAACCCTACTCCTGCCCATTGCTCATGCATGGTTCCCTTAGATGCCATCACCTTCAGAAGGCCAGCCTCCCTACTCAGTTCCTACAACTTCTAATTCATAGAATTCTCTCTAGAACTGACAATTGGTCATCCAGCCTTGATTTGAAGATCTACAGGTGTACTCAACTCCCTCTAAAGCAGCCTATTTTATTTCTGAACACTGTTAAAAAGTTTTATTTCAATCAGGTTGAAATTTGCCTTACTGCAACTTGCATCTCACATCTCTAATTTCCAATTCTACTTTCTGGGACCAAGTAGCGAAGTCCAAGTCCTATTTCCATTGCAACCCTTCAAATTTTTGAAAATGGTTATCCTGTTTCCCTTAAGCCTTCTCTTCCCGAGGCTAAACAGTCCTGGTTCATTTAACTGATTCTTGAAGGGGCCTGATCTTCAGTTACTTCACCACTCTGGTTGCTCTAGCTTAGACATACTTCAACTTAATTCCTAAAATATGCTCCATAAAACTGAATCCCTGGGAATTCCATTAGTTTCTATCTGCCTCAGTGTTCTCCCCCAACTTAAGAGACTGGCAGAAGTCCTCTGATCCACAGCCAAAGTAAGGACAAGTGAGGCAACAGAATAAGGAATATTGGGCCACTCATCACAGTTGAATATATCTCTTAAAAGTCCAAAGTTGAAATTTTCCCTTCCAGCTGCACAACCAGAAGTCCCACAAGTTAGATCTACTTTGTTAAGGAGCTTTCAGCCACCCTTAATAGACTGGAGGTGAAGAGCATTCAGAGAACAGGAAAACCTAGAGTACCTTGTACAACCCCAAATAGCACCCACACCCAGGCTTACAGAGGTGGGGACAAAGTAGCTTCAGATATCATGTAAACATTCTCTCTGAGCTCCACAGTATTGGGGAAGGGCAAAAGATCTCATGGAGATCCTTAAGGGAGATATGGGCCTTGCTTCCAGGGATCATTCTGTGAGGGGGTCATCCTTCCCCAATATGCCTCTGGGTGTTATTATTCATAATAATTAACCTATGTTAATAATTAAGTCTACAAACATCCTCCAAATTCCCCTCTAAGGCCATTTTCACCTTTCCTAGTTGGAGGGTGTTACAGATTCAAGGGTCCCTGACCACTTAAGAATACTTATCCTTGTCCTCTTCTTTGTCCCCATCACAGTTGACCTTGTAAAATATCTGACAGGTAGAGCTCCTTGAAAGTGGAGAATACATACATATTTCTGTAGTCCCATGGCTGAGCAAAGGTCTTGGGCAGGTCCTTAATATTTGAGTAATTCAAATAAGTAAAATATAAATACCACAAACACCAAAGCAGATTTGCTTTTAGAATGCATCATGAAAAGTTACTTTTTATTTAAGAACTTTTCCATAAGATATTTTGGCAAAATCATGAATTCATTTTACTTTAGAAACCTGGTACCAGGTAACTATGAGAAATTCACAATCTCAGTCTCAGTTGTCCCTCTGTAAAATATTAACTGCTTTTATTCTCTATATGCTAGGGTAGTTGTAATGAAAGCCCGTTGCAATTCCTTAGCTTTTTAAGGTCAGACATTCCTGAAGGGCACTTAAATCAGATAAAAATCAAATTGGGCAATAAAAAAAAATACAATGAAACATAGATGTCAGTATGTGATTTTCTAAATCTGTGAGCACCTGCAAGGATCTTTATTTATGGATCCTGTTACTAAGTTTGACACCACTGCCCTAAGAACTACATAAATGAGCTACTAATTACACTTTAATAAACATAAAGCATATTTTACCAGTTCTGAGTTTTATCGTAGTCCTATGGGGAAGACAGGGTAATATAATCCTCATTTTATACAAAGGGAAATTGAAGCTCAAAGATGAGATGTGACTTGATTAAGGTCATCAGCAGAAAGAGGGTAGAAGTTCTGGCTAGTTTCAACTTTGAAGGGTGTTTTTTCCCTCAACATCTATATCATGACACATGGTTCCATAACATAATCTAAGACTATCAGATCACTATCAACTTTCCTAGTAGATGATTGTTTCAGTCATTAAATCACTACAGTATTGCATTCTAAGAGACTCCGACCCTAAACACCATCGGTTCCTTCCATAACCCTGGCACAAAGCCTCAATTCATGGCATGTTCACATATGAACAATTCTTAATCTCTTCCTCTTCTAGTCCTTCTAATCGTCAATTTGATATTCCTAAATACCAACCTAGTCATGGAATTCCACTGGTACCCTATCAACTCCAGGATTAAAAAAAGAAAAATCCTGTTTAATTTTTAAAGTCCTTCATAACCTAGCCTCTTGTAGTTTGCTCATGCCTCTACGTATTGTAACCCAGCAACTGGCTTCCTTGCCTAGAACTCTTTTCCTTCTCAGCTCGTTCAAGTCTTACCTTCTTAAAAGAAACCTTTCTTAATCTTCCTTAATTTTAGTCCTTTTCCTCCTAAACTATCCCTAATTCATTCTGTATGTTCTGTGCAGACATCATTATCTGCATATTGCCTTTCCCTTGGTCTGTGAGCTTCTTGAAGGCACAGACTTTTTTTCTTTTTATCTCCACAATTTATTTAGCAATGCTTGGCAGACAATAGACAATGTTTGTTGGTAGCAACTCTGGCACTTTTCATTCTGATTTCCTTATGTTCATATATTATCCTCCCTAAGGGGTTGGATTCTATGAAGGCAGGAATCATGTCATTCATCAAACCTACCAGAGTCCTGTGTCTAATAGTTTGTTGAATGAACACAGATTGAGTGCATTTGGTAGTCCTGACACCTCCAAAGCTTGTTAAGCTGCTTGCAGGAACTCTTATAAATTACAAGTGAATAAATTCAACTCTGATAAATTTTAAACTGAGGCAAATACCAATCTAAATATGGAGACTCAATAGCTTTCCTGATAGGATAACCTGCTATATAGAATCCCAACTCTACTTCAATTCTCTGCCTTTATAATCATGAGCAAGCCATTCTTCCTCTCTCTCAGAAATTTCCTTGTTTTAACAAAGGGGGTTGGACTGGGAATCTGGGTCTGTTTTCAACTCTCAATTCTATAAACTGACTTTCCATTTATTCACCTAACCTTTGAGCAGGTTCTTCATGTCTCACCCATCTCAGAGAAGTTGTCTACTTTGGACCCAAGAACATTATCCTGCCAGAGGGCCACCAACTCCTACTAGCCTTTAGAATGGACAGAACACCTCAAACCTTAAGATAATCATGAAATATCACACCTGTGATTAATCCTTTGCCTTTTCTATATTTCCTTCACCAAAGACCAGGAGAGAAGTCTCTCTAAAACTCCAGAGAAAGACTTCTGTGCTTAAATAGTTCTTTTCCTCAAGACTGAGAACTTAGGCTGCACAGAGCTTGAGCCCAACCACAACCACATCTTCCCATACCCAATTTAAGTGCAAGCTACTCTCTTTCCACTTCACATGTGCCATAGAATAAATTCAAGAAGAGAGCCAGATGAACACCTCCCTTTTAAGACTGCATGGGTGCTGGCCCACCTCATCAAACTGATGTGACTGATTAATCTTGGCATTGGCTGTTTCTACTGTTGAATGGAGAAAAGATCTGACAAGGCAAGGAGCCCAGATGGAACAGCCCAGGTCAGCAGGATCATAGTAAAGTACACTGTTTTTATTTAGTCTGATATGATTCTATACAGAATGCAGAAAACACATCTTCTTAAAATCATATGTAAGGAAATAAACACACATCAGTTGTTGGTGAACACTTTTTAATAAGATCTGCTCTCCACGTTACAGTGCCTGATGGCTGAAGGGAAGGAGGTTGGCTGAAACGGCATTATTATTATTATTCTGTTCACTGCCCCTTTGCCTCCAGTTTCTATGGTGACAGGTAGAGCCAAGCCTGCCCCATCTGCGCATGGCTAGGATGGAGCGGTGGGGTTGCTGGGGCAACGGGGCTATTTGGAAGGTCTTTCACTCCAACAACTTGCTCTGGGGCATTTGAAATGTTATTGATATTTGCATGAGGCCACATAAAGGATAACTGGACACAGTCTGGCCCCTGTATGTGTGCACCTGACTCTAGTGATGGAAATATACCCAGCCCATAGGGCTCACTCAAGATATAACCCAATACTGGAAAGAATTTGCCTTGGTCTACTGGGTTCCCTTCATAAGAGCCTTTTCTCACCAGCCAAATGCTTCTGAAAGAAGGGCCAGGGTCTAGAGAATACTTTTTTTTTTCCTGTGAGGGGATCAAGGAACCAACCTCTAAGCTCCCACTGGGTTAAGTTGGTGAGAGGCATATAAACACTGAATTGGGAACTGCCCAGATCAAACAAAGATGTAGCATCACTGGCTTCTAGCCAGAAAAAATCTGTTTCAGAAAAGCACAGTAGAAAAATGTCCCCATGGCAAATGAAGAGGTGAAGGCCAACGACCCACCCAGCCATCCTTCATGGGCAGCCCATAAACATACTTTGCAAAACAGTCAATATGGCTTAAAAGTGTCTGTTGGGTGTGCAAAGTGAGCTGGAGTCTGCGCACCCTCCCCTCCCCCCCCAATCAAAGAAGGGAAACATTATTGCAAAGGATTTTCCTCCCTAAAATGTACCAAAAACAGCTTTCAAATGGCCAAGAAGGTCATGCTTAAACAATTTAGTCCAAAGGAGAGAGAGGGAGAGTGGGGGGGAAAAAAAGAAGCGGAACAGGCACCTCCAGAGTGCCTCAAGTCACAGAACAGAGACAAGTTAAGTTCATCCTAAAAAGGCAAGAAACCCAGACATGGTTCTAGAATCAAAACAATGACAGAAAAAAGTCAGAATGTGAAAAGCAATCAGTCCCATGGAATCAACCCTAAGAAGCTAAGCTCATACAAACTGCTGTAAGCATTACCATTTTTAATCTTTTTTTAATAATAAAACAATTTGAGACTGTATCAAAAATTTAGTAAAAAAATTAGATTTGAGAGTCCACTGATTTTTACTATGAACTATATTGCTGGCACTTTTCTTCCCAATCACCAGACAGCTTTCAGCATGTTGGAGTCCAGAAACCTGGGGATGGGAGGGCCAGAACAAAGGAATGAGATGCTGTCAGAACACAACTGCCAAGAATTTGAGAGTAAGGAAATAGCATCACACTACATAAAAATATTGCATCTTCACCAAAACATCCCCCACTGAGTGTTTCAAAAACCACATTTTTCTTTTACAAAAAAAGGAAAAAAATTAAAGAAAAAATTAAAGAAAAGAAAAAAAATCAAAGAAAAGAAAGGAAAGGAAAAAAGAAGTCAATGCAGTCTACAACTCTGCCTTATCATTTCCAGGAGTTGCCCTCCTTTGCTGGTGGCCTGTTTTCCCCACCAGGCCCCCTAGAAGTGCCAGGGTCATCAGAACGGTGCACCTCTGCTACTTCTCATAGTTAACATTTCCATCCAACAACTAATGCCCCTTAAAGCTTGCCTAGAGCACACAGGGAGGATTTATCTGGCCCCAGAAAGTAACCTCTGACCATCCAGCACCAGTACCAGGGGAGAGTCAGGGGAGGGCCAGGTCAGCAGGTCTGTGAGCTCACTCACATGAAGTGCCCAGAGTTCTTCCTACAATCCACAAAAGATGCCCCAAATCAGTCTCTGGCTTAACCGAGGAACAAAGTTTACATTGTGTGAAAAAATAGGATTCCTTTGATAAAAAATACTGTCCCTTGGTCTTCTCTAACTAGTTTTGAAACACCCTGGGAGCTTATTTTTAGCAAAGCAGGGCCCCCCCACCCCACAACCCCACCCAAAAACTATACATACAAGTTTAGGTAAACAGCAGATTAAATGTAAAAATGTAACATTAACTTCTGAAAGTCCTTTGATTTTAATCTTTAGGCTACTTTTTCCATGTTACATCCTGCAGCTAGACACACGTGAATAGAAAAAAAAAAAAAAACCCAAAACAGTACAGTTAGTGTTAAAGGCAAACAGAGTACACCAGGGAGGGAATGCTCAACCCAGTGTTGTCTGTGAGTCCATCCATCCTTCCATTCATTCCATGCTCTGTGCCTATTGGTGCTTTCAGAAGCTGGCCATCAGAAATACTAGCGGAGAATTCTCTATGAACAAACAAAAGCTGTTAGGGGGGGAAAAAAAGAAAAAAAGAAAATTAAACAGTCCCCCAAAGTTCACCAGATCACTTTGGGTAATGTAAAAGAACCAGAGAGGGAGGGTTTTTTTCAGGCCCTGTATGTGGGTGAGTGTTTGGGGTCAAGTGTTGATTTCTGGTTGGCAATGAACTGTGGGCCATGAATCCCTATCAACAACACTGGTATGGATCTGCAGGCCCCTTCCCTCAAAGCCCAAGACTTGTTGTTAAGGGGGAACATATGGAGGTGGTGACCTGTAAGGGGTCATGTTCTTCGGACGTGAGCCTTTTCCCTCCATAGGGGCTGTGAAGGGTGGGGGAGGTTGATAGGGAGGAGCATTAGGGTCTTCATCCCTCAAGGGGGTATACTCTCCAATGGTATCCTGGTTCAGTGGTGTGGTCTCTGGCATGTTCTGGTTTGGATATTCTGGAGGGGGGAGAGGAGCCTTTTCCTCTTGAAGGATGAGAGGCATGCTAGAGGATGGAGGTGGTTTAGAGTCATCCAGCTCATCAGCAAAGATAATTGGCACGCCTTTTTTGATGAACGTTGCTTGGTCTTCAATTGTGAGTTTTCCTTTCCTTTTCTTTCGGTAACAAATCATAGCAATGATACCAGCAATGAGCAGGATAGCAGCTACCACTACAGCAGGAATGACTGTGTGTAGATAGACATCATCCTCACTGCTCTTCTCAGGGTCTTTCTCAGTCACAACTGTAGGGGGAGCTTCTGAAGGGACCCTTCTGTCAGTAGTTACAGGGATAAATTGGAAGTATCTACAGCTGCCTGATCCTGTCACAGAAATGCTCTCAGCCTTGAATTCAGGTTCCAAGGTATTAGAGAAAATGGGACGAGGTTTTCCATCATCCTCTGAGATTCTCCTGCTCAAGCTCCGGATCTGTTCCTTGGGGCAGGGATCCAGAGGCAATGTATTATTTGTCCATTCCACTACAATAGAGCCCTTTGTGATGTTCTGCAAAGTGATGGTACTACAATTTCGGTCCCCAAAGGCAAGAGCCAGTTTCTTTACCAACATGATTTTTTTATGAATGTCATTGACCACTGAAGTAGGGTCACCAGAAAATTTTGCTTTAAACTTGGCTGGAGACCTATCTCCCTGTGGACGCTTGTGTACGTGGATTTCAAAGGCATCCACAGCTGAGAGGCCACCTTTATCTGTGGCATGCATGAAGTACTCATGCTTACCCAGGTGACTGCTATCAGGCAGCCCATACATCAGCTGACTATTACTATTAAATTGGACCCAGGATTTCTCCCCTACCATCTGTTGCTCCCTGAGCTTCAGTGTCAGCTTCAGCTTATCTGTAGTCGTGTCCTCCTCATCATAGAAAGTATCTAATGGGATTTTCACTTCAAAGTAAGTGCCTACCCATGCATCCACCCTATCAATATGGTTCTTGAGAGATGGGGGCTTGTTGGGTTCACCACCTCGAGTGGTGCCACTTGTTGTGGTCCGGGTTCGAGTTGGTGGGGAAGCAGTTTCCAGTCTAGTGGGAGGTGCTTTGGTTGTGACCCTGGACACTGGCCTCGAAGTTCGTGGTTTTTTGGTAGGCCTTCGGGTTGTAGCTGTTGAGGAGTCTGTGGTTGAAGGCGTGGCTGGCTTCAAAGTAGTTATTCTTGGTTTCTTAGTGGTGGTGGTAGGAGGGGTAACAACAGCAGTGGGTTCTATGTACCCTGGAATTGTTGTGGGCCGAATCTGGCCAGGAACTGTGGTGCCTGTATCTGATACCCTGGTAGGCTGAATGGGTCCCAGAGTTGGAGTCTGGACAATGGCACCTCGTGTTCGAATAGTAACTGCTGGTTTTCCAGGGACAGGATCTCGTACTGGAGGAGCTGCTGTTTCTGTAGGAGGTGCAATAGCTGGGGAGGTGGGTGTAGGAACAATCCTAGATGGTGGTTCTTGGAGAGCTGTTGTAGGGGGTCCAATGGCAGTGACTGGTGTGGGTGTTGCATTAATCTGTCTCCTTAACCGTTTTGGAAAATGAGGTTTTTTATTAGCAATATGCCAGCCTACAACAGGATAGCCAAGTTGAGCAGACATTGTGCCTTCTTTAGCTGGAGTTTCCACACTGCTAATGTTAGGAACACTGTTTTGATTCAAAGAACAACCTAGCTTCCATGACAGTAAGGCTCCATTTTCTACTACTTTTTTTGCATTTCCTGGGCCAGCCATGAAAGCTGACATGTCAAATAGTCTGTTATTTACAACTGGAACCAGCTTCATATTATGCAGTTCTACTTCTGAGAAACTTTTCATCCTGTTTAAGAGCTCAACCCTCTGCTTTGGTGTCATTTTTGTGAGATCAGCATCCAAAATTACAGTCAGAATAGTCACTGGCTCATCGGCACCACATACAAATGGAGCAGCTTCATTAACATCTTGGGATGCTACTCTTACTGACTGGGGCTCACTGTGATCTTCAGGATATACTTCAATGGAGAAAACATTCATAGCTTGGGGCACATAACTTCCATTAGGTGCCAACTGCATGGCACTGACAGAAATGTAATGTACACCTTTGTCTGTGTCAAGGGGAAGACCTTCCAGCATTCGACTTTCTGGGTCCCAGTGCAGCCAAGAGGGCAAAACTTCTTTCCCAGCTTCTGATATCTAGGGAAAAAAAGACAAGTAAACAGCAAGTTAATTTTGCCATTCAAATGCAATGGGAAGGATTAAAAACCATTGACAAAATTTAAAACTAGGTTTTAACAGGCCTTATGCTGGAGATGCTAATTCCATTGGGAAGGGAAGTCATCTCCCAAGTAATTGAGGGTTGTTTTTGACCAAGCTTTCCTGTGGTTGAATCCATCAATCAAGAAGCAGAAGGACTTCCTGAATGGCTCCTCATTCTAGGTTAATAATGGATGCCCCCATCTGGGGTATCTCAGGAGCCAGAAAGGCAGAGCCCTGGCAATCTGTCTTGTTTAAGTCACAAATGTATGAATTGAAGGTGAGCACTGTCACTTGCCTATTTCCCAAACAAAAGAACATGAACAGACACCTAAAACAGAGGCAGGGGAGAAAAGCTAAAAGCATGGACTCTGGGCTTTCATTTTATAGGACACTTGGAAAGATAACCAAAACCTGTGTGTTTTTGTTAAGCAACTTCTGTTCCTGCTGGCATATTTGATTTGCTGGTGTAAATTCTCTGAAGGTCTGTTTTTTTCAGGCATAAACAATATCCAGGCATACAATTCAAGGGATCTGAGGGTTTTGTCACCAGAGGTACTCCACCTACACTAATCCCAAACTGAGACCTAGTAAACTGTCTTTCAAAGTTGTTATGGCTGAAAAATTAATCTAAGGCTAACCTCTCTGAATTTAGTGAAAATGATCCTTAGACAACAGCAAGTTTATACCCAGGTGGCCTAAACACATGGATATTTAAACTGAATTAATAGGTAGGCCAGCTGCTAAGACTCCAGGTCCTTTTTCTCATCTGTACACACTTGGGAACATTCCTACAGATTACCTGATACAGACTAAAAGCAAAATTTCAGGTTTGTCTTGAACCATAATCAAACAAAAGACAGTTTCCTACTAACAGTCTGAGACAAGGGAGATTCTCAGAGTTTTCTGTTTCTTCAGAGCCCCATGGCTACCTAGACATGAACCAGAATCTCCTCAACAGCCCTGATAAGGATTTGGGTTGGAAAACCTTTGGTTTATGTCACTTACAGTAAAAATTCACATACACTTAATATTAAGAATGTCACTCTGGGGTGGCTAGGTGGTGCAGTGGATAGAGCACCGGCCTTGGAGTCAAGAGTACCTGGGTTCAAATCCGACCTCAGACACTTAATAATTACCTAGCCGTGTGGCCTTGGG
The DNA here is from genome assembly GCF_037893015.1 of Macrotis lagotis. NCBI lineage: Eukaryota > Metazoa > Chordata > Mammalia > Peramelemorphia > Peramelidae > Macrotis > Macrotis lagotis. The sequence goes on along the minus strand of NC_133665.1, from coordinate 105,628,368 downwards.
CAAGCCACTTAAACCCCATTGCCTAGAAAAATGTAAATTAAAAAAAAAACAAACAATGTCACTCAAAGGCACTTCACTCCTCTTGTAGACAACTCTCAAGTCTGCCTCTTTGCCTTGGTCTACCCTCTGCTCACAATCATTTAAATTCCTAAAGACCAACTCTTTTCTTCACAAGCAATACCACATTTGGGTTGCATCTAAAGGCTGAATCTCAAGGCCTTTTTCCGTGATGGGCATCCAGTCTCTATCTTAACCATGTTTTTTTCTAAAATGTGGCTAATAGTGAATCCAATACCACAGATTCAGTATAAATAGGGCAGAGGACAGCAAGACACTAACCTCCCTCTTCTCACTGTAAATACTGTTTTTCAATGCTACTACTTCAGATCAACCTAACTTTTTTGTTTTTTGTTTACTGAATCATGCTGCTAATTCTTTAGAGAGCCTGCAGTTCATTAAATCAATCAACTAGCAATTTTTAAGTTCTATACCAGGCATTGTGCTAGAAAGCTAGGGATAAAAAGACAAACCTTAAACAGTCCCTGTTGTCAAGGGGCTGACATCCTAACAAAGTAGAAACATGTATACCTATGCTGTTGCTGTTCAGTTGTTTCTGTCGTGTCTGTCTCTCTGTGAGCCATTTGGAGTTTTCTTGACAACTGGTTGAATGGGGTCTCAAAGTCAGGTCTTCTGATTCTGAATCCTGAGTTGGGTTGGTTTTTTTTTCTTCTACCACCTTCATTTTAGAACCCTAACTTCTTTTAATTCTCAGGAGCAATAAGACCTTTCCTGAGCTTCCATTTATTAATGCTCTCCTCCCCAAATCATTCTGTATTATATTTGTACAGGATCTATCTTTCAGTAGAATGCAGTCTTTGAAGGCAAATATTATTTAATTTTATCTATCTCCAGTACCTGACAGAGAATATGCACCTAATTAATATTTTTTTAATCAAACTGTCTTGCCATTCTTCATTCTAAGTTGGTTTAAGCAAACCACTTTAAGTTTTAAAATAACTCAAAACAATATGGGACCAGGATGGACTCCTGAGATATTGCATTAGAATCCAAAAAAAAGGAATTAATAAAAAGCACCATCTTGAAAAAGCAAAGTAATATAATAGATGGAGTCAGGGCAACTGTTCAAGTCCCTGGCTTGAAATATACTAGCCATAAGCATGACTCCATTATCCTCTCACTTCACCTTGCTCTCTAAGACCATAGGCTTCATTCAGAAAGACCACAGGCTTCATTCAGAACATTATCTAAAATGGTAGGATTCCATTGTCCTGGAGATTCTTATAGCAAGAAAACCAAAGGTCCATTTCTTCTACAAACATACAACACTCACATCCTATGGAAGCATGATGGGGTAAAAACAAAACTCTAGTGAAGGCTGCTAAAGATGGGAGACCAAATTGACATATCTAAGTGTATGTGAATTTATTGCCTTTCAGATACTGCATCTTGGGTTTGCAGATTGAGTACCAAGAGAAGATGACTACACTTCAATTCTAGAGGTAAGCCTGTGAGGCTCTATTTCTCTTATTCCTCCCTCCTTCTATTTTATTCACACACACACACACACACACACACACTTCAAGATCAGCCAGTAAACCTAGTTAGCTCTCAGCAAAAGTCTGTAAGATGCCATAGAGCAAAAACAATTATAAAACATTCTCCTTATAAACTGAAATGCAGTCTCCACAAATACATACCATGTCTATGGAAGGGATAGGCACAAATTTAAAATATAATGGTACTGAGGTAAAAATATAGAATACATGTATGTCAAGGCAAGTCTACATTTGGGACTTCACAGCCTAGAGAAACTCATTCTTCAGGGTCCTCACATTTCTCCCTGGAGACAAATCTGGGCTACTGAAGTTGCTTAGCTAGATCTGTTCCTCTCTTCTCTGCTTCCAGAAGTCTTAATTCTTAATTCTTCCTTTCCTCCAGTGATTGATTATCTTTGTATCTGTTTCTGCTCTCTAGATACAGTATCTCATATTGGTTAAATATCAAAGTTTCAGAGCAAAATAAATCTGACATCTGCTGAAATTCATTCTAGAGTTTATTTAAAAACCCCAGAGTTTGCTAATTTATTTGCTCTACCAACAGACATTTTCCCCTTCTTGACCTAGAGCTATTTGTTTCTCAAATAAACCAGGGAATAGAAGCAACTTTTACAGTCAGTTTAGCATCTCCTTAATATCTTTTGATTATCAAGGCCTTCAATAATCACATCAATTGAGGTGACAGAATAAAAGGATTTAGAGTAGAAGGGACTTGGGTTTAGAGGCCTTCTAGACCAATCCCTTCATTTTACAGAAGAGAAAGAGGCACAGAGAAGTTAGTGATTTGTCTCGAGTAAAATGTTTGAGGCAGGACTTGAACTTCTGGTTTTCCTGACAATAAGTCTAGCACTCAGTCCATAGCTGTTGCTGTCCTCACTAAAGCTTATCTCTTCCCTTCAGGGACCTTACAGAAAAGTCAACAAATCTGAATTTGAGAAAACTTTTACTAAACTGCTCCAGAGTATATTCTGACTTTGTAATTAATCTCGGGGTTCCTACTCCCTTAAAACTCATGTAAGTTTTGGGGTGGCTAGGTGGCACAGTGGATAGAGCACCGGCCCTGGAGTCAGGAGCACCTGAGTTCAAACCGGCCTCAGACATTTAATAATTACCTAGCTGTGGGCCTTGGGCAAGCCACTTAACCCCAATGCCTTGCAAAAACTAAAAACAAAAAAACAAACAAAGAAAAACCTCATGTAAGTTTCTCCAGAAACTTAGATGATAATAGGTTTCAATAATCTAATACAAATCTACAATTACACTTTTCTAACTAAGAGCATACAGGTTTCATTTTGCTTTAGTTTTTCAAGTTCATATGAGTTTCCTAAGTAGAGAATACAAAATCTGACAAAGTGGTCTTATAATAAAAATTAACTTCTAATAATGGACATCAAGCTTTAACATCCTGGAATTCTACTTGGTTTCTGAAAAATATTAATCAGACATTGCTTATAAAGACCAGGATGAAAATCAGAGCCTACTAAGGTGGTCTTTCTACTCCAATGTTCTCCCTCAGTCCAATCTAAGCTGGCTGTTTGTACAAAAATTGAGTATACTGGCCTGAAGGCTGCCCTGCAGAAGTGAAGATTTATAGACAGTAGACCTTCTAAAACTGTAATTTAATATCTACTCTACTATTTTTTTTTAATCTCCTTGAACAAATATTTAGTGCTTTCTAAATACAAGGTATTGGACCATGGATCAGTAAGTTCCTCTTACACTTCAGTATCTTACACCTAAACCACTCTTTCATCGAAACCCAGTCTTGACCTGAATAACTCTGTAGGCAAAAGTTATTTAAAAAGGTTCTCAGGGGGCGGCTAGGTGGCACAGTGGATAGAGAACTGGCCCCGGAGTCAGGAATACCTGAGTTCAAATCTCACCTCAGACACTTAATAATTGCCTTGCAAAAAACTTTAAAAAAAAAGGTTCTTAGAAAATTTTATTATGTGCATAATAAATTGTGGAGATCTAAGGTACTAGCCCCTTAGGAACTAAGGCTTTTTTCAGCTTTCAAAGAAAAATAAAAAGAAAACAATTAGCATGTTATAATAAGGACCCTCATGAGGAAACAAAATTAAAGCTAAAGACCCAGCTGACCTACTCAACAAAGGGGTGAAACCAAGAGGAATGTTCAGTTACAGAATGAATATAGAATAGAGTTTAAATCTCTATGTTGGAGCTGAACATATCATTTCCTATTTTAATAAATTCCAGAATAAGTCAAATTTTATGTGCCACAAATGAAGGCTCAAAACCTCTGAAGGACAGTTGAATGCAGGACTCACAGTTTCCAAGTCTTGCCCCAAGAACACAAATGTTCTGTACAGGTTGTGAGAAAACAACAAAACCTTAAGAGACAAGCTCACTCATAAGAAATGATCGTTTTAAATATTTCCTAGTTATTTCTCATAAGTTTCTTTTACAGTTCTCATGCTTTCCTACTCCAACTCAGACAAAGTAGTTATTTTTATTCAGTCATGTCTGACTCTTTCTGACCCTATTTTTTTTCCTGACAGAGATGGTCTGGAATGTCCATAATTTCCTTCTCCAGCTCATTTTACAGATAAGGAAACTAAGGAAAAAAAAGGGGATTAAGTGACTTACCCAGGGTAAAAACCCAGCATTCTATCTACTGTGACCCACCTAGAGGCCCAACTCAAACAAAACTAACACCAGTTCCCTCCCAGAACCCTCTGGATATTCCTTTGTTCAGGATGTCAATGTTTGAAATCACTTAGACTTTATTCATTCAATTTAAGAATGCTGAAATGTGAATCTCCCCTTTAAGAAGTGAGACCAGATGACCTCTAAAATTCAGTTTTGGGGTGTGTGTGTGTGTGTGTGTGTGTGTGTGTGTGTGTGTGTGTGTGTGTGGTGTAAATGTCACATCACAATGTCTGTCATTTGATTATTCAGAAGGGCACCAAATGAATGAAAAGGTTCAAATGAACTGAACCTAACTGGCCTAGGTGCTAACTGGGTTATATATGGAGGAGATAGAAGTGTAGTCAACAAAAGTCTCCTCTTCTCATATAATATGCATACGAAACAACTCAATTCAACAAATTTTAAAGCCTATTAAGATCAAATGAATAGTTCTGGGACCAGGGGGTGAAAAAAATTAAAATATCCCCCAGTCATTCTACTAACTTAAACATATAGCACAATAAACATTAGCAAAAAAATCTCTCCAACAGCAGCACCTCTAAGACTCTAAAGTAGGTAATAACAATACAGATGATCTTTAATCACCACAAAGCTCATTCTAAAGAGAACTGGCTTCTAATTCCAATTGGCTTCCTACATTTTTCAACTAATATTCAGCATATTCCTGTTAACAAACTAGGTTGTCCACCATGGTGAATAAGAATACACTCAAAAACCCTAAGATAAATGGCTCAAAACAGCGATTGCCCTGCATCTTTCTCAACAAATTAGAAATGTAGGAATATTGCATCCAGTCAACCTTGTCTATGTGAATCACTCGCCAAAGACAAAACTGGGGTAACCCATTCACCGTGGCAAATGATGCTCAGGAAACTGAGTATGTATAGACAGGATATAGTGATAGGATAGTTTGGGCTGGTCATGAATAGCATAAATCTAGTGCATTCATTCCAGTCCAATCCATGACCCTTAGCATTTAGTTACCCAACTCTACATTGGTCTCTTCAACAAATTAAAAATATTTTAATATGTCTACCAAGCTATCCTTTTCTGTTCTTCAATCTTAAATATCATTCATTCAATTGCTTCCTCTTAGCTAAAGTCAGTTCTTTCCTTTGTATTCGAAGATCGCCAACATCCTCTTTGGTCAATACTTTCCCAATCAAATCTCTTTTCTCCATAAGTAAATGCCCCTAGTTAAGATTTAATTTTGTGGTTTATGATTTTGTGAGAATAAACAAAATATCTGCTACCCTCCCAAGGTATTTTCAGTTCCTTTCCTTGGCCCCTCTGGGACTTTGCTAAGTGACCAAATAAATCTTTGACTCCATGACTCAGTCTCCCTAACGAAAATTAAATAGATCCCTTATCTAATCAGTCTGTAGCTTTCTCCCCCCCCCCCCAAATGCTCAAAGAAGGGGTGGACAGGGAGGCTAGGTAGCACAGTAGATAAAGCACCAGCCCTGGAGGCAGGAGTACCTGGGTTCAAATAAAAAAAAAACCTAAAAAAGGGGGGGGGGGGTGAATGGTTAGAAGGTGGGTCTTTTAAGGTGAAGATTCTTTCAATGTAAACAAAAAGAACAGTTTGTAAATTGAGATGTTTGGCAAATATCTGCCCTAAGACTTGTCTCAACAACTGGAATTTGTTGAGGGCAGGGTTTTGTAGAATGAATAGTTTGTCTCAACAAGAAAGGCCACAGAAAATAAGATAAAAGCCACAATTTAAGAGGACAAGTATCTCTACATTTTTTAAATTTGGAGATTAACTTGGAACAACTGTAGTTTCTAAAGAGTAATAGCTCTGGGTAGTCAATATGCTTCATGGAAAAAAATGTATACCCATTGTGGGTATACAAAAAACCCAGTCACAAAGGCTCACAAATGGTTTACTCAGAAGTAAACATTTCATGGATCAATAAAGGTATTGTCTGTCAACCCTACAAAGTGTACTTTCTACCCAAACATTCCAAGCCTTAAAACCACCTCAAGACCCAAGAGGGTACTTTTCTCCTAGTGTACAGGCAGACAGAACAGGACCTCAGGTGGTGAGGTCCTTTAAAACACATTAAAGTCATTAAGCAATTTTAACATTCAAGATAGGTGAATTAGCTGCTTTCCTAGCCACTTCAGAGTCCCAAATGCTTCACTATTTAATTTTGAGGAAAAAGTCCATATGAATATTAGGCTTAAAGCTTACAAGAGGCAGTAAGTCATTTAATTCAACCCACTTATTTTACAGATGAGGAAACTGAGGAGCAGAGAATGCCATCACACAAACAGGAAACAGCATATCTGGAATTCATACTCTGATCCTGACTCTAAAACTAGCACTCATTCATGCTCGAGAATCATTTATGCCAACCTCCTCCTTTTAACTGATAAAGACACTCAGGACCAATTACTAAAGAGACTGTTTTAATCCAAAATTATTTGAGATGAAGGTTCTCCCAACCCCCACTACAATACCCCCATACCACACACACCCCCAAATCCTAACTCTATGGTTCCAACAAGTCACTCTAGCTTTCTGGATCTGTGTCCTTATCTGTAAAGTGAATGTACTGCCTGGGAATGTTCTCTATAGTGTATCCTAAATATTATTACCCAAAGCACAGTCAATTATGATCAGGTGCTTGTGCACACACAATTCAGGAGACAATACCATGAATACAGAAGTACTAGGGATTGAGAAGTTCCTTCCTGAAACTAGGCTGCAAAGGGATATTTTAATTTACACGTATCTATAGCTGAGAACTAGTAGTCTATCCTAAGGCCCCTTTTTAACTATCAACTCTCTCTTCCTTGTAAAGTTTCACTTTATTAGAACAAGATATTCCTTATTTAAAATCTAGCAATACTTATTAGTCACTAATTATTATTATTATTATTTATTATTATTATATTATATTATGTTCTTTCTTACATTCAGAAACCAGTTTCTTGGTCAAAAGTATTTTTGAATACTTAAATCTTTTTGAAAATAAAAGTCTTTAAGCATACAAACTTCACCATTGTGTCATAGAGTTAACAGGCAAAAGAATGGCTAGAGACTTCCCAAAATATTATTAGGTCAAGGAAAGTTCCTACAACAATCTTCTACATGCTGCCTGAGGTTAAGTTAAAAGATGACAGAAAATAATATACAGCAAAATGAAACTGGCATTTTGAATACAAATGCTTGGAAAGATGCTTTTTGGGGGGGGTGGAGAAGAGGGATAAAGAAAAGAAAGGAAGGGAGAGGAAAAAAGCTAGGGAGTGTTGTTTCTATTTGCATTTTGTCTTACCCCTTCACAAGACAGCTAGTACAACTATAAAGAAAGAAGTCAAGTGTTTTACTACCTAGAAATGATACAGGAGGTTAATAGAAAATTTAGAATTAAAGGTCTTTGTGAGTTTTCAGTCTAGTATTTCTGCATTCTGCCTACCTACCACACTGGAAAGAGTGCTATTCAAGCAAGAGATAAAGAATTAAATTCCATTGACCAGCTATAGAATTCAATGCTTGTTGGGGTCTTGAAATCTTCAAATTACTGAAGAATTTCATAACATTCACTAAAAAATCATGGCAGAATTCTATCACAAACACTGGCATTAAATCAAATTCTAGTCCTACCTACAGTAATTATCAGGAAAACTTCCCAGTATTTTACACATTGATGGCATTTCAAAAAATATTTTATTGAGAGCTGTTGGTGAAAGATAATCAATAAATAAAACATTCATTGAACATCTACTGCCAGACACTAACAGACACACTGCTGCCAAAGGATGAGTACAACAATTCTAATTCTGGCTTAATTGATTCATGGTTTCTAGTATGTAGTACATATACTGTTTGTATTACATAGATTCCATAAGTTACTTGATTTCTTAAAAGATACAGGGCTTAGGAGCTGCTTGGATAGAGCATCAGCCCTGGAGTCAGGAGGACCTGAGTTCAAATAAAGCCTCACACACTTAATAATTACCCAGCTGTGTGACTTTGGGTAAGTCACTTAACCACCTCATTGCCTTAAATAAATAAAAAAAATTTTAAAAGATACAGGGTTTAAACCCAGAAAATCTGGAGTTACACAATGTAACTCCAGATTTTGGGTATGTTTTAACAAATGTATGGAACTTGTTAGCCCAACCTTATAAATTAGAACTGCTCACTCCTGGCCTGGGAGATAATGATAGAATAGAAACCATTATGATTACCAAAATAAAGCATTTTTAAAGATAATGTATGTCAACCTATAAAATCTGTCATAACTACTCATCAAAAAACCTGGAAACAGAATTTTCTAACTTGCTAAAAGAATTTTCCAAATGAAGAGTTTGGGATGATTTTGAACTTACTGGACTAAAAACATAAAAATGTAACACATTCTGATTCATTTGAAAGAACAACTAATTGACATCGGTGAAGATAAGACCTCTGAAAAAAATGAAAATGACACAATAGAGGGGCTATGGGGGAAAAAAGGTATACTATTGTACTCTTGATGGAACCATCAACTGGTCCAACCATTCTGAAAAGAATGTCAAGAAAGTTAATCAAACTATATTTACCCTATGGCCCAGCAATACAACTCATTACTGGACCTATACCTCCAAACAAACAAAAGAAAAGGGGGAAAGATATATACACATATATGTACACAAATAAAGATACATATGTACATTTATATGGCAGCTCTTTTCATAGTGGTCAAAAACAAAAAGGATATGTCCTAATGAGGAATGGAGTGACTAAACAAATAGTGGTGTATGAAGGTAATGGGATGTTATTACTACCATAAGAAATTATAAAATGGACAATTTCAAGAAAAATTGAAGAGACTTATGAACTGATACAGAGCAAGTTAAGCAGAACAGTAATACTAGGGAGAAATATTTGTGAATGACTTTAGAACTCTGAACAATGATAAGCTATGACAATGATCAGAAGGTCTTAAGAATTTTGATTAATATAATGATAAACTGAGACAAAATGCAGAGACATATTTTTGACATGACTAATGAGGAATTGTTCCATAGATTTTAGCTGTTTTTTACCTCCTTAATTTGCTCAAAGGAAGAAGGAAGTAGTAGGAGGAACAGATTAATGGGAGGAAAACATCACTTTGTTACTTGAATAATAAAAATATTTTTTTTAAAAATCAGAATTTTTGCAGTATCAAAAAAGCATTATATCAAGATATTTCAGAAATAATTAAGAATGTTCATTGTATTGATCTCACTAAAACACATTAAAAATTTTATTCAGAACAAGAGGGTTTTTGCTATTAAGTTTTTTATATTTTGTTTTATAGTATGCATGATGCAGTAAAATATATATATATTCTTTATAAATAAAAATATATTAGGGATGCATGCTCAAAAATGTGTATTGAGGGGGTAACATGAACAATGAAGTTTGGCAACCACAGTTCTAGATTTCAAAATCATCTCTAGATCCATCCTTTCTCAATTCTCATAGAAACTGGTGACTTTCTCTCTTCCAAAGTTACTCCAAAATCTGCCTTCTTAATCCAACTTCATATCTTTCTCCCCCCAACTCTGGAATATCCCATTCCATCAATTACCAATCCCCCCCCCCAAAAAAGTCTGCCAAATATCTTGGTTCTTCTTTCTTCTCTAACAGCAAGCTGTATTTCCTCTTCATTCCTGCCAAAGAGTATTTCAAGGTAAGGATGTGGCTGGATGTGGGTGGATGGGTGGGAACAATGATGAACAAAGACTAGATGGAAAATTTTCTTTTTTTCTTTCTTTTTTTTAAGGTTTTTGTGAGGCAAATGGGGTTAAGTGGCTTGCCCAAGGACACACAGCTAGGTAATTATTAAGTGTCTGAGGCCTGATTTGAACTCAGGTACTCCTGATTCCAGGGCCGGTGCTCTATCCACTGCACCACCTAGCTGCCCCTAGATTGAAAATTTTAAATCAGGTTTTCATTTAATTGGATTTGGACTAGGCCCTTAGTGACAAAATACAAAGCAAGAGCTTCAAAAATTAGTCAGTATGCCTTTGTAACTCATTAACGCTAGTAAACTATAAAATGCAATGTATAATCAAGAAGTTTTGTTTAGTAAGGATTTATACACAACAATTTTTTTCATGAAAACTATTTCTTTATTGGTCATGTTGTGAAAAAAAAAGATAAAAGACATGAAAAAAATAGGTTCAAACTGCATCCAAATTTCACCAGTTCTACAAATATCCTTTGGGTTTATCTTGGATCTTTGTAATGTTGAGACTAGTTATGTCATTCACAATGTAGCATAAAATTTTGCTATTGCTATGGACGTTGTTCTCTAGATTCTGCTCACTTCACTTTGTATTAGTTCATATATGTCTTCCCAAGTTTTTCTGAAACTATCTTGCTTATTATTTGTTTCTTTTCCCCCTAATTTAAATATTTTTATGTTTTTTCTTCCTCCACACACACACACACACACACAAAATCTGAAAGTTAAGATAGAGAAATTTAAGCAAATAGTACTAACAATACAGATAGGTAGATAGATCTTCTGCTTGAGGAATTCCAAGGCACTTCTCTATTTTTCCTATCTGATGGAATTTCAAAGATCAGAAGTCAAAATTGAGGTCCACTGGTCATCTTCTGATCTTTGATCCATTATGTGCTCTTTCTCTTCCATGTTTCTTGCTCTTACAATCTCCAGAATGCTGCAGTCAATAGTGCATAAAATCCTAAAATCTCTACAGAGGAATTCCCAATTCCAACCCATATCAAGATTTCCTTTTCTAACTATTGCTGAAAACAACCCATTTCCCAACTCATCCCTCTTTCCAGCAACCTCTTTATGTGCAATTTTTCCCAGTGAGAATAGAAGTTCCTGGGGTCAAGGACTGTCTTGGCTCCTTGTGTGCATCCTTAGCACTCAGCTAGCATGGTGACTAGCACAGAATAAGCCCAAATAAATGTTTTTACCCCTCATTTCTTTACTATTTTTGTCTACCTAAAGACCCTGACTTAGATGTTTATGCAGTAAGACTTAACTTTCTCTGAGTTTCCTGCTCCATCTCATATTCTGCTCAAATACTCCACACTGTTCATTCACTTTCCTTTAGTGATTATCTCTAGCTATAAAAGGGGCAACTTTCCCAATGGCTCAGCCAATTTCCTTTAATAGTCTAGCAATAGATCTGAAACTTAAAAAGAGTTTTAATCCTAATTCTTTAATATAAATGACCCTGGGTAGAGTGTTTTAACTTCCCTACTCTACATACTCTAAAGCAAGATGAGTCAGCTGAGACTTGGAATAAACTCTTTGAGTTCAGAAAAAGGATCCCAGCAACTCAATATAGAAGCCTTTCCCTGAAAATTGTGAATATGGGATATGGAATCAAGGACTATTATCCTAGGGATCTTTCAGCACCAGCCAAGGCAGCTAATAAATTAAAGCAATCTCCAGGATCAACTCAAACACAAACTTTTTTGTGTGTTTTAATTATTTTTTTTTACTTTGTTATCATTTTCCTATAACATCTTTCCCATCCAAAAAGTCCTCCTTTTTAATAAAACAGTACAAGTAAAAAACAAAACACAGTGACCAGGTCCAACAGCATAAACTTCATTAAGTGACCAAAGTTCACCACATCTGTACCAATTAGAGACATTTTCAGGATCAGTCTTCTAGAGTCAACTGAATATATTTCCCAAGTTCTAGTGTATTACCAAACTTTTATAAAGAATCACAAATGAAAAATAACCTTGGCTTAACTGGTCTGAGGTGTATACATCCATAAGAAAACAAAAAGGAGGTGGCAGGGGATAAGATGACAGAGCTGCTTAAATGCATGAATATGGAAAATATTGTACTCAATGATGAACTAAATCCCTCTATAGTGACTATGAAGGTAGAAACTTAATTATTAAGCATTTTAGATTTCTGTATAACCAGAATATTCATCAATAAAAACAGAACTGCAAGAAAGGGTAGAGGTTATGATCTGTCCAAATAAGTATTCTCACATTTACTATAAATGAGAATACTTATTTGTAACTTAATGGTGAGAATCTTATCTAGTTTAACTTAATTCTCACCATTAAGTTACATTCACAAAATGTCACTTCTATTGAGTGTTAAATTAAAGTCTACTTCTCTTTTCATGTCAAAATCAGAAAACTATAGAAGATACAGGACAAATCAGCATAAACTATTTTTCACATGCCAAACTTTAAGTTTTGGAACAGTTGAGCCCAAGCAAATGCCATTCTGACAACCACCGCCCACAAGGAGATGCCTTCCCTTTCAAACCCTTGTTTCCAGATGTGCTTCTGTTACAAGGGATCTATTCAGAATCCAGAGGGATGCCCACTCAAGGCAGGAGGAAACCACAGTTCATTTCACTTGGAGGGAAGGCACTGTAAAACTCACTAAGCGGTAGAAGAAATGCTCCTTTCATTTGCTCCTGCTCCAAGAGTGAAAAGGATCCTCATTGTTCTCACGAGAACAATCTGTGTGCCTGTCAAAGTAGCCAAGATCCAGGCCCAAGGCTGTTCTCAGTCCCACCACAGGCGCTTATTGCATGGGCAGGCAAAGCCCCGACAAACAGCTTTTATGAAGGGAAATGCCTCCTGTTTCCAGACAGAACCCTCTGATGAGGGAGGGAGAATGAAAAGCAGATATTCTCAGGCTTTACCCAAGATAGATACCTAAAGTTCTGTTGCTAAAAGAATGGTTAAAATTTTCTCCAAGTGCAGGTAACCAAAGAGCTAATTATTTTGTGGAATTGAAGCAATGGCCAATTTGCCCTGAAAGTATTCTAAAAGTAACAAATAAATTCAGGCCTTCAATATTCTCAGGAACCTTTTTCAGGAGATAGTCCTTACCCAAGTCTCCAGAAGGAAACACTTAATTTCCCCTATGTAAGTAACTCCTTTGGGAGTTTTGTCTACCACCCTTTAAACAAAATTCTTTCCTTCAGTGAGACAGATATGAAGGGCTGACAAAGTAACTAGTATAATGAAAAAAATTTAAGATCTACAAGGCTTCAACTACATACAGTCAAATGGCCTTCTTATGAGTCTACCCTCCCCTCTTTTCTAATCTCCTGGGATTATAATCTAAAAGAAGGAACACAAAACTAACATATGAAAAGGAACAAAGTCATGCATTACAAGTACAAAGCAACATATTATTAAATGTAAAATTATATATCGAATAAACACATCAGAAAATAATTTTAGTCATTATATAAGTATTAATTAAATTAAAATCCTAAAAGTGTATTGAGTTCTCTTTGGTTTCAAATCCTGCTTTTGCCACTAACTTGGAAAGTTGTGTAACTTTGAAAAGTTTTTGTGTACAGTCAGGATAAAGTCTATTCTATTTTTCTCTTAGGTACATAATAAAATGAGATATTTGCACATATAGAACCAATACCAAAATGTTTACTATCTTTGGTGGGGGGGGCAGGATTTGGAACTCAAAATTTTATTAAAAATAAATATGAAGGGGCAGGTAGTCGGAAAAGTAGATAAAGCACTAGCCCTAGAAAATTCAAATCTGACCTTAGATGCTTCACACTTACTAGCTATGTGACCCTGGGCAAATCACTTAACCCTGGATTGCCTGGCAATACCCACTTCCCCATCCTCTCTCCCCCAGAAAAAGAAAAATGGACGTTGAAAAATTTTCTTTTCATATAATTGGAAAAAATACTATTAAATAATAAAATAAGAAATGCACATTTAAATACTTTGAAAAATTAAAAGCAGTGCTAAAACAAAATTTTATAAATCTTCAAACAATATCTGTTCAATAATTGTTACAGACAACTCCCACAGTAGAGTCAAGGTAATAGTACCTCATGATGACCTTGTGAGATGGGCATTATTATCATTTTAAAGATGAGCATTGATTCTGATCCAATGAACAGATTTAGATGCCCCTTTATTTTATAAATAGGGTCAATAAGGACCAGGAAGGTCATATAGTAATAAACATCAAAGGGGGAATTTGAACCCAGTCCTGTGACCTGCTCAAATACTTCATGCTTACTAGCAGTGTGATCTTGAGCAAGTCACTTAAACCTCATTGTCTCACAAAACAAAGCAAAACAAAACAAGTCTCTTTGCTAGTCAAGATATCTGAGTATTTCATTTAAAATAATGGAATCCTGTGAGCACAACTTCAAATCCAAACTTTAGAATTTTGAACTAGAAGGGAGTATAAATATCATTCAATTGAACCTCCCCACCCCAGACTCTTTTATTGACAAAGAAATAAGACACTGAGGAAAAGTTAGACCTGCTGCTGAATTCCAGGCTCCAGACTCCAATTCTAGTACACATTTTTAGGAGATTAATACTCAAAGTCTAAAACAAAGTTTAACTTCTAGAAGTTTGATCAGAACTTAGACTTAAGAGGGGCGGCTAGGTGGTGCAGTGGATATAGCACCGGCCCTGGAGTCAGGAGTACCTGAGTTCAAATCTGACCTTAGACACTTAATAATTACCTAGCTGTGTGGCCTTGGGCAAGTCACTTAACCCCAATGTCTAGCAAAAACCTTAAAAAAAAAAGGAACTTAGACTTCACCTTAAAATATCCCAGGGTTAGCAATCTGTACATCTTGCAGTTGTAATTTAAATGTTAAAAGCAGAATGGCCTATAAAAACAAGGAAACAATATCCAATTGGACCTTCTTTCAGGTCCTCTATTTGAGGCAGACCATAGTCTCAATAGAACCATTTCTGTCAAAAGTTTTCCAAATCCCCAGCTTGATCCTAGTTACTGAAAGTGAAAAGGCTGGCCTTGATGTGTAAACAAAACCTCACTTTTACTAATTTACCTTGCCAGCAAATAAATGTATGGCTTTCTATTGATCAAACCTCTACAAATCCTGTTTGTATAGTGTAATCTCCTTAATATCTATATGAATAAGCTTGTTAAATAAAAATTTTCCACTAGATATTGTAATATAATGCACATGGGACTTTTCAAAAGAAACCTCTTGTCGTTTTAGTAAGTAATGTTTCCCCTTTGGGCAGGTTTACATCAAATATCACTAACACATTTAGATTTACCTACTTGATGACTTGGTTACTCAATAAACCCTGTGGCAGTCAAGGTGACCAAGTGCAGCTGTGGAAATAAATTACCCTAAGTCATATAATGTGTCTAAAAGGGCCAGGATGCTAAGAACCATTTCTACCATTGCAATGTCAGTTCAGTCATACTTGACTAAATTGTAAAAGCAACTGTCTGTGCAAACTGACAATGAAGTTTGAGTTCTAAAAATAAGGAAGAAGTGCTTCAAAGGTAACTTACTTAATATGCTGCATATTTCTGACAACGCTCAATATTATGCAGTGGGTAAGAAGCAATAACTTTCCCTTCTCTATCTCCCCTGTCCCCTAAAAGCAGGATCAAACACTAAAAACCTTATTTCTCCCAGTGTTTTAAATGTACTTTTAGAGAGGAAAAAACCTGACGCTTTCAATGTTTTTCCATCTGCATATATGTGCACAAGCTGTCCCATACTTAGAAGAATGCACTGCCTCCTCAGATTTATTTCAAGGCTCAGTTCATCTCAGCTTTATGAGATCTTTCCTGATTTCCTTCTTCCTTCAATCCAATCACCAGTTCTTTCTTCAAATTATTTTGTATTACTCTTATGTGTTTATGTTCTTTAATCCCAAAAGAATGTAAACTCCTTGAAGGTAGGGACTATCCTTAAATCCCAATCCCTTATTACAGTGCTTTACACACAAGCAGCACTTTATATTTGATGAACTGAAAACTCAAGATGGGATCTCTAATAGTAAATCCAAGTTGAGAAATTGGAACTCAAATCATTGATGAGACTGAGAGAGGAGGTGCCAGAATTGTGCTAATTCAATTAACTAGCTTCTCTTTCTGCTGTCTAGCTCACCTTGGTGTTAATGATAGTTCTAAAAATATATATTAACTAAAGAAAAAGTCTAATAGGAAATAGGGGAAAGACTTAAACTTTAAAACAATTTGCATTTAATTTTGGTATAATTTATCTCACTGTAATAAAAGGGCAAAGAAAGATCATCACAGGACCCTTGAGTATGAGAACCCCTAACTGAATGATACTTCCCCATCAATTTCCCATCCTATGGACAATAAATTTCCACCATCTCCTTTTATTCCCTATGATTTAAAATCTTGAACTTCCAAGAATATCCTCTTTCTATTTCTCTCTCAAATCACACTGCTCTGCATTCTCCTTCCATTGCATCCTCAGGAATTCATTTTATTATATATAAATTCCCCTTTGCTCCTTTGCAAAATGAAGTTGGAGAAAAATCATGAAATCGTGCTGAATCCACTCAAAATTTATATTACATAATCTCAACTGGGCTCTCACAGCATTAAGGCATTCATTTAAACTTCTTTTAATATCTCACTTACCACAGGGGCCTTTTCAAACCTTTTCACCTCTCCTCAAAGCTCCCCCTAAGTTGAGAACTTTGCCTCATATTTTATTTTACAAAATGAGGCCATTCTCCCCTCCTCCTTCACTCACATTTCCCAGATGCCTTTTGCCACTATTTCTGCCTTTACCATATAATGAGGTAGGCTCTTCTCCTTTCCAAAGCAAACTGCTCTACTTACACAAGTGATCCTCTTCCACCCCATCTTGTGGGAAACATCCTTACTCTCTCACTTATCTTCACTTTTTGTTTATTGACTACTTCCCTGCTGCCTACAAACATGACTAATGTCATCTCTACCCTCAAAAAACCACTCACTTGATCTTATTTCCCCATCTCTCTTCCCTTTGGGGGTAAGACTCCTTGAGAAGGTTGTGTACAATAAGTCCCTCCTCTACCTCCTTTCCTCTCACTCTCTTCAAACTACTACAGTCTGATTCCTATCTTCATCAATCAACTGAAACTGTTCTCTCCAAAGTTACCAATGCTCTCTTAATTGCCAAATCTAAAGGCCTTTTTTCACTTCTCATCCTTTTTGATTTCTCTGTATGCAGTTTTTGACAATCACCCCTCTCCTCAATTTTCTTTTCTCGAGGTTTTGCTGACACTACTTTCTCCCAGTTCTCCTACCTTTATGAATACTCTTCTCAATCTCCTTTGCTGAATCTGCATCCCAGTCACTTCATGATTTCATCAGTTCCCCTAGATTCCATCATCATTTCTACATTAATGATTTTCAAATCTATGTATCTAGCCCTGAAATCTCTCTGATGATCTCCAGATTCATATTTCAACCTCCTACTAAACATCTCAAAAGAAATTCCTGAACACATCTTAAACTTAACATGTTCAAAACTGAACTTTATCCTTTCCCTCTTCCTAATTATTCAAGAGTGCCACAATCCTCCCAGTCACCTAGACTCACAACAAAGGTGTCATCCTTGATTCTTCACTCTCTTTATCTACATCCAATCAGTTACCAAGTCTTGTCAATTCTACCTTGGTATCACCTCAAGTCTGGACTTCCACAATGGTTTTCTGATTGATCTCCCTGACTCAAGTCTCTCCCCGTTCTAGTCCATTCAGATGCAAAAATGATCTTCCTACAACACCCTGTTATTCAATAAGCCCCAGTGGCTCCTTAAAACTTCCACATCAAATATAAAATCATATAACATTCAAAGCCCCTATAGGGGTTCCCTACCTTTTAAATCTTTTTTATACCTTTTATACCTTACACCACCACCATCCAGGTATGTGACACTTGATCCCCTTGCCAGCTGTCACTCAAGACACTTAATCTCCAAATTTGAGATATTTTCACCAACTATCCCTCTTTTACAGTTTTACCTCCTGGTTTCCTTCAAATCCTAGTTAAATTTTACCTTCTATAGGAAGATATTTACAATCCCTCCTAAGTCTAGTGCTTTCCTTCTGCTGACAATGATTTTTTTGCCCTTTGTTCCTTCCATCTGGCATTCACAGAAACTCAACATCTTAGAAAATTATGCATACATGAACACCTTCTTCAATATTGACTTCTCCACTGATCCTCCAACTCCCACCCCAAAAAATAAGACCATAAGGAGCAGATAAATTGTTTGCCTGTTATTGTTTAGCCTCTCCCTTTGCCAGAATCACTTGAGGCTTACCCTGTGTTCATATCATTGGAGCCAGATCCCAGTTGCAGTCATCCAGAAGACTCCAGGTCCCTTCCTCTCCTTTCTGAAACAGTTCAGTATCATATGACTCCCACTCTATTTTTCCACTCTAACCATAGTTAAGAGTAATTACATTAATGTCCCTTCAAACGTACTGGCACTCTCAATTGCTATGATCAGTCACAAAGAAGAGGATATGGTCAAACCCTATGATCCTACTCTACGATCCAGAACTATGAAATTCATTTCATAGATCACAACCTCCTGAAGCTCTTTTTTTATCCCTTAATATTTAAATAAACATCTTGAGACAGGGACTGTTTTCATTTTTATATTCCCAGAGATAGCACAGTGATCATTCATTGTTTATTGAACTTAAATTGAATATACTTGGAAAACAATGTTAGTGATCAGCAAATGCACCCAGGCCCATTTGAATAGTTTTTTAAAATTAATTTAATTTTCACATCACTACAAACAGTCCTGTTGCAAAAAAAAAAAACCATAATTCCCATTCCCCAATGAATATATTTTGATGGTATTATTCAGAATTTTTCACAAAGGACATGCATTAACACTATAGAATCACAGAACTTGTGGAAAACTTATAATGAACATCTAGTATAAAATTTTCACATTAAAGATGAAGAAAATGAAGTCCAAAAAATGTCTTGCCCCAGATGCCATGATAAGTAATGGAAGAGCTGCTCTGTCCATTAAATCATGCCATGTGGCCTTTTGGTAGCAATGTAAGCGACAACAGAATTCTGAGATTCTAAAGCATTTTTTTTCATCTTATATTTTTACCTCTTGCTATCTAACGGTCCCAGTTTCCTCTCATTGCTAATTGAATCCCATTCCCCAAATCAGCTTTTTCAGAAAGAAAAATTCCTCAGGAAAAAGTCTGTTGATCCCATCCCTGCCTTCCCCTCTCCTTTCTAAGCTTCTCAATCTCCAGTCATTAGTTCAATATGTTCTTAGCACAAGAAAATTTTCAGTCTTCCAAAGTAAGACTCAAATAAAGGAAATACAGGGGTACTCCTTTATAAGATGCCTCTTCTACAGAACTCTTTTGTTATGAAAACATTAGGATTCCAGTTTCATAGAAAAGGAAGAAATGGGTTTAAAGGTACAGTGAGAAAATTGCTATGGTTTGACATAAATAAAGTTTTTCTGATAGTGAGGGTCATTAGGTTTCTTGGGTGATTTACTACTAAAAAAGACTTTAAAATATGTATCTAGGTTAGTCACCAAAGAATTTCTCTACCAGATAACTATTTGAATACCTTAGATCCATTCTACTTCCACAATTCTTTGCTTCATAACATTCAGTTAGAAGTCTGAACATTCACAAGTAGTTTTTGTTACTCATTCCTTACCTTTTAAAAGCTCTACTAAAACTGGAATGGGCAGAAAGCTGTGCCAATATCATTTTATAGTCATTTTTCCCACTTTGAAATCCATAAGCTCTCTTGTTTCACAACTACAAATTCCAAACTTCAGCTTCCTGTTCCCCTAAAAACCTCAAGTATTATAAATACTGCTCCTAAAATACCAAGAAAGTCTAAACTTAAATGACCAATACTATAGTGAAGTATTATGCTTAGTACATTTATAGTACATCCTGAAACTCAGGCTACAGAAAAGTAATACTTGATGGGACATGTTTAATTCGAGATGTACATAAATCACTCTTCAGATAAACTACACAGAAGAAATTTTAAGATCCTGAAAAATTCTACTCAGTAGAAATGAATGCTCCCATGGAAAGCTGTCGTTTCTAAATTTTGGTTCATTTATGCTATGAGTTATCAGCCTACTTTTCTGATTAACTTAGTAAATAATTGTTCTGGTTTATCCTTGAAGAGAGAATTTTAGCTGATGCTTTAGTTTAAATGCTAAATCTAAACTGTGTTCTCATGTTAAGCCATCGTTTTATCAGGATATACCAGTTTTTAACAGCTGTTTCAAGTGGGATCTTAGCAAATCACTTCTCTCTAGATCAGTTTCCTAATTGGTAAAATGACGGAGATGGAGATCAGCGATTTCAGACTCAACTGCATATGGGGACCACTAAATTCTGCATAAAGATCCCTATAGGCCATATACTACACCTGAGAAAAACACATATTACTATTATCTGAACTTTGCTCTATTTTTCTATTGTTAGCTGTCTCCCAGTTACATTTTAATGTGGTTCAGCTGTACTCCAGAAGAGGTACAGGCCACAAGTTTGACAGCTGTGGAATAAAGAATCTCTAAGGTTCCTTCCAACTCTAAATCTATAAGCAGCAAATTCATGGCTCTTTATGGTGCAAATGAAAAACTGTGAAAGTCCTGTAAATTGATCACTCTCTACAAACCCTGGATGTTCAAAGCCCAAAACATGCACAATTCTTTCCATGAGACAAACATCTTCAATAAAACAGGTGTAATAAACCAGATTTTCCAGATTTTGATAAGCCAAAATAAGAGAAAATTCTTAGTAATTCCTCATGTCATTTACTAGTTTCCTCTCCTTAAAATGTTATTAGATTGTCTTCCCCCCCCCCCATTAACTTAGAGCCATAGTTGATCTACTTTTTGGTCTCAGGAGTCCCTCACACTCTTAAAAGTTATTGAGGAATCCAAAGAGCCTTTGATTATGTGGCTTATATCTATGGATGTTTACCATAACAAAAATTAAGGCTGAAAACATTTAAATATTTATTATTTCATTTAAAAATAATAAACCCTTTACATGCCAGCAAAATGTTGTAACATTTTTACGAAAATAGCTCTATTAACCATAACAAAAATAATTTAGTGGTAACAGTGGCACTGGGGTGGCTAGGTGGCACAGTGGATAGAGCACAAGTCCTGGAGTCAGGGGCACCTGAGTTCAAATCTGACCTCAGACACTTAATAATTTACCTAGCTGTGTGACTGTGGGCAAGCCACTTAACCCCATTGCCTTGCAAAAACCCAAAAACTGAATTTTCATATCTGCTTCTGCATTCAATCTGTTCAAATGACTGTTTTTGATAAAGAATTAAAGAAAATTTGACCTTAAAAAAGAAATAAAGTTGGAAAAAGAAGAAATATTTTAATAGGCAAATAACATCTTACTATTTTGTGAAAATAGTTCTGACCTTGTGAAATCCCTATAAGGGTCTTGAGGATGCCCAGGGTCCTCAGACCATACTTTGAGAACCACTGACTTAGAGGAACTTTAGAAGCTTTTTAATAATCATCAGAAGGATATTTAAAAACCTGCAATATCAAAGACATGTAAATGAAACTAAAAATGAAAGGAGTGTCAGAAATACTTGCACATTTTTAACCACATAAATTCAATCTTACCTTAATTATTTCTCCATTGGAAGCAATTAAATCTGTTGGAATGGCAACTCGAAATGAGCGACCTACCACAGCTATACCATCTGGAATGCCCACAACAGCTGGGATAGTCTCTCGAAGATCAGAAAGCACTGAATGCATTGATGCTTCTAACTGGTTTTCCCAGTCCCTTACTATTTCAGAGGGTTCACTGGGCCAGTGGGACTGAGCCAAAGCAATCATTAGAAGAATAAAAAAGGTCCTCCCCCAAAGAGGGGACAGTAGTACAAATCCAACAGTCATACTCATTAGTTTCCAATTATATTAAAACCAAAAATCGTAGAACACTGGCCAACAGAAAGAAGTGGATTTTATTATCTCAGCTTTGGCACACCTGTTCCATCCCAGCAGGTCTTCAGAATCTGAAAGAAAAAACAAATTTTTGATCAAGATCAGAATACAGATTTCTTCTCACTTAAGAAGGCTGCCATTACCTCCTGACTACATAAGCATTCATCACTGCATTCACTGAGCTTGCATTTACAAACTTGCTTTAATTTTCAAATGTCTTGATCAGTAAGAATACTACTCTTACTAATTCAAATACCAATTTGACCACGCCATAAAATATTCTTTGATGACAAACTATATTCTAAGTCTTTACAATTTGGTAGACTTGCCTGAGTTTGGGCTTCCATTGGTAAAGCCTTTGAGTATCCAGTTAATTACACAACACCAAGATGAGATATCAAAAAAAAAAAGGACTACAGAGAATTTCCAGATTTATAGGAAGTAGAATAATTTTATTTCCACTCTGACAACAAAGAGAATATAAGTTTGCTAATTGGTTTTCCCAGATCCTTACTATTTCTAAGGGTTCACTGGGCCAGTGGGAACCAAGTCAAAGCAATCATTAACAGAAAAATAATCAGAAATCTCTGAGGATAGAGACCTTGGCTTTGAATTCTCCATAATAATGAGATGAATAAACTATAATATTGTTATTATATAAATTGTTTTGGCCGATTCCACTCTGTAACAGCTCAAACAAGTCTTTACAGGTTTCTCTGAAACCATCCTCACCATCATTTCTTATAGCACAATATATTCCATCACATATATTATATAATAACTTGTTCAGTCATTGCCTAATTGATGGACGCCTCCCTCATTTTCTAATTTTTTGCACCACATAAAAAGAGCTGCTATAAATATTTTTGTACATATGAATTTTTCTTCTATTTTTTTTTTTTGTCTCTTTATGGTAGAGACCTAGTGGTGGTATCACTGGGCGTGCACAGTTTATGTTTGGAGCAAAGTTCCAAACTGCTTTCCAGAATGACTGGCTCAGTTCACAGTTACAATAGTGCATTAATAAACCTGTTTTCCAAGCATTTTGTCGTTTTCCTTTTTTTTTGCCACCTTGGTCAATCTGAAGGATATGAGATGAAATACCCTAAGATCTATTATTAAATATCCAGTTCATCAGTCATGAAAGTAAAGTCTAGATTCTAGAGCAGGGATGGGGCACCTTTTTTCTGCTAAGGGCCAAAATTTTAAATATAACCTGCTATGTTTGGTCAAACATTTAATTAATTCATCCCTAAAAAGCTCCTAGATTTATTGAAATCCTACCTGTAATTGTGTTGGCAGCACCAGACCAAATGATTTCGAGGGGCTTATATGAGTAAGCCCTGTTCTAAAGCTTCTGAAGGTACCCGGAAAAGGCAATTCTATTTTTTCATTTTTTTGACATAATTAAAGATTTTATTTCTTTTGAGTTTTACATTTTCCCCCCAATCTTACTTCCCTCCCCCCACAGAAAGCAATTTGCCAGTCTTTACATTGTTTCCATGTTGTACATTGATCCAAATTGAGTGTGATGAGAGAAATCATATGAGAAGGCAATTCTATTAAAAATTCCATCCTTGGGATAGAGCAGGGAAACAATGGTAACCTTATACCACACATGGTGTCTTCTTCAAAAGAAGAAATGAAATTAGCAATAATCAAATTAAATACTGCTCCGTTTTTTTTCAAAAACAAATAAACTAATACAGCTCTGTTGCCCCTCACACCAGATGGGCAAAGATAACAAAAAAAAATTATACAAGTTGGAGAAGATTATAGGAAGACAGCCACATGCTAATGGATGTAATGTTAAAGAAATTATGATTGGACCAATTGTTCTGAAACATAATTTGGAATTATACTGGAAAATTCAAATTGTCGCAATGTAATTTATAATAACACCGTGAACAGTTTTGAAAAAACTAGAAATATGGTCCCAATGGAAAACAGATAAACTGTGATAACAAAGACATATAAAATGACAAATATGAAGAATTCAAAGAATCCTGGGAAGATTTAAGTGGTCTCATAAAGAGAAAAATAAGGAAAAAGCAAGAAAACAATTTACACAATGATCACAGTAATGTAAATTACAATAACATTTAAGAACATGATAAATTTGTAATAATGAATCTTGAAAGACAAAGTTGGATGCAATACCACTGAATTCTAGACAGGAAGAAAATAGATTTCGAAGGTATCAGAAGAAGAATAAGGAATAACACATGATTAAAATTCTACAGGAGAGGTCAGTCCAGAACAACTAGGAAACTCAAGAATTAATTTCTAAAGGCACAAAAGGAAACAATTTTGATGAGAAAAAAACGAGTTACAAAAAAAGGAGTAGCTATTCAAGGAACTTGCCAACTGAAATAAAACAAGGGGTCAGCTAAGGTGGCACAGTGGATATAGCACTGGCCCTGGAGGCAGGAGGACCTAAGTTCAGGTAGTACTTGATTATCTATTGACCTTGGACAAGTCATTTAATCCCATTGCCTTGTCAAAAAAAAACAGGATATGACAGAAGATAGGAGTAATAACAAATAAGAGAATTTTTAAGAGTCAGATAATGTCAACACTGACTAATCTCAGAATAAAGGAGTAAGTTTTCTATGGATAAGGCAATGACAACTGACAAGAGAAAAGAGCAGGGTTGTTCATTTCTTATTTGACTTATTTTATTCCATGCCAAAAAAAAATGAAATGCAAAATGGCTAATAATGGATTCAAAGGATAAGAGAGCTATAACTGATGATTACCTGGCACAAATGAATTACATCCTCAGACAATGAAAAAACCAGCAGATGTGATTGCTTAAATACTCTGTGACAACTGAAAGATCACATAGAGATTGGGATATGCATCATATACAGTATTCAGAGGCCAAATAACTTGATTCTTTTTTTAATGAAAAGAGTCAGCAAACTATTGCCCAGTGAGCTTGACTTTAGTTACTGGACAGTTAATTATTAGAATGTATCATTAAATATGATTCTAGGGGTGGCTAGGTGGCACAGTGGATAGAGCACAGGTCCTGGAGTCAGGAGTACCTGAGTTCAAATCCGGCCTCAGACACTAGGTAATTATTATTACCTAGCTGTGTGACCTTGGGCAAGTCACTTAACCCTACTGACTTGCAAAAACAAACCAAAAAAAAAGATGATTCTAGTTATCATGTAGAAAACAGTGAGTAAAGAGTCAGTATGACTTCACTAAGAACAAGTTGTGGGGAAACAAGGTGGTGCAATGGATAGAGCACTGTCCTTGGAGTCAGGAGGACCTGAGTTCAAATCAGATTTCAGACACTTACTACCTTGCTGTGTGACCCTGGCCAAGTCACTTAACCCCATTGCCTTGCAAAACCAAAAAAAAAGGAAAGAATGAGCTGTTATATTGCCTTATTTCTTTTTTTGGAAAGAATCAGGGGAACAATGCAACTATAGCTTACTTAGATTTTAGCAAAAATTGAAAAACTATTGATAAACCAACTCATGCTATTCTTATGGAAAAGATAAGGAGATAGGAAATATGACATAATGAGATGAATTCAGATCTGTCTGAATGGACAGACTCAAAGAATAGCCAATGAAAGCTCTGTATCAATTTAGCAGGAATTCTCTGGGGATGTTTGCTTGAGCTGTGCTGTCTAACAATTTTATAAATAACTTGAATAAAGGCATTCATGACTTGCTCATCAAATCTACAGATGACAAAGCTAAAAGAGAGGGGGGAGAAAACACTGGATGACAGGATCTAAAAAAGATCTTGAACGATATACTACATTAAACTGAATCCAATAAAGAATTCATAAGGATAAATGGTAACAGTCTTACATTTATGCTCAAATACAAAAAGTATAAAATGTAGGAGGCATGATTAGATATCAATGTGACTGAAAAAGACCAAGGTGTTTTGGCTTACTGAAAACTTGATGAACTTTCAATGTAATGTGGCAGTCAAAAAAGAAAATGAGATCTTGGATCCAACTGAGAGCAATACTTCCAAGAAAAGTCATAGTATCACTATAATCTGCCTTAGTCAGATCCCACAGCAGAACTGGGGAAGGTGTTAAATTCTAGGCACCACAGTTTAAGAAGATCATTGAGAAGTTGATATGTCCAGAGGATGATAGAAGGACCTTGGATCCATGTCATATGAGCATTGGCCTGAAGAAGAGAAGATTCAAAAGAGGAAGAGGGAAGGAGACAGGGTTGATGATGTGAAAGCTAGCTTCAAATATTTGAAGAGCTGTTAATGTAAAGGGGAGCAGACTGCTCTTCTGTGTCCCAGATGACATAACCAAGAACAATGGGCAATAGCTAGAAAAAGACAAATACAGGATTCATGACATGCTAAAGGGATGTGGGCAACCTCAGAAGATGATGAATGCTCCCCCAATGAAGATTTTCAAGTAGAGGCTTGAATTCTAGGTATATTATCATGGCGATTACCTTTTGACTATGTGTTAGATTAGGTTAGATGGCAACTGAAGTCCCTTCAAAACCTGTAATTCCATGATTCTTTGATTCCAAATGACTTAATATGGTGAGACAGCTGAGAGAGACTGGACTATAGGTATGAATGAAGGACACTGGCATAACCAACATGTTGGTTTGTTCAAATAGGCCTCTATTAAGCACTTGGTGAGACAAAGAGGCAGAAACAAATTAATAGTTTGAAGGAGTTGACTTTCTAATGTGGGACACACCAATTCCCTATGCTCTCTCACACAATTTTGCATCTTTTGGCCCATTTGTCTGTACATTTTAAGTGTTGATGGAAAAACTTCAGGTTTTATCAACTTGGTTTATAATGAGTGAATAAATTAGCCACTTGCTGCACTTGGTTCCTATTGTTGAGAGATTAAAACGAAGGCCCTTACAACATTAGGAGGATTTTTGCAGCAGACATAAAGAAAGACATGAACAAAAAACACACAGGATAAAGAGGTGGATATGGACTGAGTTCTGTCTCAGGGAAGGGATTTAATTGTTCGTTATTTATGCACTACTCCTTTCCCTTAGTACAAAAAATTAAGAAGTGATTGCACATTACTGACCTGTGTGATCTTAGAAAAATCAATCTCTCTGGGCCTCAGTTACCTCAACTGTAAAATGAAGAAATAAGATCAGGTGTCAAATATATGACAGCTGCCTTAGTCACGGAAATGTACTGCAAAGCATTTAATGAAATCACAATACAATTACAGCCAGATTTCAATTTTCAGTTTAACTGTACTAGATTACTTCAAAACCTTTTCATGTCTAAACTTCAAATGTTATGATGTAAAAAGGGGGGGGGGGATAAAGGGTGGAGAAAGGTTTACATGATCCCTAACTAACCTCTATTTTATTCTCCCAATCCCAAACAAAATCAATAGAATATCTAGTCTGCACCTAACACAATTATTCTGAAGGCTTTTCCTTCACTATACACATTTAAAAGACACACCCTGACCTACAAGTAATAGCGGTTCAGCCTGCTGCCTGGAAAGTCACCAACTTGGTATCTATTTCATACAAGTGACTAAGGACTCTGAATTTAGCAAGTAAAGAAGGGAGGGGCAGAACTTAGCTAATTCCACAGTCCTCTGAAGAGAGAAACTTTCTGCACACTTGGCAAAAATGAGTCCTCCTGCATCTGCCTTGTCTTCTAAGCAAGGGCAGAATCTTCCTACAGTAAGCACATACTATAGTCTATCGATAGATACCAGAATTACAGCTGTCCCAACCTCCACTCATTGGAAGTCTTTCCATCAGGTTTTGTGTATGTTTTTAATATCATCTATTTATATGCAGAGCACTTGAAGAGGAGAGAGGGGATGAAATTTAGTTCTACTTAACCTAAGAGTTCATATTTCAGTTTAGAGAAGAGCCAACTGTATCTAAAAATCAAAATTCAGATTATTGCCTTTACAGATTTCCTTATCTAGAGTTATCCTTCATGCAAAAAGATAGTAAATTAAATGCAGGCAATTGTCCCAATTCAAATAGAGGACTCATTTGCCCAAGGAATCTTACTCTTTGATACCATGTATTATGAATGCTCCTTTAAGATTCAATTGCTGTGCCAAGTGAAATAAGAGACTGGCCATCATTCAGAAACCTCTTATAAAGAGCTCTGAAAAAGTAATCTCATAGCTTAACCAAAGTTCAAGACATTGTGGTCACCACAATTCACATATATTATTTTATCAATGTAATCCAAACATGTTCACATGTTCTATTTCAAAATAACAAAGACACTGGAAGGCAAAAAAAGGTTTCAGGAACAGATAGGAAATTTTGAGTAAAATATGCAATGCAGAAAGCCTCCAGATAAAAGAAAATGCCAAGAAGAACCTTTAGATAAGGTATAAAATTTAAAGTTAGTACAGTAACAACTATTGGAGACATTAAAAAGTAGTAACAAAAAGGTTTTCTGAGATTGACTGGAGCAAAATCAAAGGAACAAAAGTATTTCTTACCATTCCTCCTCTCCCTTCCCCCTTCAAAATTCTGTCAAAAGTCAAAGAAAACAAATATACAGGGGAACCTGTGTCACCTATGGGCCACTTAGGCCTTAAGCCAGCAAGAAATCAACTGAACTAGCACAGAGAAGGGCTTTTGACATGAAGATGATAGCACTGGTAGAACAATGGAAAACAAAAGTAAGAGGACTACTGATGACTGGACCTCTCCACACTGAGAAAGAAAAAGGAAGTTGTAAGTAATAAAAGACAGAATACGGTATAAAAAAGTGAAGGATTTGGAGGAAGCTAGGTGGTGCAGTGGATAGAGCACCGGCCCTGGAGTCAGGAGTACCTGGGTTCAAATCCAGTCTCAGACATTTAATAATTACCTAGTTGTGTGGCCTTGGGCAAGCCACTTAACCCCATTGCCTTGCAAAAAAAAAAGTGAAGGATTTGAAGATAGGTTCTATATATATACTTTAAATGTCCCATAAGTTCATTTTTTAAATCATAAAAATAAGAACTGTCATTTTCTATAAGCATTAAAAATTAAACATACCTCTGTTTCCTACAATTGGAACAAAAATAAGTACTAATTAAGCACTAAACTAGTCTTGTTCTAAAGCAGGGGTTCTCATTCTTTGTGTTAGGAAGCCTTTCTGCTAAAACTATGGAGTCTTCAAAAATCTTTTTGTTAATTAATAATTAAAGAAAATGTCAAATTTCATTTAGACTGGTAAAAATTACAAATTATAATTTGTATAAATGTAGTGTAGTAAAAATGTATAATTTAGGTTAGGAAAAAAAAAATGTAATTTCTTCCCCCCATCAAAGTTCATGACACCCTACATTAGACTCATGGGAGTCCATGGACCCTAGAGATTAAGAAACTGTTCACTATAGAAAATTGCATTAGTTAACAGTTAATTGGGGCAGCTAGGTGGTGCAGTGAATAGAGTACCAACCCTGGAGTCAGAAGGCCTGAGTTCAAATGCAGAAGACACTTCATAATTACCTAGCTGTGTGATCTTGGGCAAGTCACTTAACCCCATTGCTTTGCAAAATTTTTTTAAAAACACACAGTTAATTGGAGAAGTCAAGACCAATACACAAAGCAGAGAACAGTTAAATGAAAAATTGTGAGAACTGAGTGGAATGAACAAAGACTTCAGGATGGACAAGAGCTAAAATAAACAATCACCTGAGAGTTAAAACTAGGAGTGGGAGCAAACAGATAATAAAAGGTATTACAATATTTTTTACAAATGCCAAAAAATTCTGATCTCTATGTCCTGGAGGTATTTGTTTTGCAATTAATTCGGCTCTGTCTATTATAACCTCCAAAGGACTACAAAACAGTACAAATGCCCTGTGAAGGTTTGTTTAAAGAGAAGGAAAAGGTACAAGGAAGGTCAGCATATGGGAAGGTTCTTATTACTGCACATCACTAGTATCAAGTCAAGGATTTATTAAGTGTCTATTATATGCCAGGTCTATTATCATTAGGTGCCTATTATCTGCCACTAAGGAAAGGCGATAGAGAAATCAAGTAAGAGTTTGGTGAGAGACACAGGCATATTTCTAGGTAGTGGGGAAATAGCCATAGTAGACACAGAACAAACTCAGGAGAAGTCAAAGAATGAAGATAAAAAGTTGGGATGGAATGGGATCATCTGTACACAAAGATGGACTTATCCTGGTAAGGAGAAGAGCCACCTATTCACATGAGAGGGGTAAAAGGAGTTCCAAAAAGCATCTGAGTGATATTACCATGAGGAAGAAGGGAAAAGGGGAACCTCTCAGTGAATAGCTCCATTTTTTTAAATGAAATACGAGACAAGGTTTTGAGTAGAGAGTGTAGGGAAACAGTCATGGGAGGTTTGATAAGGGATGGTAAAGTCCCTGTGTTGAATGGAATAGTGCTGCAATGAGGGGCTAGATGAGATTGCATTAACATAAATTGGTAATAGACATGGTAAATCCAGGAAGAAATCAATCAGAAGACTGTTATAATTGATCATGACCACCTAAACCAGGGTGTTATCAATGTGAATGGAAAGAAAATGGCAGAAATACTATGGAAGTAAAATAGACAGGATTTGTTAACTGACTAGTTACTTTAAATAAATTAGGGCAGGACAGGCAGTACTGAAGCCTCACTAGTTGCCCACTTTTACCTCAAGTGAGGAGAGAGAGAGATTGATTGAGTGTGTGTGTGTGTAAAGTATCAAATCCCTTAGGGAATGAAACAGTAATGTAGAAAAACCTTTTGTGACCACTTCATAAGCCTTTCTAGGTCAAAGGTTATTATGCCTTCTTCATTTCCCTAACCCTAAGTTTCTAGGACAAAATTATATATACTATTTTACTGCCATCTTACATTTATTTATGCAGCACATTACAACTAAATTATGAGATAGCCAAAGAAGAATTAATCAATCAATACCAGATACCATAGTAATCCTGAGAATACCAAAAGAGACAAAAGACAATCATTGCCTTTATGAAGGTCACTACCTAATGAGGGAGACAATATGCAAACAAATGTGTACAAACAAGCTATATGTGTGTGTGTGTGTGTATACACATATATATGATAAATAGGGAAAAAATTGAGACAGAAAGCACTAGAATTAAATGAGAGTGGGAAAGGCTTACTGTAGATTTTTCAGCATAGGTGGTGAGTTTTTATTTGAGACTTAAAGGAAGTGAGGGAAGGCAGTTAGCATAGCTAAGCAGAAAGCAGTTCAGGCTTGGAATAGCCTGAGAAAAATACACAGAGCCAAGAGATAGAATGTCTTGTGTAACAGCCAGGAGACCAGAGTCACTGGCCAATGTCACCTAATCAGAGTAGCATAGAGGGAGTTTACCATAGAGTAAGAAAACCAAAAGGGTAGGAGGGGGGTTAGATCATGAAGGGTTTTAATGCCAAACAGAATTTTTATGCTTGAACTTAAAAGGTGATAGAGAGCTAGTAGAGTTTATTGAGTCAGGGAGTGATAAGAACAGACCTATACTTTAAGAAAATTATTTTACTAGATGAATGAAGTATGGAATTAATTGAGTAGGGGAATAACATAGCTGGATATATGTTTTAGGAAAATCATTTTGGCATGTTTGGTATCTCGAATGGAAGATAAGATTATATTGGGGAGAGGCTTGAGGAAGGCTGGATTGGGGAAGAGACTTGAAGGTAGAACCAACAGAAGGCTAGTACGTTAGTGAAGTGATGAGGGTCTGTGCTGGAGCACTGTCAGTATCAGAGGAGAGAAAATGATGTGTCTGAAAGATAATGGTAAAGGGAAAACCAATAGAAGTTGGCAATAAACTGTAAATAAAAGTAAGAATTTTTTTTTGTTTTTGCAAGGCAATGGGGGGGGGGGGGGCGTTAAGTGACTTGCCCAAAGTCACACAACTAAGTAAATATTAAGTGTCCAAGGCTGGATATGAACTCAGGTCCTCCTGCCAGGGCTGGTGCTCCACTGTGCCTTCTAGCTGCCCCAAGACTGAGAAATTCAGGATGACTCCTAGGATGTGAGCCAGAGGGGCATTTAGGAGAAAAGATAATGGAATTTGCTTTAGAATGCTTAGTTTCAGATGGACATCCAGTTTGAGATGTTTGAAAGGAGATGTGAGACTGGAATCAGCCAGGAGATTGGGGTGGCAAAAGCAG
This sequence comes from Macrotis lagotis, assembly GCF_037893015.1. Classification (NCBI taxonomy): domain Eukaryota; kingdom Metazoa; phylum Chordata; class Mammalia; order Peramelemorphia; family Peramelidae; genus Macrotis; species Macrotis lagotis. Next base: position 105,596,255 of record NC_133665.1, on the reverse strand, counting down.
ACATGAGAATCATCAACATAGAGATGGTAATTAAATCCATGGGAGCTTATGAGATCACCAAGTGAAGTAGATTTGAAGGAGAAGAGAAGGGGGCACCAGACAGAACCCTGAGGGGCAAATATTTAGAAGTCAAGATCTGGAAAAGGATCCAGCAAAGGAGATTAAGAAGTAATCAGATAGCAGCTAGGTGGCATAGTGGATAAAGCACCGGCCTTGGAGTCATGAGTACCTGGGTTCAAATCTGGTCTCAGACACTTAATAATTACCTAGCTGTGTGGCCTTGGGCAAGCCACTTAACCCCATTTACCTTGCAAAAACCTAAAAAAAAAGTAATCAGATAAATGAGCAGCGGGGTGGTACAATGGATAGAGCACTGGGTTTAGAATGAGGAAGACTGACTCATCTCCCTGAATTCAAATCTGGTCTCAGACATTTACTAGTTGTTTGGCCGCTGACAAATCTGTTGCCTCAGTCGCCTCATCTGTAAAATGAGCTGGAGAAGAGTCAGATACAGCTGAAACAACGAAACACGAAATCAGGTAAATAGGAGAACCAGGAGAGAATAGTGTTCCCAAACACCTAGAGAATATCAAGAAGTGGGAAAAGAATAGTGAGGATTGAGAAAAGACCATCAGATGTGACAACTAAGATAATCACTGCTTACTTTGGAGAGAGTAGTTTCAGTGAAATGTTAAAAGTCACAGAGTAAAGAAGAGGGTAGAAAGAAAAGTGAAGGCACCTATTTTAACTGCTATAGATAGCCTTTTCAAAGAGTTTCACTGCAAAGAGCATACAATTTAGATAGATACATACATACATACACATACACATATGTGTGTATGTGTATGGAGATGCAAAGTAAGCATATGATTATAAAACATACATATACACACATATATATGAATATACATATATACACATAATTTATACACAAATATAAAGTAAACAAAATAGTTTGGGAGAGAGGATTATAATAGTTGAAGGAATCAGAATAGGAATGGAGATATAATACAGGCTGGAAGGGTTCATATTCAGTAAAACCAACACACACACATACGTGCGTGCGTGCGCGCGCGCGCACACACACACACACACACACACACAGGAGATAAAAGCATTTCAATCTGACAGGCTTCTAGGTCTATAATTAATAATCTGAAGGTACCTGCATTGCATTTCTAAAGGCTACCTACAGGTATACAAAGACAATTCCTCTCAAGAATCCCATCAAGTGTATTATTCTCCTTTCCCAGATGAAGAAATTATAGCTCATGGATAAAATAACACAGTATCAATAGTCCACATCTGAACCCAAGTCTTTTCTGATTCCAAGTACAGGGAAGGTTCTTTTCATTATATCACATTATTTCTGGTGCTTCTTCATAGAACATTATTAGGTCAAAGTTGACATCAATTTCATTTTGAAAATATACACTATATCATGTGTGGCTGAGAGAGGTTAGAGAAGAGAAACAGAGCTAGAAGGGGGAGGGAACAGCTAGTATTTATATAGGAAATTTTTAAAAGTTAAGCAATATGTTATGCATATGTTGTCTCATTTGATCCTCAATCAAAAAGTAGGAATGAAAAGGAGAAAGGGGAAAAGTAAGAGGCAAATATTCTCCCCAAGACTAAGAGAAGGGGAAGGCAAAGGTGAAAAGGGGGAAGAGCAGGAAAGAGAAAGGCTGACCAAGCCCAATTTAATGAGGTCCTAGATGATCCTAATGCCAAGAGGTCCATACCTCCACAATTTCTATTGCTTCGCTTAACAGTTCCAAAACTTATTTCCTTACGCAGTAATTATCAAAAGCAGTAAGACAGACACAATCCAGTCACACCCAATTCAAATTTTTACTCAATAAAAATACAGTACCTCTAATGTTCCCATTAAACATCCAGGAGACAGACACACAGAATATCTCAAGTAGAGATCAAACCAATAATTTGAACTCATATAATTAGGACCCAATTTAGTATTCATTTATTCAATATTCCATAAAATAGGACATCTTACTAAAAAATTTTGGTTTATAATTTAAAATAAGAAAAGTATGAATAATATAATACTAAAATCACTACAACATACTACTGTTCCTTCACTTACTTCATTTAAGAGATTCTAAGATTTCCAGCATCTAAACATCTATGAATTAGAGACTTAATAAATTTTAACCATGTAAAATCGGACCAAGGTGAGATCTACAATCCAGATCATCTCTAGTCTCATGGTTAAAAAGTAAATTGGCATTTAGCTAATGCTAAAAGGAAAAGGAACTGGACCTGTGATTTCATTATTATGGAGAATTCTTTAAATGAAGCACTCTCTACTAGTGAAGTCTGTCAATTTCTCTGAGAATTTAAGTCTTGGTACCCTAGGATTCTTGGGGATTGAGTAATTTGTATGAATTCACATAGTCAGTATGTATTAGAGAAGAGACTTGAACATACATATCTTCCTAGCTATGACACTGACTCTCTATCCACTTCTACTTATTAAGAAGGAAGTTAGATTTTATTTAAAATCGTGTAATAAAACTTTTTTAATTCAATTTTTTGTAAAAGCAAATGCAACAACAAATTTTTAAGTAATCTCAAAGTTCTGGCTAATTTTGATTAATCAATAGTTCATACTTATATGGGTAGTACTTTATTCACTATTGAAAGATTTGTTTTTGTAGCAGTCACTTTTGGAAGTATCTCATCTGCTCTAAAGAACTGATCCATCACCTTTGCAAAAAAAAACAAAACACCACATATTAAACAAACAACTAAAGGAAAACACCAAATACAGTGAACTTCTCTGAGAATGTAAATAATATTCTCTACTATTGATCCCTTGCCCACCTCCTAACAAAAAGGAGAGTGATATCTGGGATTGTCACTGGTGTTTTAGTTTTACTCAGTTTGGTTGCTTCCTAATAGTCAAATAACATTAAAATGTGCTAATTTTAAAATGTTTAAAGTGATTCATACTAAATGAATAGGCAAATTAATAAAATTTTGAAATGCCTATTCAGAATGAGGAAACAACAGTTGATATGTATGTTGGCTTCCAAATTCTAAGAAACTGCATCTCCATCTTCTTTGCATCTAAACCTGGGCTCTAACAATTCCTTTATCAAAACCAGGAGTGCTTAGAATACCAACATCAATGATAAGCAAAATCACTCAGACTCCAAATGCAAATGTCATCTCAAATGCACACAAGGAAAAACTGTATCATCTGAAAAATTTCTGCCCAGAGTAGTTTATCTCACAAAGTTGTACAGGTGTGTGGACTTAAACCAATGACTTTCTCTCTTTATTAACCAGGAAATTAAGTACTTGTACAGAAAAGTTCTGCTAAATTACTAAGCCAATAGTTTCAGACATCTCTCCAAATCACCACTCTCTAAAGAAATCAAAAGAAATTCACAACTAATTCCTTTTCTTCACCAACACAATTGTAAATTTAGTACAAATTCAAAAGAAGATTTTTGCTTAACATCTATGAAAACATCTGGATATTCCATAACTGTCTGGTAAAAACTCAGGAAAAGCACAACAGTAGGTATGCAGTATAGTGGTCTTAGTGAAAGTTAGAGAAGAGTACCAATTAGAGATGGTTATTTAAAAAGAAAGAAAAACAATACTGATTTATGCATATGTAATAAAAACTGAAAACAATTATATAAAATACTGTGATTTGGAATTATAAGAAGAATGCAAATAATGAATAAAAATTAAAACTCTTAATACCTCCCATTCAGAATACTGGTAAAGATAACAAAAAGACAGTGTTGAAGGAACTATAGGAAAAAAAATACCATAATATTTAAAAGAGAACAAAGACAGAAAGGACTTCTAAACCAAAATAGTCATAGTAGCAACACTTGTCAGAGCCAAGGACCAGAAACAAAACAAATGAATATGAAAAATACAAAGATTCATGGAAGACTAATATGAAATGATAAAGAGTAAACAAAACCCACAAAATATACACAGTAATAACAATGTAAATCGAAAGGAGGGGAAAAGAATAAAACTGACACTCTATAAACATGCCCAAGCTAGGTAGGAGAGATGAAAAAAATACTTTCCCCTCCCCCTTCACTACTGAGGTAAAAGATTATGGGTGTAAAATATTCATTATATTTACTGTCAGACAAGTCTACTAAACTGCTTTTTCTTTTTTTTCATCTTTAGTACTAGGTATGGCCTGCTGGATAGGAAGGTTTGGTTCAGAAATAAAGATGATATAAAAGTAAAGGAAATGGATTAATAAGCTAGTTTAAAAAAAAAAGAGATAAAATGTAAACCAAGTGGAAATAAAAGGAAAAAAACTGTTACATTAACATAGTAAACACAAGAGCCCCAAATGACGCCAATGATTTAAAGATGAGTTTTGTTTTAAAAAAAAAATAAAGAAAAATAACGACTTTTATCGGGTCTACATTATCACCAATTCCAAAGCAGCTTTTATCATACTTTCAGAGGTGGAAAGGAATAGATAAGGCTGCCCTGGAATTTTTACAATGACCTTCTAGGGAAATTTTAGAGCCACCTCAGTGATTATCCCTCTAGTAAGCATGCTGTGAAGCAGAAAAGCAAGGCCCCAGAGCTTACAACAGAAAAAGCTAGGTCTATTATAGGAAACAATTACAATGTTGCTGAAATTGTAAACCGTGCAACTTTTAGAGCATCATACAAAATTAAGTCACAAAATTTATTACTCCCTTTGTCTCATCAATTCCATCACTTAAGATTTTATTCTAAAGATAACATGAAAAATAAAGGATTTGTCTGTACAAGAACAGTTGCTATATTTGTAATAGCAAAAAACTGGGAATGGCCTAAATATCCACTGATCAGAGAATGATAGAATTGCAGCATATTAATGGAATGGAATAATAAAATGCTGTAAAATGTGAGATATGTATAAGAAATATGTAAAGACATAAACCAGAATATATATTTTTAAAAAACCCTGCAAATACAAGGGGACACAGTTGTTGGTTAATTTATTTGGTTCCATTTTGTTAAATGTGCAGTAAAATGTGTGAGGTGGTTTTCAAATAACTTTATTCCTTACTTTGTATACTCCCTTTAAAAAAAAAAATACTATGCACAGAGTAGATGCTTAAAGTTTGTTGAAACAAATTATTTGTATGTTGTTTTTAGTTGATGCTTATTCAAGTTTATCATTTAAGCCCTGCCTAGAACCCAAGTATCCTGGTTTCCAGTCTAGTGCTCAGTCCACTGGACCATGGATCTTAAATCAAGATCAGTTTTAAACATCCTGTATTTTGGAACCTGCTAAAAAAGCACAATCTCTTCAACACTTCATTGAACTCAATATTCTCCTGTTTAAACATTACCTTTGGGCCACTTTGCCTGAAATCTGAACAAAGTCAATTGGCAAACCAAATTGGCTTTGCAAATACAATTTTGGGGGCTTTAAAAGGTAAATTTAAATGATGTCAAAGCCGAGGATGCTGAATCACTACTACCAGAAAATACATAAAGCAGAAATAAGGATTTAAAAATTTCACAAAGCAAAGACCTTTTTTTCTGCAGATATTCTTTCTTATATACTCTCTATGTTTAATAACAAGTCAGAAATTAACTACTTTGAGGGCTGTTGACTTCCATTTCACATTTTTTGATGCATACTCAGACATCAGGAACCCAAGCTGAAATAAATTACTATATCAAGGTACTCTAGGTACAGACAAGAACCAAACCAAAATCTTGATGAAATTCTCCAATTTTTTGCAACAATCATTCGCTTAACATATAAGTGATGAATCGCCTAATATGAATAAAAACCTTATTCTAGGTAATGTGTTAATAACTTTGAATATTAGCATAACATCATTTCTAAATTATATAAATAGTATTTAAACAAACTCAACAGTATCACTGTTAAGTGATGTAAAAGCACATAAACCCAAGGGTTCAACAAATTTCCTCTGGATCTAAAAAGTCAGGCCCTTAAGTTTAAAAGTCAGACAAATTTTTCCATTGTAAAAGAAAGACAAGGAAAAAGGGGGAATTTATGCTATTGTAGATAATCCCTCAAACCTCCAGAGACCCCAAATAGTCATTCAATTCATGGAATGGTCTTGAAGATTCTGGTGAATGGTCCAAAAGGCACATCTCAATAAGAATATTTTCCAAGCCCTGATAAACAGGAACTATGACCCACCTGTGACTTGGGCATCTCCTCTACTCCTGGTTCTTCCTTAAGAAAGGTTAAACTGGAAAGGAATTCAGTAAATGGGTAAGTGGCCCTCTCTATTTCTTGTGGACTTCAACAATTCAACAAACATTAAACTACTATTCATCAGGAACTGTGCAAGGGAATGGACATATAAAGACAAGAAGAATTAAGAGAATCTCTAATCTCAAGGAAGAGCACTTTTCCTGGAGCAAATGGGAAGGATTAAAACTAACATAAATTTAGAGCTAGATTAGACATGAAAAGTCATATACTCCAATCAACTCAGAAAAATGAGGGAACAAACCCAAAGATGTTAAGCAACTTGTCTAGGGGTCACCTAGATAAGTGACAGATCCAAAACTTGAAACTATATCTGCTAACTTCCAATCCAGTATTCTTTTATATTCAACTATAAAAGCATGTTACAGGAGTTAAGAGATACAGGAGAGTGGTCATAGAACCAAGAAGGTAAAAAGCAAATGAATAAAAGCCAAAACTAGATCCTCCCAAATAATACATAGATACAGAGATACAACATTTATTAAGCATTACTATGTGCTGGGCAGTTCTGTCTGGCAATTGATCAGGAAAAGAGAAGTTAATAAGAGAGGAGAAGATTAGAGTAAAGATTAAGGGAATAAATAGAAAGTTTAATAAACCAACTAAAAGTTGCAGGGTGGGGAAGAAACCTAAGGAGCAATGGTAAGCCTAATTTTATATTTTTTTCTTTATAGCACAAGAAATTACATAACAGATGCCACATATCATGATAAAAGTTTAAAACCATCTGGTTTCTCAGAATTAAGAATGAGAATTGGCAAAGTTAATTACAATAAGACATTTTCTATCCACTCCTCCTCCCCTTCAATTCCACCAAATTCAAATTTATCAATGAAATTATTTTCACCAAAGACCTTAAGTAGCACCTTCTAGATCTACTTTCATTTCCTGACATAGGGATTGATTCTCAAGTTATTCTCCACCCAAGCCCCATAGATTGACTCAGTGGGTATCTCTATTCCTTCCCACCTACAGTTTCTTATATCAATGACCCTGACCCACACACAATTTTTTTTCCCTAAAAGTTTTCCCCCTTCTACCTTATTACTGAAAAGGACAATTCCATCTTCCCAATTCCCTAAACTCACAATCCAGGTACCATCCTATCACCTTTTACTCAAGATTTCTTCTCCCCATCCAATATGTTGCCAAGGTCTGTCAATTTTACCCCTAACACCTAATATGCCCCCCTATGTCTCCCCTGACACTGCTACTTCTCTAGTACAAGCCCTCATCACCTCACACCTGGTCTAGTGAGTATGTCTGTCTCAAGTCTCTATCCATTCTAATCCATCCTTCATTCAACACTTAAATTTTCTTAAACTGCAGATTCAGAGGGGCAGCTAGGTGGCCCAATGGATAGAGCATCAGCCTTGGAGTCAGGAGTACCTGAGTTCAAATCTGGTCTCAGACACTTAATAATTACCTAGCTGTGTGGCCTTGGGCAAACCACTTAACCCTTAAGCCCTGCAAAAGAAAAAAAAATTCAGGTTCAACCATATTATACCCTTATTCAATAAACTCAAGTGGCTTTCCTATAGCCTACAAGTTCAAATATAAACATTCTCTCGCATTCTAAGTCCTTTATAACTTAGTTCTCATCTACTATTCCAATTTTCTTACATCTTACTCCCCCCACCCCTATATCTTTTCATCCAGTAACACTGGAGTCTTAGTTATACCATGAACAAGATACTTCCTCTCTTGGCTCCAAGTATTTTCTCTAGTTCCCCTCCCTCCCATAAATCTGGAATATTTTCCCCTCCTCATCTTTGCCTCCCAGATAAAATCCCATCATGTACAAGAAGCCTTTCTCTTGGGGCAGCTAGGTGGCAGAGTGAATAAAGAGCACTAGCCCTAGAGACAGGAAGATCTGAGTTCAAATCTAGCCTCAAACACTTGATACTTACTAGCTGTGTGACCATGGGCATATCACTTAATCCTACTGCCTTACCAAAAAAAGAGTCTTTCCCAACCCTTCTTAATTCTAGTGCTTTCTGTCTCTTAGATATTTCCTCTTTATCCTATATATAGGTTATTTGTATGTATTTGTTGCTTGTTGTTTCCCTTATTAAAACTATGAGCTCCTTAGGGGCAGGCACTTTTGTTTCTTTTTGTACCACAGCACCTAGCCCAGAACAGAAGCTGACAGAAATAGACTTTATTTTTATACTATTTTGGTGTCTCCTATGATCCAAGTGGATTATATTCTACCATAATAAATTTAAACAAGTATTGTTCAAATAAAATTTTCACACTTTTATATTTAGGAATTGCCATCATTTGCGCATAGAGATCATATATTAGTTATGCAACAATGTATTTTTCTCAAGTTCAGATAGCTACTTAACTCTTTAATATGCGAGGCTGTGATTGCTTTGACTGGTATTCCTTAAATGTGAACAAACCTTGAAAACCAAGAACAATTTAATAATGTTTATTTGTGAATTAGGAAAACAGATACGAGTTTCTAATGAGAGAAGCCCACAACAAGGCTCTGAACCAATCCTGCTGCATTAGAGCTAGAAGGGCCTTCAGGAATCTTGGTCTTCCAATTTACTAGTTAAAGAAGCAGAGGGGAGCAGTTGGACTTGCCCAGGTCAACAATGAGGTAAGTGAAAAGGTCAGAATTCATGTCTAAGTCACTTAGTCCTTTGTTATTTCCACCATGACATAAAATAAGAATTTTTTTTTAAATTTTGAATCCAGGTCATTTTCATATCAGTTGCCAAAGGAATGTTCCAAAAGACTCATCATTGACCCACCATGTTCTCTGGGGCTTGCTCCCAAGGTAAAGGATCTCTCTAAAGTCACCAATCCTTGCCCACACAGTCAGCTCTCAAGCTCCATACAAGTATGGGTCTAGGGCTGGCAGAATTCAAGCTTAGATAGCAGCAGCCACTTAGAGAGATGCCAAAACTCAGGTCAGGACCTCCTTTCCTCAAGGCAGCCCTGGCACATATAGCCTCATTTTACAGCAGGAAATCAACTTAGAAAGGTAAAGAGACTTGTCTAGAATCAACTACTATATGTCAGGTGAACCTAGATTTCCTCATTTTAGGTCTAGGCTTTACTATACACCTCTCCTGCACAAGCAGCAATTCAACTAATATGTTGACCCCTATAATGTTCTACTAGATACAAATAGGATATGATAAACAATACTTTCAAAGAGCTCACACTTTAGTCCAGATCCTTTTGGTTTCATGGACCCCTTTGGCAAATGGGTGAAGTCTATGGAACCTTTCCTAGAATAATATTTTTAAGTACATAAAATACATAAAATTTAAAAAAAATAATTAGATGAAAATATAGTTCTCAAAATTTTTTTTAAGTTTGCAACCCCAGGTTAAGAAACTCATGAAGAGTTTGTCAAATTTTGCTGTATTAGTCCCCTTCTCTCCACCGAGACTGACCCTCTTACATGATCTGAAACCTTTCCCATCTCTCACCTAGTCTACTACAGTATATCCTTTTAGTTTTTTATCTCCATTTTTCCCTACACCCAAACCACTCTCCACATCACTTGATAGAATATTTTTTAACAAGAGATCCTAACATGTTAACTCTCTCATTCAGAAATTTTCATACCAATAAAACAAAACATAGACCCATTCACAATCAAGCTGATCTTTCCAGTTTTGTTTCCTTAGTCCCTTTCCCTCTCACCCCCTTCCAATCAAACTGGATTAATAACTACTCCTCATACTGTTTCCCCTCTCATCTAATGTCATGTTTTTGCATGGGTGGTTCCTCCCCAGAGTTAAAATGCATTCCTCCTCACGTGGTTCCTTTTATATAAGGTCGTTACTGATATCTTTCCTCACACTAAGTTATTAGTACTCTTTGTCTTCTGAAATTATTTTGTATCTACTTTCTTGTAATCAAGCTATACCTACACACACATACACATGTCCAAGTGGAATGTAAGCTTCTAAACAGCAGAAACAGTTTAATTTGTTCTTTATATTCCAAAGTCTAACACAATAACACAAATGTCTTGCAGATGGTAGAAGTTTTATAAATGTTCATTTGAACTAGAATAAGGCAAATATACAAATAGTTATGATACAGGTGATAATGGCAGTTGCAACGTGGAGGTTAACACAGAATGACATTAGAGTTGAAAAAGAAGAGTTAACATAATTGAAAAGTCAAGGAGGGATTTATGGAGGAAAAAAATAGATCCTGAAGAAATGAAGTATTTCAACAAATAGATAAGTAAGAAAATCCTATTAAAATTGTGAATCCGAGTTAAAAAAAGTATCATAGTCAGCAACCAACACCCCCACCAAAATCAAAGTTTTACTACACTCTCAACTAAAACCTGCTAGTTGCCAGCAGTCAATATTTTTCTTGAGCTATTCAACACAAGATTTGTAATTTAAAAGCATACCACTAATTAATATTTTAAAATTGATTGGGGAGAAAAAACTGCTAGATCAACACTCCCCCTGTTTAATAAAAAGACAAGACACTGTTACAGACTAAGTGATTTTGCAGTAATCTTGCCAGCAGATTTCTTGCTTCCCACGAAAGAGCTTGGGAAAGTTAGCCCTTCCCACATTCCTCTGACTTACCAAGAATGAATAGTCATAAACACTTCTCCAGCAGGTCTCAAAAGGTTGCAGCCAAAGAAGAAGGGAGTAATCACAAAGGTCTCTACAATCACACTTCATTCTGAAGTAAATATGAATACCTAAGAAGTGAAATGTGTGACTAGGAAAAAGGGAGGGCTATGCTGACTTCCCCATTAGACCATTTTCTTCAAAACATGAGGTTTGCCTGGCTCTATGTAAACTTACGTATAAACAATAGACACCCAGAAAAATAAAGCACACAATAAATTCATCCTTTCATGATTGCTAATCACATCTTCCAGTCCCCACCTGCTGTCCACATTCCTTGAATTTTTCAGCAGCAATTCTCTCTAGAAGAAGTTGCTTATCAAGGACTGGTAGACATTTGTTTTACCCCATTTTTTGCTTAATTTATTTCATTTTATTTTTTCCCCAGTTACATACTAAGATATTTTCAACATTCATCTTTTTGCAAGCTTTCCAATTCCACATTTTTCTATCACCATCCTTCCCCTTCCTACAGGAGCATACAATCTAATATAAGTTGTAAATATAGAATTGTATTTAACATATTTCCATATTTGTTAGTTGTAAAAGAAGAATTAAAACTAAGGGGGGGGAAGCCATGAGAAAGAAAGAAAAAACATAAAAGAAATTTTAAAAGTGAACATAGTATGCTATGTTTTGCATTCAGACTCCAGTTTTCTCTAGATGTGGATGGCATTGTCCATAAAAAGTTTCTCAGGATTATCCAGCAAACTTGAACATTCTCTTTCAGGGGAAAAGATGGACATTCAATGAAGTAGGAGACATTCGATAAAACAGGGCACTTTCCTGTTGAAATGACCAGAGTTGAACAGAAAGTTTGATCTTCAAGTACAGGATTCAGGTAAAACATAGAGAGGGTGCACAGGAAGGGCTAATTATGAGGGATTTAATGATGTTGAAATGTGTATATCCCTTCATAGGAAGAAGATAGGGATTTCTCATAGGAAGCTTCTCATTTATTAGAGAAGTTAGAAGGAGCATAGACAGACAAGACACAGGAAGGAGCAGAATATAATGGTATAATATAGTATAAAGATAGAGTCAATGGGTGATAAAGGAAAGAAATGGGAGAAAAGGAAAGGAAAGGTAGAATGAGCTAAGATATTTCCACATAAAGGGTCAAGAAAAAGCTTTTACAATGGAGTGGAAGGCAGGAAGGGGAGAAGGAATGGATGAGCCTTCACTCTAATCAGAAATGGCCCAGAGTGGAAATAACATACACACTCAGTAGGGTATAGAAATCTATCTTACCCTAGAGGAAAACTGAGAGGAAAGGGATGGGAGAAGAGGGACAGGGGGAGAGGAGGGGGGAATATTGAAGCAACTTCCATGAGGGACTTAAGATAAAGAATGCAATCCAACTCAGAGGCAGAGCTGATGGTATCTGAACACAGACTGAAGTACACTTTTTTCCCCCACTCATTTCATTTCTCTTGAGATTGCTCTATCTTTGGGGGGGGGGGTTTACATTTACTTTCACAACAAGAATATTGTAATAATATGAGAATAAATAAAAAAGGTTTCTCAGGATTGTCCTTAATAACTTAACTACTGAGAGGAGCTGTGTCCATCATAACTGATCATCTCACAATGTTGCTCAAGATCACACAGATAGTAAGTGTCTGAGTCCAAACCTGAACTCAAGTCGTCCTGTCTTAAGAACCAGTGCTCTACCTACTATGACGTCTAATTTATATAGTCATCCTCCAATTAATGGGCATCTCCTCAATTTCTAATTCTTTGCCACTACAAAACAGCTGTTAAAATATTCTTCTACATTTGATTCTTTCCCCCATTTTTATGGTTTCTTTGGGATATAGAAGTGGTATTGCTGGATCAAAGGGTATTAAGTTTTATTGGGCATAGCTCCAAACTGTACTCTAGAATGATTGAATCAGTTCACAATTGCACCAAAAATACATTAATGTGCCAGTTTTCCCACATCCTCTCCAAAGTAGATCATTTCCCCTTTTTGTCATTTTAACCAATCTGAGAAGTGAGGTGATATCCCAGAGGTTTTTTGTTTTGTTTTTGGTTTTTTGCAAGGCAATGGGGTTAAGTGACTTGCCCAAGGTCACAGAGCTAGGTAATTATTAAGTGTCTGAGGTCACATCCTCCCAACTCCAGGGTTGGTTATCCACTGTACCACCTAGCTGCCCCTCAGAGTTGTTTTAATTTGCATTTCTCTAATCAAGACTGGAAGAGATTTAAAGACATATATCCAGTTTCTACAAAATAAAGTAATTCTATATTCAATTAGAATTAGGAAAGATATACAATACAGTACTGCTTTTGCAAAGCCTTTAGTGGACTTCTTTATTTGAAACAATGCATCTGGAAGCTAATTCCTATTTTTAGACTGCCTCTTATACTTTAGTTCTTCTATATTCTCAATTCTGCTAATCTGGGTACTTCTCCATCACTTCTCTGTCTTCTTAGCTGACTGACTTCCTGAGCTGATTAGACAGAAAAATGTTCTCACCTGACAGAGAATCTTCTTGTGACAAGTTCCTCAGAACTTACCTAGGTAAGGACTCTTAAGAGAGATAAGCCACTGCTGGGGGCCTTCCTGAAGCTTTCTCAGCCTACTGGGACTGGTAAAGCTTGAGCTCCACCAACAGCTTCCAAGAATCAAAGATTATGTCTAGATCATGTCTACACCATTTAGAAGCACCATGAAAACTTTAACCAAGGCTTTTCTGGACTCTGAATATTAAAAATCAAGAAAGAATGAGAAACAATGAAGATTATTAAGAACTTAACTAAAGTATGCAGAATGTTTTGTTCTTTATCTTTGTATCTTCCATATCTAGCATAGTGTCTTATACATGACAAAATGTTAATAAATTTTGTGTATGAGGAGAAGCCAAGACGGAGTATAAGCCAAGACCAGCTGAACTCTCCCAACATTTCCCTCCAAACAATTTTAAAATTAACACCTCAAAGCAAATTTTGGAGCAGAAATGACAACAAATGGTCAGGGTGCAACATTTTTCCAGTTCTAAGACAATTTAGGAGGCCTTGAAGAAAAGTTAGTGACATTGGGGTAGATGTCAGCCCTGAACACAAACCAAGAGCACCATTGGTGGGTCTTAGAGGTAGCAGACTTCATGAGTACTCAGCCCAGAGATGTTCTGGAGCATTAGCACATGCAATTGCAGAGGACCAAGGGCTGTTCCTTGGTAAAGACCAGAGCATACCAGGCAAGCACTAAACATACATCTTCCAGGATCAAACCACCTTGGAAGTACCAAAACTTTGCAGACCTCACCAGAACTAGCTCTAATCCTGAAGTCTGGCATGGTGTCCCCACCTCAACCCCAAGATAAGCAAAGTCAAACCCTAACACAAAGTTCAAAGTCAAGAAATAAGTTGGGAAAATGAACAAACAACAAAAAGAATTTAACCATTAAAAATTAGTGGCAGAGGGGCAGCTAGGTGGTGTAGTGGATAGAGCACCAGCCCTGAAGTCAGAAGTACCTGAGTTCAAATCCGGCCTCAGACACTTAATAATTACCTAGCTTTCTGACCTTGGGGGCAAGTCACTTAATCCCACTGCCTTGCCCCCCCCCCAAAAAAAGGTAGTGGCAGAGAAGACCAAGATATAAACTCAGAGGAAGACAATAATGTGAAAAGAACTACTCAGAAAAGCCTCAAAGAAAAATACTAATTGGACCCCAAGTCCAACAAGAATTCCTGGAAAAGTTAAAAGAAAGAGATGAGTGGGGTACAGGAAAAATTCAGAAAAGAAATGAGAATGGGAAATTCAGGTTTTGATTATGATTTAATGATAAGTTCTTAATACTGGATTAAGAATTTTGCATGGAGGGGTGGCTAGGTGGTGCAGTGGATAGAGCACGGGCCCTGGAGTCAGGAGTACCTGAGTTCAGATCCTGACTCAGACACTTAATAATTATTCAGCTGTGTAGCCTTGGGCAAGCCACTTAACCCCATTTGCCTTGAAGAAACCTAAAAAAAAAAAAAAGGATTTTGCATGAAAAAAATTGTTGATAATTATAAAAGTGAAATTATTTTCTCATTTTAAAAGTATCTGATAATTTTAAAAAACAGATTCATTTTATTTTAATCCTCATGAATTTTTTTTTATTTTTTTTTTTTAGGTTTTTTTGCAAGGCAAATGGAGTTAAGTGGCTTGCCCAAGGCCACACAGTTAGGTAATTAATTATTAAGTGTATGAGATAGGATCTGAACCCAGGTACTCCTGACTCCAAGGCTGGTGCTCTATCCACTACGCCACCTAGCCGCGCCAATCCTCATGAATTTTTAAAAAATATTCTTAGGTTCGGTACAGAGTTTAGGTAAAGATGGTATAGAAAAGTGGTATAGAAAAACTGAAATTCTCTAAAGTCTCAGGGTGATTAATTATAGGTTCCTGATTTGAAGTTTTTATTACACAGTTGTTACAAGGACTAGCTCCATAAGACTTGAACTGGTTTTAAACAAATGAACTAGTTAGTGGAATATAACATTTTAAAAAGTGAATTAAATTATATTAAGTCTTGTTACTCATAAATTTTTTAGCACAGTTACCAAAAAATCTTTACAAGTGATTAGAACTAGAGACCTTCTCTCCAGAGAGAGAAGTCTGAGTTGCCCTGAGAACGAGGTAGATTCCATAATGTACAAAAGAACTGATTCCTAAGGACCAAATGACATGGGACATCAGAAACTCAAGACAAAATGTGAGGATTTGATGTTATTTAAAACTGATGATATCCTTATATTATTGCTTTGACCTTTTGTTTCATGATGTTTATGTTTGGTTACCTTGGTGACATGTAAAATACCACTCTCAAAATTAGTTCATAGTGAGCCCTCTTAAGTAGTTTGATGGACATAGTGGCTCCTAATATGAGTTTTGAGTCTCATTTAACTTCTACACACATAGATTTTTAAATACATAATGGATTTTATAAGTTTTGAATTCTGTGACTTGACATTAAGAAAAATTAGAAATCTTTTAATTATTTAACACATGTGACCTAAAAATGACCAGATTAAATTATGAGCACCTCTGATTTCATAGTCCTTTATAACTTATATGGTTACAACATGGAGTAATGATCAACTAGGATCAACTTGTTCATTCATTTCAGTAGTGCAATAAAGACAATTTTAAGAGACTTGTGATGGAAAATACCATCCTTACCCAGAGAAAGAACTGTGGAGTTTAAATGAAGACCAAAGATTATTATCTTCAATTTTTAAAAATTTCTTAAGTATGGTGTCATTTTTTTCTCTCTAATGGTTTTTCCAATCTGGATTTGGTTCTTCTCTCACATCATCATCCGTATAGATCTATTGTTTAGTATGGTTATACATGTATATCCTCTATTTGATTGTTTTTCTGTGGGGGAGGGAGGAAGGGAAGGAGAAAAATGTAAAGCTCAAAACCTTGCCAAAAAAAAAAAAACAATTGGTAAAAACTACCATTGCTTGTAGCTGGAAAAACAAATCAAATAAATAAAATTTTTAAAAAAATCCTCATGTTTCAGGGAATAGACGTAATTCTATCAAATAATTTCCTTTTCAGAGCTACCCTGTTATATTCACAGAAATACATATTTGCCTAAAAAACTTGAAGTAATCAATTGTGCTTACAGGAATAGTAAGAATCATAATTATTAAATCTTTTTATGTCATTGTCCTTGCCTGGAATAAAATGAAAGCAGATGAACTCTACAAAGACAATCAAGTCTCACATAGAACTCTAAAGAGACAATGAGTATGTTCATTTCCACACCACTTAGAAATACTTTCAACCCCCCCAATTATAACAGAACAGTCAGAAGAGGAAAAAGAATACAATCAGTGGTGACTAAATAGAATATTGTCCCCCAGATTCCCTTTATCTGCAATCTCCAAGTCCACCATGAGCTCTTGTATCTAAATACTTTTTATAGTATTTATTATATCATTTTACTATTTTATATAAAATAGCATTGTTCCTGTTTAGTAGTCATCCCTCTTCTAGAAGGTTAGTTACAAGACAATAATGACCATCTCATTTAAATGTTTTATCTCCTCAAAGGCCTAGCATAATGCTCTGTACCCAAAAGGTATTTTTAAAGGTTTGCAGAAGTAAAATAGAAATGGTTCTCTTCAATTCATCTGTGAACAAAAAAAGCCCCTAAGGTAGAATGAATGAATGAAAAAAAAAGTTAGAAATAGCACTGTATTTGTATTAGAGTTAATTCACAATCATGTAACATCTTAAGGTTTGCAAACCAAGATGCAGAAATGTAACCTCAGGCAAGTTAAATGGCATTATGATCTCTCCTTGTACTACCTTTCATTTATTTTGTATATACAACATTTAGATGTACACCATCTTGTCAATATATTTCCTGAGGGTATAAATGATTTCATTTTCATCTCTGAACCCCCTAGAACGGAGCCCAGAGCTTAGCACACAGTAGTGGTAATGAATGCCCATGGATGGACAGAGCAAGTATCCACACAAATCTCTCTCACTGTTATTTCCATTCTATTTTGTCATATTTCAACTTATTAAAAAAGTAGCAGCCCAAGTTTCTTAAATCCCACCTACTTCAGAGGACACTGAGAGAGGAGGGGGGAGACATAACACATATAAAAAAACACACACAAAGTCAGTGGTCTAATACCCACAAAGTAATTCAACTATAACTTCAAGTTTGCTAAATCATCCTTTCTTCCCCAACTTAAGGAGCCACATTCTTCTACTACTGATTCACATACTAACTTTTTGGAGACGCTGTAGGAAAGCACACAAGAAAGGCTCCAGCAGCTGATTGGTTACAAGTTGGTGGCCTCTAACTAGAAATCTGTCTCTGGCAGTCCTATTAACCATCTGAATACATCAAAGGCCAGTGAGCCTGGCTCATACTTCACAAGTTCCCAGCAAACAGGAAGTAATGCTACAAACTCTTCACACTATGATTCAGTGTCTGTTTCCAACTATCACCTCCAACCCCCGAGGTTTGTGCACAGCCTCTAGCAGCAGCTTCCTGTTGGTTCTGCTCTCTATAAAGACAACAAATTTGCATACCCTTTGACCCAGCAATACCACTACTGGGTCTATAAAAACATCACTTGTACAAAAAATATTTATAGCAGCCCTGTTTGTGGTGGCAAAGAATTGGAAATCAAGTAAATGTCCTTCAATTGGGGTATGGCTTAGCAAATTGTGGTCCATGTATGTCATGGAACACCATTGTTCTATTAGAAACCAGGAGGGATGGCATTTCAGGGAAGCCTGGAGGTATTTGCATGAACTGATGCTAGGTGAGATGAGCAGAACCAGAAAAACACTGTATACCCTAACAGCAACATGGGGGTGATGATCAACCTTGAAGGACTCGCTCATTCCATCAGTGCAACAAGTGGGAACAATTTTGGGCTGTCTGCAAAGGAGAGTGCCATCTGTATCCAGATAAGGAGATGTGGAGTTTGAACAAAGTTAATTTAGAAAAAAACAGATATCTTATTGTCTGATTTTGTTACCTCTTAGACTTCTTGTCTCTTCTCTAAGGATATGATTTCTCTCTCATCACACCCAATTTGGATCAAGGTACAAACAAAGTAAAGACTGACAGATTGCTTTCTGTGGGGGTGGGGGTGGGGGAGGGAAGTAAGATTGGGAGGAAAATTGTAAAACTCAAAATAATATCTTTAATAAAAATAAATTTTAAAAAAAGACAACAAATTCAAGGACTACCAGGAAGCTCATTTGTAGCTTACAGCATCTCCCTGCCTCCTTCCTCCATGGGTAGATGAAGCACAAAATTCTTGCTTTGCAATCCTCTGACTCTCAGTTTTATGATCATTTCCCTTTGAGAAACTGTCTAAAAACTGATGGGGGTAAAAGAGGAGCCTAACCCCTCTATAAACATCTATATTTCAATTTTAAACATTCATTTTCTATCTCTCTCAAAAGTATTCAAATTAAGGAATTTTTCTGGGCAGCTAGGTGATGCAGTGAATAGAGCACCAGCCCTGGAGTCAGGAGTACCTGAGTTCAAATCCGGCCTCAGACACTTAATAATTACCTAGCTGTGTGGCCTTGGGCAAGCCACTTAACCCCATTTGTCTTGCAAAAAAACATAAAAAAAAAGTTTTTCCAAAATGTTTTGAGAGAAAAGTGAAAATTTCCACCAAACTTTACATACTACTTGATAGACAGTCAGCCTAATATAGAAAGAGACCTGAGTTCAAATTCTAGTTCTGCTATTCAATACTTGCGTTCTTGAACAAGTCATTCTCTTTCTCATCATCCATAAACCCTGATCTCAAAGGTCTCTTTAGCAAGATTCACTATGGGAAAGGGGCCCAGAGGCAGACATTCACAAGTCAAAGAGGTCTTTAAAAAAAAAAAAGACAAATATAAAATCTTGTAATAAGGGATCAATTCAACTGAACGGTAGTTGGACAGTAGTTTGATACAACTGGTGTATTCATTTTGATAAATTTTTTAAAAATTGTTATTACAAAGGATGTTCACTGGAAGTAAAGTGAGGATCATATTCAGAAATTAGTATGATAGAAAAGAGGTATTAATAAAAGAGGGGATTAATCCAAGGAGTAAAAGCAAAAACACACAAGGGAAGTGTATCTTTAAGCCTTTATAAAGCTTCTTGAGCTGCTAAAGAAAGCTCCTAAGAAAGTAAGAATTTTTCAGCATCACTTATTTTTAAAAATAATTTTATAAATCAAAACTGTTTTCAATACCCTACTTTTAAGATAAACTCTCAAGGAATTAATACTAGTTCCAACAAAAGCAACAGCAATAACAGCAGATAATTCAAGCAAATAGGCTGATTAAACAATGATTCTTTGTGTTTACATGAAAAGCACTGGATAAATACTATGGAACACCTACTATTTCTTTCTCTAATAATTATTTTACTGTGTCAACTGTTATTTTTCATTGAGTCTCTACATCTAATGCTGGAAATATCCATTGAGAATTCCTATTAAACATTTTCTCAACTATTTTCACCACTGTGCTCAAAAAGTGTTAAGCTCTGATTACTTCACTCTTTGGTGACCCCTCTATAAGTGAAGGGCTGCTGATAGTGAAATGTTATCTTTTATGCAGGTGGCTGACAGTTACATACTACCCTTATTACCAAGAATGGAGATGCAAAAGTAATGCTTATCCTACTTACTGAGAACAGCCCTAGGGCTAATAGCCTCCCTTCCATTTACTTAGACTTCTACTTTTTAGGTTGCTGAAAAGCAAGTGTTCTGCTATATTTAAAGATGGAAGGGATCATACCTCTTCATTTTTGCATTTAAGACCCACAGAGGAGAGAAATGACTCTGGCCAAAGCTATATAACATAGCAAATATCAGAATCAAAAACCAAACCAAGTCTAATTCCAAAGTCTGTTTAATCTCAATCTTCCCAGAAAGGAAATGAATAATGATTAAAAGCTAATTTAGGCAAATAACTTCAGTTTCCTCATAGTACAATTAAAGAATTGTTGTAATAGATGATCTTTAATATACTTTCCAGCTTTAAATCCAATAAATCCATGAGTAGAGATTCTACATTAATGCAAAGGCAGACTAACAATAAGAAGTAAATATAGATAACTTCTTAGCTAGAGAAACATGGAGCAACAATCTGATCTATTCCTTTTCCATAGTCTTTATTACCTCAGGCTAAGAACTGAAATAGATACCTCAAATTAAATGAGAATGAAATTAAACATCTTCAGTTCTCAGGACTTAAAGTTATTAAGGGGGCTTAGAGATCAACTAGTTACCCCTTTTTAAAAAAGGGCTTTTTTAAAAAATGATTTGGGGGGCGGCTCAGCAGCACAGTGGATAGAGCCCCAGTCCTGGAGTCAGGAGTACCTGAGTTCAAATCCGGTCTCAGACACTTAATAATTACCTAGCTGTGTGGCCTTGGGCAAGCCACCTAACCCCATTTGCCTTGCCAAAACCTTAAAAAAAAAAAAAAAAAGGTTTGGACCATACAACTAGAATTTAAGAATCACAATACTATTTGAGAATGGAGTATTATCTAAGACTACATTTGAATGGAATCCTACAAATCTAATTAAAAGGAAAAAAAATTAAAATGACAAGAGAACTGTTTAAGAAAATGTACCAAGCAAGACAACTCAGAGGAAGACTAACTTTTTTTTGTCATGGACCCTTTGGGATTCTGGCAATGTCTAGACTCATTTACAAATATTGCCTTTAAATACATTTAAAAAATTAACAGGGGCGGCTAGGTGGCGTAGTGGATAAAGCACCAGGCTTGGAGTCAGGAGTACCTGGGTTCAAATCCAGTCTCAGACACTTAATAATTACCTAGCTGTGTGGCCTTGGGCAAGCCACTTAACCCCATTTTGCCTTGCAAAAAACCTAGAATAGGTCATCTAATCCAATCCTCTCATTTTACAAATAGGGAAACCGCAGACCAGATAATTTGCCCATGGTCACAAATGTCAGTATTTAAACCCAGATCCTCAGAGTTCAAATCCAGTGTTCTCTTATTTCCAACTTCTAATCACAGAAGACTTATCAACCTGGCTACTGTCAGCCTCTCCCCATTAGAAACAGAAACAAACAGTCAGTACAAGCATCTAGGCATTTTGCCACAGACACCATTCATTGCCCTCAGTCCTTGCTTTTCACTTTTTTGCTCAGAGAACAATAGTCAAATCAACATTTTCAACACTACCAGAAAGCGTGAGACAATCCACTATCTTCAGGCTCCCCTGGTATTCTCTGAGATTTACCTAGCCTTTTAGCTCTTCTGGGCCAAATAACCCCACAAAAACTTGTCAAGGGTCTTATTTGGAATTTAATATTTATTTATGACTACAAATTAAACATCAATATTATAATAATGTGCAATAATGGAATTTATTATAAGTATAATGATAAAGTAATAAAATAATAAAATTTACTTTTAAACAAAAACTATGAACATATTTTTTATGTGAACACTGAGCCTAGCTTTTCTATACCAATGCATCTATATCTGGTTTGATAGTGGTTGCAGCAATGCAAAGAATATTTTCAACAGGCTCATCTGAAATTTTGCTCTATTTTTCCTTTTTATAATGCTTAATATGGAAAAAAAGTTGCTCCCAATAAAGATACTCCCCCAAAAGATTTTACGAACAAGGCGTGTTTGTAAAATGCCAGATATTTTTCTTTAGGCAAGTATAACGTATAAAAGTCCAATAAAGACACTTGAAAAATATTTTCTTTTAAGTTGTATATGTGATTGCAACTCTGTATTTTATATTTGTAAGTCTCCAGGCAATGTGCTGATTGATGCTAACTGAGAATGGAGTAACAAATATGCTGAAATGCAACTGTTTTCTAAAATCTTGAAATCTATTCTCAAAATCCTGTGACAAAATAGCAATTAATGCTGCATACAATAAAGTTGTCTGCTGCAATTGTAATGACTCATATCACGTTTCAAAATAAAGATCCTAAAAAAAAGCAGAAAACTCCGATGGCAAGTCATGTTAATTAAGGATTAAGCTGGTCTGTAACATTTACCTGTTGGTCATGCATTTATCAGTCCCTTCATTTTCCAGTAAATGTCCATGGGCTGGACATACCTGGCTTAGACCAAAACTCTTTTCTGGAACCTTTTGCTTCAAAATATGTAAAACCTTAGTAGAATGTAAGCTCCAGAAGGTAAGGGATCATCTCAATTTCTATTTTTATCTCCAGGTCCTATCACAGTTCCTGGCTCAAATGAATGAATGAATGAAAAACACTGCTGATGTACAAAGTGCTGGGAAAAAGCAAGACAACCTAGGGTCCATATTCTATTGAGGGAGACAATACATGTGTAAGGTTTTAGCTGCAGGTCAGATGGAAAAGTTCTTAGGAAGCAGTGGCAAAGCAGATTATCAATTTTCTTTTTTAATGTAGTGGGCACTTAATAAATGCTTGTTGATTGGCCGAGTTAAAGGCTCAGAATAAATCTAGAAAAGTGATGAGCAAATGAAGCAGAACTAAAAGGCACTATTTATACAGCCTTCCACTTTCCGTGTACTTAGAAGATACCCCAAGAGGTTCTCCCAAAGTCACAATGAGGAAACAAAGTATTTAAGTATTTTTCCCAAAAAATAATTAAAAACAAAACCTACAGAACAACCTTATTTTTTTACACATGCACTGCACTCACAAAGCAGTGAAACTAGAGCCTAATTGTTTGCTTAAAGTAAAAATAGCTACTACTTCCTTTCCCATAACCTTCTCTTTATAGCCAAAATGTGGTCAAATTTATCATCCATTTCTAAATTATTAATTTGGAAAAAAAAGCAATGAGCCTGGAGTAAGGAAGACCTGAGTTCAAATCCAGCCTCCAGTACTTACTAGCTCTATGACATTGAGCAAATCACTTAATTCTATTTGCCTCAGTTTCCTCATCTGTAAAATGATCAGGACAAAGAATTGCTCCAGGATCTTTGCCAAGAAAAATATCAAATGGAGTCATAAAGAGTTGGATAGGACTGAAACAAGTGAATAGTAATAAAAATCATTGTTTTGCAAATTGATATATTCTAATTAAAGTTACTATTCACATTTTAGCACCAATATTCAAACAAGTCTCATGGAAATACTTTTCTGTGGAAGGCTTTCAGATGCCCTCCAATAACACATTTTTTTTGCAAGGCAAATGGGGTTAAGTGGCTTGCCCAAAGCCACACAGCTAGGTAATTATTAAGTGTCTGAGGCCAGGTTTGAACTCAGGTACTCCTGATTCCAGGGCCAGTGCTCTATCCACTGTGCCACCTAACCACCCCCCCAATTACACATTTTTCCCAAGATTTAGTTGAATGTGGAAGAGAAGCTGAACTCTCAAGACTACTACTTCAGCAGGTTCTAGCTAGACCTAAAGCAAAATGGCAAGTACTTTAAGTACAGCCTTGAAGATGACAATATGCCTGTGATTTGAGGACAACCTTAGGTAAATGAAGGCAGGTACGATTCCAGGAAAAAATTCATGGCCATAACAGCCTATGAAAACATTTAAGGCATGAAGAGATTTGAGCTGATGATAACAGCAGATTATTTTTCCATAGCACACCAAGATTTACTAAATCTTTTTCTTACAATAATCCTAGTAAACAAGCCTAAAACTTGAGATGAATAATTATTTTTGAGATCTGAGTTACTTTTCAGGAATGGGAATGAATCTATGCTAAATACTACATACTCTCACACATCAACTCACAAATGGTATGCATATGTTACCCCACCTAAAGAGGGTAGTCTGTGATCAGAGGCAACCTTAGTCCTAGACCTAAACAATCAGAATTTCCACTAATTCTGGACAGGACAAGGCAAGGAAAGCTTGGATGGATCTGATAACAGAATAACTACTTTTCTATTATGCATATTTCTACTAGATTGAAAGCTCCTTTGTATCTCTTCTATGGCCCAGCTTTTAGCATATAGCACTTAGTGTTCAAAATAAACATCTTCTAATGAAAAGGACCAGATAGAGAAGATAGTAAACAAGAGGGAAGACCTACAAAGGTATTCTCTTTTTTACTGTCCCAGTCACTTGACAAGTTTGGCAAAGGAGCCTAGCAAGTTTTTCCTGGGGTGGGGTGGGGGGGGGGGGGGTAGACTGGTATGAAAGAGGTAAGGATATTAGAGTCCATATGGTTAACATCACATCCTAAAGTCTCTCAGGATATATTTGAGTTTTTTCCCTTTTAAAAAAATGTTATTTATTTAAGGCAATGGGATTAAGTTACTTTCTCAAGGTCAAACAGCTTTAGGTAATTATTAAGTGTCTGAGGTCACATTTGAACTCAGGTCCTCCTGACTTCAGGGCCAGTGCTCTTTAGTCCACTGTGCCACCTAGCTGCCCCTCAAGATATATTTGTAAGATGTACTTCAATCCTAACCACTTCACCCTAAAATTTTTCACAAATCACTTTATAGTTGGGGGGGGGGGGGATTTTTCTCCTGCTGCTAAATTTAGTTAGCACCACTCAAAAGTTACCCAAAGGCTAAGTAAAGAGTCCACTTTATAGAATAGGTGTGAGAATGATAAAGCAACAAAAAATGAAGAACTGTGAGGAAAGGTTTTTAAAAGATTCTCTAGAAAAGGTTTTGATTTTCTCCTCTGTAAATTAGAGTCAAACTCAGGTCCCTTCCAGCTATAACATTCTAAGAGCTTAGTATGAGAAGGGAAATAGTAAGGAAATTTCTTTTTCCAGTACACAAAAACAATGATCAGTTATTTCCTCTATGTTCCCTGACAAAAACAGACTTAAACTGCTATGAGAGATTTATAGGTATATGACCAAATAACTCAATTAATAAAATATTAGTTGCTGCAAAGTTCCTGTGGAAAAATCCTTTCCTGGAAATTTTTAACAATAGCATAATATACATTAACAGAGAGAGAGAGAGAGAGAGAGAGAGAATATAAAACATACACATGCTACATATAATTTAAACAAACAAGATATGTAACAGTAATCTCATTTAAACAAGATAAAACTCTTAATAGTAAGATTTCATTTCCTTATTCTAGACACAACTTAAAATTTTATACACTTTTATGGCCTTACTAAGCAGTACCTGGCAGTGCTCTCCCCAGCATATTTATCTAGAAAGGTCAAAAGTCTCCCTGACTTGAAAATTTTATACATTCCTCTCCCTAAAGTTCAGCAGAAACTTAGGCCCAAGAAAAAAACTGGAGGGGAAAAGAACCCAAGCATGTTTCTTTTTTTAAACTATATTTATGATTTCACCCCCGTAGAAAACTCCCAATAAGAAATCCTACTAATGCAGACAGTATCTGCTCTGTAACATAGTCTTTCAGAGATGCCTAGGGTCAACTTGGCTTGCCAGGACCAGTCACAGTAGGGGAGGGAGACAGAATAACCATCTCTGATATTTCCAAAGATCTGGGCAATAATGATAGAAAAATGCACTGATTTGGCTTCGAAGTCATAATTCATGACAATGGTGAGATAAACAGGCTTGTTTCTATTTAGTGAGAGATTGGGCCGTAAAATAATTCTGTCTTAAACATGAGCAACAAGTTCTCGCACCTGATCCAGTTTACCACAAAGAAAGCATCATGAAAGTCTAACGCCAATCTCACAGTGGTAGGCTGTCTGTGAGTAATGATCTGCTTTGAGGCAGATTTGTGAATACATCCGCAAGAAGGAATTGGAGAACTTATGTGTTACATAAGACATAACATACCATAACATCTTCAAACCTCAACAAGCTGAAATGTCACCAACTGCCTTAGAGAGGTGTTGGCGTTGACTATCTTCAATGGCAAATATGTATACAACTAGACCTAAGCCAGTATGTTCCTCTATAAATTAAAAGGGGTTAAATGAGATCTCTCTGGTCCCTCCAAGCTCAGATTCTGTGACTTTAGGAGACAATCTGAAATTACAAGGTATCTCTTTGGGTTTGGGGGGGGGGGGTCTGTTGGGGTTTTTTTTTTTTAGTTTTTGTAAGGCAAATGGGGGTTAAGTGGCTTGCCCAAGGCCACACAGCTAGGTAATTATTAAGTGTCTGAGGCGGGTTTGAACTCAGGTCCTCCTGACTCCAGGGCTGGTGCTCTATCCACTGCGCCACCCAAAAGGAACCATCTTTTACTTTTTATTTCTTTCAATTCAAAGGCTATAAAACAGAAAGCTTTTCTACAAAATTCCTATTTATTCTATTGTTCCCTCAGTTCCCTCAGTCTAAGCCAAAAGCAGAGAAAGTACAAGTTCCTCACAAGTCTCAACTACTCCCCTTTCCTACTTCTGGACAGCTCATTCAGTGCCCCAGAGAAAAGCAGGAAAAGCTTCTCAAAAAGCTGCTAGGAGAAAAATGAGCAAAGAAGAAATAATTATAATGAGAAACTCTAACAATTGAAGAGAACACTAGAGTTTATCTAAATACAATTCTAATTTAACAGGGTGAAAATGAAAAATTATTACGATTATGCTTATGTAGTTCCTACTATGTGCTAGGTATCATAATAAATACTTTACAAATAATATCTGATTTTGTCCTCACAACCACCATGGGAACTTATTATTATCCCCAATTCACAGATGAGGAAACTGAAACTGAGACTAAATGACTTGTCCCAGGTCACATTTAAACTCAAGTCGTTCTGAAGTCTACAAGTGACTATTTTCAAGGTAACAATTAAAGTTGTGATTAAAACCCAGGTGTTTGGCCTCTGTCCAATGTTCTGTCCATTTCTCCCATGATGTTTTTAATAAAGAGAGAAGTTAGAAAAAAAAGTAAGGAAAAATACTGTCCTTTCTAATTCTAAATCCTATTACATTACAAAGGAAAGGAATAGAGAAAGATGAGGAATAGAAGAAAACGGGGAAAATCGAAGAAAAAAATTAGGAATTAAAAAAACAAGGGGGAAATCAGATAAAAGGAATGAACAGAATATAAAAAAGTTGCAAAAGAAGAGGGAATGGAAGGCAGGTGTCTAGGAAAACCAAATGCTATCAAAGTTAGGCCAGCTGCTTAACACTGAGATGTGAGTACTCCTTTCAAAGAAGATTTTCATTGCTTTTCTACCCAGGCCCAATCCAGCAGCTATCTCCCAACTCTACATTTTCTTGAAGTTAAAACATGTTACAACTTAGGTTTCCTGGAGGACTGGTTTGACCAGAATTGTAGACCCATTTTGCTCCAAAGAATTGGGAGGTGGAGAGTTGAAGAAACTCCAAGGCTTCAATCTGTTTTTGTTTGAGACAGTGTATTGTACAAGGGGGGCTATTGGACTTGAAGCTATTAAATAAATGTCTTGTATATGATCTAAGGATTAAAATCTATGTCCAGATGCTCAGGATCTACTACTGGCAATGGCATTAATTCCTTGACCCTGCACAAATCACTTAACATTGATGAGCCTCAGTTTCCTCATCCAGAAAATGGACAAGCACCTTCACTTCACGTAATGCTTTTGCAACTGTAAACACCTATATGAAAGCCAACTTTTATTACTAAGGCTTTTTCCTCTCCCCCTGAGGTGGTCAGATGGTACAGTGTATATAGAGCACTTGTTCTAGTCAGGAAGACCCGAGTTCAAATGCAGCTTAGATATCTACTAGCTAACACTGTTTAATTAAGTCATTTAACCTTCAATTTTCTCAACTCTGAGTGGGGATAATAGGATCAGATGAGAAAATATTTGTAAAGCAGGGAGCACAGTGGCTAGCACACCTAGCAGATGTTTCATAAATTCTTGTATGACCTTCCCTGTGACTCTGGAGCCTCTTTTAGAAACCAAGACCATGAAATGGTTCACATGTCAGCTTTGGGCATTAGGAGGAGTCACAGCTTTCCAACATTTTTACCATGATATGTCCAGGGCAGTATATTTACTGAGCCAGACTTGGTGCATTCCAAATCGTTAAGATGCCCTGAAAAATGACCAGGGGCTAAGTGCTCATCACCTGGATGTAAACTACCTGAGACAAGATTTCTGAAAGCAAGTTCCCAGAGACAGACCATTAGTCAATGGCAGAAAACAGACCAAAACACAAATCATGATCAGTCACTCATCAGCAACTATATAATCTTCAAGAGATCCTAATGGTGATGTACTTTTAAAATATTTTTTGAAGGAAAAGGGTGTATGTAGCTGCATGTAGCTTTGGGTTTTTTTTTGTTTGTTTGTTTTTAGGTTTTTGCAAGGCAATGGGGTTAAGTGGCTTGCCCAAGGCCACACAGCTAGGTAATTATTAAGTGTCTGAGGTCATATTTGAACTCAGGTCTGTCTGACTCCAGGGCTGGTGCTCTTTCCACTGCGCCACCTAGCTGCCCCCTAAGCTGCATGTAGTTGCACTCAACTTTTATACAAGTCAAATCTGAAGAAAATGTACTGCCTCTATTCAAATCAATATGGGAATTCAATGGATCACCATCAATCTGCACTCAGACGTTCTCCAACAATTTTTATTCCAAAAAGTTAATCATTGTTTAAGTCATCTTACTCTATTTCTGTGTCATGATTTCTCTCCTTACTCACCTATTAAAACTGACCTAAACTCCTGATCTCCAAAGCTTGAGTGGAAAGAGTACAGATCTTGAGTCTAGAGGAAGAGCAAAAAGAGGAGTGTGATCTCCTTTGCCAGGTTACAATGGGGAGAACATATTACCTACTAGTGTAGCCTCTTCAAGAGAACCTCTGTCAAAGAAATTAAAGAAATATTTATTGTCCTTCTATGTGCAAGACAAGCAAATTGAGGGATACTCTCGAAATACCTAAACAGCACCTACCCTACATAACTATAAGAAAGTCATAGTGAAGTTAAGTCCAAATTTAAATTATTGTCCTTCACTTTTTAAAAACACAAAACTTCTTTCAAAGCAAATTCTCATAAAGTATTTGTGATTGAGTAACTACTCGCTTTTCTTAAAGGTTTTCTTTCTAGATTTAGACTATAAATATGCTGACAAATGTTTTCCAAATATAACATTTAGTTCAGCAAGCAGCTACTTCGAGTTCATTCAAATCATATAGCTATTTCCCCTGAAGTGGGGTATTTTCACTAGCAAATACTTATTGTCAAAATGGCAATGGTATCGAGCAGTTACGAGTTAGTATACCTAAATAATCTTGCAGTTATTTCTACAGCCCTTTACCATGATTATCACACAATGCTGCTCTCAATGTATACAATGTTCTGGTTTGGTTTGGTTTTTTAGTTTTGTTTTTGCAGCAATGGGGTTAAGTAACTTGCCCAAGGTCACACAGCTAGGTAATTATTAAGTGTCTGAGGCCAAATTTGAACTCAGGTCCTCCTGACTTCAGGGCACTCACTGTGCCACCTAGTTGCCCCTGATAGCCTGGTTTTGCTCACTTCACTCTTCATTAATTCATGTAAGTCTTTCCAGGTTTTTCTGAAATCAGAAGGGACCAAAACTGATCAGCTTCCCCTTTTTGCAAAGTATCTTAGGGGTTTTTCAAAAGATATTCATAGCAACTCTTTTTGAAGTGGCAAAGAATTGGAAACTAAGGGGATGCCCATCAATTGGGGAATGGCTAAACAAGTTGTGGTATATGAATATAATAGAATAAATACTATTGTTCTGGAAGAAATCATGAGCAGGTAGATTTCGGAAAAACGTGAACTGATGATCAGTGAAGAGAGCAAAACCAGGAGAACATTGTACACATTGAAAGCAACACTGTATGATGAAAAATTATTAAGTCTTCTTAGCAATGCTGCGATCAAAGACAATTCTAAAGATTAGTGATAGAAAATGCCATCTAAATCCAAAGAGAGAATTATGGAGTCTGAATGCAAACCAAAGCATATTATTTTTATCTTTTACAATTTGTTTTTTCTTGTGGTTTTTTCCTTTTGTTCTGGTTCTTCTTTCACAATATGACTAATATGGAAATATGTTTTAACATGACTATACATGTAAAACCTGTATCGGATGCTTGGTGTCATGGGGAAGAGGAAGGGAAGGGAGGAAAAATGTAGATCTCAAAACCTTATAAAATGAATTCGGAAAACTTATTTTTATGTGTTAACTGGTAAAAAATTAAATTGAAATTTAAAAAAAGTAAAATGTATGGTAAAAATCAAAAAACATTTCCAGGCTTGATGATTCCCAAAAATGATTGTTTAGGAAAATTTCACCAGCAATCTGGATATGTATACACTGTAGGTCTATATTGGTCTTCTTGGCTATACTATATATCACTAATAAAGTGTAATAAATATATGGCAAAATAAATAGTGCATCTCTAGCTACCTTTTTCTTGATTATATGACCTGGCTGCTCCCCATACAAATCATATGTAACAGATCAAAATCAGAATATGATTTCCCACTTCCTGCTCTACTTCCACTTCCTGTCCTCTCTTCCTTTAAACCAGGGGTGTCCAATCTTTTGGCTCCTCTGGGCCACACCATCCAACAAAGACTTGTGAAGGGTCACATAAAGAATTTAATCTTTTAATTAAATAATTATTACATTAAATTATAATTATTTATTCTAATAGAAGTTGTTATAATTGGTTAATATTAAATTCTACGTGGCCTTTGACAAGATTTTTTGGGTGGTGCAGCCCAGAAAGGTAGATACTCTGGCTTAAACTATCTTGTATTCATTTTGTATATAATATTTATTGATTTATATATGCATCTTATCAGTATACAAGCTCAAGAGCAGTGACTATTTCTAATTTATTTTTATTTTTACAGAATTTATTTTATTTTTTATTTAGTGGTTGGTATATAGAAAGTTCTTAATAAATATAAGCTATATCAAAGGACATAGATTCAAACAACACCTCTTTCATTTTATGTGTGTGAAAAAATTCCTTCCTGAATCTGGGCCTCAGTTTCCTCATCTGCAAAAATGACAGGGTTAGATTTGATTTATATTGTTCTTTCTTACTCTAGATTCTTTGAAACACTTCTGAAATCAGGAAGACTATGGCTATTAAAGATGCTGTTATTACATAAACCAAATATTCTGTTAACTTTCTCCCCTGCCAGTCTCCATCCCCCAAATGATGGTGATATCTTCGTCATCTAAGATGCTGAAATCAATGTTCATATCTCAAGACTGTTTTGCTCAGGAAAAAAAGAAAATAACAATTGTTGGAGGGATTATGGGAAAACAAGCACTTTACAACATTGTTTATGAAACTATAAATTAGCACGGCCATTCTGAAGAGCAATTTGAAACTATATTCAAGTCACTATATTTTGCATGCCCTATAATTCAAGATTAAACCCTAAAGACATCAATTCCCAAAGAGAAAAAGGGGCCATATATAAGAAAAATATTTATAGTAGCTTTTTCTTGCAATGCTAAAGAACCAGAAATTAAAGGATTCCTCTACTGGGGAACTGAATAAATTATTATATGACTAAGAGAAAAATTATTGAAACTTAAGAAATGACAAATGAGAGTTTCAGAGAAAGAAACCTGGTAAGGCTTGTATGAAATGATGATTTATATAACTCTAACCCTCATAACACTAGAAATACTTAAAAAAATCTGATCAATGCAATGGCCAACCAAGACTCTTAGAAGACCTGTTACTTACTTGACAAGAGTTGATGAACTCAAAGTGTAAAATGATATTTGTTTTTGAACACAGGGATTTGTTTTGCTTGATTTTGTATACCTAACATAACAGTTTTATCTTACTTTCAATTTGGAGGCAGGAATCAGCAATGAGGTTACTAAAATGGGGGGGGGGGGTAAAAAAAATCTAGCTTTTAAGTGTTTTTTTAAATGATGGGGGTGGGCTCAATGATCATTTCCAGTTCTAAATCTAAATGACAAATTATTCCTACCCTCATCAGATGACCAAGTCACCTCCCCCTCAGATCTCCCAGCTAATATATTATGTTAAATATTTACTTCATCAATTTTGTATTTTTCCTGTACTTAGGGAATTCACTCTTAGGCTTCATTTAAAAAGCAGAAAACATTTTCAGACAAAAATCCAGGCTACAAACAACACTAACCATACCTTCTTTTAAGGTCATTCAACCAAAATATTCTACCCAACCCACATTATTAGGTCTTTGGGGTTTTTTGTCTTTTTAGAAACCATCAGGGCATTGGCATTCTCCTTTCTCAAGGTTCACTTAGTTCACCATTTTCCCCTTCTCAAGTCTGATCTTTATACTGGGAGACTAATTTCCATGAAGATACTCCCTCAAACTCTCTAATATCCCAAGTCCTACATCACTGCAATAAACACATAGGGATGATCACAAATTAAGTCTCACCATAAACCATAAGGGTTTCACTTCTTAAATAAAAAAACTTTTAAATAAATGAATAAATAATAAATAAAAGACATTCCTCTATCTGACCACAACTTTCTCTCACTCCAACCTCTCTCTTTCTAAACCTGTCAATCACTCTTATGGAGATCTATAATCCCATGATATATGATAATCATCATTTCCCCTAGCCACCACAAAGTCTTTTGCTTTTCCAAGTTAAACATCTCCTGGTCTTTTAAGTCCCATATCACAAGGTAACTAGCAACTTCCTGGACATGCTTCAGCTTGATAAAATCCCTTCTAATCTGTTGCTCCCAGAAATGGATACAGAATTCTGGATTCCATCTGACCAGGAGAGGTCAGAGATACTACTTTTCCTGCTCTGTATACATTTCTGTAAAGATATTCTAATAAGATCACATTAACTCTTCTGGCTGCTAAATTACCAAATTGATTCAAGTTGGGCTTAAAATCCACTAGAATTCTCATTAGCCATCCTTTTGCTTAGTTAATTTCCATGGGAAGTGTGAAAGTTTCTTGGTTTTGTATTATTTCTCCATAAATACTATTCCCCAAATTCACCACAAGCCCTGAAGGACTCTCTTAAACAGGGGAAGGGAGATAAAGTGGGGAAAGGAATGATTTTAATATCCATACAGGTGCTTCTTTCAATCTTCCTAACCTCCCAATTCCTCAGTCAAAAAATTCCATGACCTACTAACCTCACCTCAACTATACATAAAGGATAACTAGAACTCATCATTACCTGCAGGGTTTCATTTCCTTAAAAAAACTAACATTCTCCTATCTCCTAAGACCATTATCTCCTCTTCCACTTTTCCCTTTATGGCTCATGTTACCTAAACCTTTTTCAGAGATCTCCAGTTCTTCCATGTCTCAGTACTTTCTTATTTCTTAGGACATTACCCAAATGTGACTTCACTGTCCTACTCTTCAAACTCAACAGCTATTTCAACTCTACACTGTCTTCTACTCTCAAATCCCTTGTTCTCTCACTGTTCTCTTGCCAAACCTCTGACCTAGACTACTCTTATACTCACTCTTCCACTCTGAATATGCCTCTGAATGCAACTGAACAAACACAACTCAAATTCATGTTATCCAACATCAACTGGGGCCTCACATTATATAACACAGCAGTCAGTACTTTTATTCCTCCCTAACTGATAAAGCAATCCCCAAAGATGCTATTCCAAGCTTCTTCCCTCCATTCTTCTCCTTCCTTTTAGCTAAGGATTTTTCCTTTTACTGTGAGAAATCTTGAGACCATTCAACATGAGATCCCTTATCCTCTCTAGTTGACTAGTCAAAATCCCTTGACTTTATCTCTCCTTCTCTCTTCCTTTCCCTCAATTTCTAACAAAGAGATAACCCTTCTCTGTGCCAAGGTAACTCTTCTACACAAGTACTTGATCCTATCTCTTCTTTCAACAGCTGCATTCTCAATCATCTTCCCTCTCTCTATAATCATCAACCTCTTCCCTAGCTACTGGTTCTTTCCCTGCCTTCAAACATGACCAGTTTTCCCCGTCTTTAATAAAAAATCTTCCCAAGACCCTACTATCCTCTGAAGTCCTATCTTATATTTTTCTCTTTTGCAGACAAACCCCTTGAAAAATTTCCTGCCTCTACTTCCTCTCTTCTCTGATTTCACTTCTCAATTTAAACTGCTCTGCCCAAAGTTTCCAGTGACTTTTTTTTGGTGGGGGTCATCTAGGTCTCCCTCATTTAGGCAAGTTTCCACAATCCCACTGCTGATCAACATGGAAATTTTACCTCAATTTCAGACCTGGACTGGTTAGCCCCTATTTAAGTAGCTTGGCTTTCCAATTCCCAAGGAGTCAGCATAATGAGGCTGATCTAACTATGATCATGAGATAAACTTTAAGCCCTACTGCAGCTGAGAACTCCCAAGTTCAATGATTCTCCAGGGCAGCTCAATGTCAACATGGGTAGAGCAACAGCCCTGAAGTCAGGAGGATCTGAGTTCAAATATGGCCTCAGACACTTATTTGCCTCACATCCAGAGCCATCTCAAGTCAACCTGATTCATATCAGTCCACTGGACCCAAGTGGTTCTGGAGGAGAAAAATAAGGCTGGTGACAATCCCCCCTCACTCATTATTTTCTGTCTTTTAGGTTTCTCAATATTTCGATCACATTTGATCCTTTTTTCGCACAAACCTCTGCTGGTTCCTCCTTTCTCCCTGTCTGAGCACTGCTCTGTCTCTGTCCAAGCCATAACATTTTGATCTAAACATATTTCTCACATCATATCCTCTCTTTCCACTCATATACCTTACTATATTCTAGGTAGGTGCCCTCGTTACTGAAACAATCAACTGATTGGTCTTCATGCCTAGCCTCTCCTTCTGTCTAGTCCATCCCACACACTGCTCTTAAAAGTAATTTTCATAATATTCTGATTAGCTACATGACTATTTAATAGACTCCAAGTGGTTTCCAGTTGCCTCTAGTTGCTTTTTTTTTTGCAAGGCAATGGGGTTAAGTGGCTTGCCCAAGGCCACACAACTAGGTCATTATGAAGTGTCTGAGGCCAGATTTGAATCCAGGTACTCCTGACTCCAGGGCCGGTGCTCTATTCACTGCACCACCTAGCCGCCCCTCCAGTTGCCTCTAAGAAAAAATAGCTTCTAATATGAATTCTGCTACCTGGCCCCACCTACCTTTCTAGCCCCTTCTTCCCAAATAGTATGATCCAGTGAAACTCTCCCTCTGTTCCTCACATACCGTGCACTCCATCTCCTGTTTCCAAAACCTCTGCACCACCAGGTCAGCCACAGGTCTGGAATGCCCTCCCCCATTATCTCATAAAACAGCCCTCACTTCCAATTAAGAGAAAAATCAAATATGATATCTTCTGCATCAAGTCTTTCCTAATCACACCAATGGGAATACTCTCTCTTCCAAACTGTTTCTATTTAAACACTTTGTAGGATTATCATTTACTCATGGTCTGTTATTACTGAATATATATTTATTGCTGAATATATTTATTTGTCTCCCTCATTAAGAATGCAAACTCTTTTTGGACAGGGACTGTTCTATTCTTTGTACTCATATCCCCAGCACCTAACAGTACTCGAAATACAGTAAACACAGGTGGTCCTTGTTGACTGATTTTATTATCCTTTTTCATTTTATGAGAAAAAGAACCAACCACAGTGCTGCCTCCCCCTCCCCAAAAGGGGGTCAATGGACCACTTTTTTAAAATGCACATAAAAGTAACAGAAGTTCAGAGAAACATACTCAGGACAACTTTGAAAGTAATATGCTGAATTTATTACATCTAAGTTGGTTTTTCTTTTTTACATAAACTGTTCAAAATATAAATTTGTAGTTTCATATATAATCTTTCTGAAATATTTAGTATATGAGAAAATGATTGCTTTTTGCTGTTCAACATATTCAAATTTTTAAAATTCCTTCCTGCTTGTATCCTTCTGATAAAATAGTACTAGTTTTTAAGTAACAAAAGTAACAGATTTTGCTTTACCAATGCACTGGAAAAGTTGAGAGCAACAACTCAACTTCTGTATCTAAGTTTAGTGGATTCTATTTTTAGCTCTTTAATACAGAACTTTCTCATAGTTACCTCTCAGAAAATTTCTCCTCAGGCAATTAAACTGTCTCACTACTGCTGCATGTCTATAAAAGCAGAAAGACCATTCTTCTCATAACTTCAATTATGTGCAATAACTAAGAACTGATCTGCTTCAAAGACCATTTTCCAAATTTCTTCTGTCCAGTGGACAACTGTCATTTTTCTAAGATCTCCTAGAAAATTCTAAGCTATATAAAGTGAAATGATAAAACTCCTAAATCCCTCTAACTTACAGTGAAGGAGGAGATATCTGAGGCTCAAGAGAGATTTATTAAGTGTCAGAGATGAGGTTTGAACCTAGTTCTTCCTTGAGGTCCAGTACTCTATTCATATAGCATACTACCTGCCTCTCTAAAGGAAGGGTCAAAGTATCTATTAAAGAGTAAAAACCAGGAGAGTGAAGATCAATAACTAAATAAAGACTCAAATCCAAAGGAAGTTATTTAACACTTGGAGATTTTATGCAAGAACACCATAATTGGTCACAGATTAACAACTTTTACTTAAACAGTATTTGGACATCATCCATCTTAACTTTGAATTCATTTACTGGTAACTAGTGACAGAAAAATTTCTGAATTTCAAGTCAGAATGTCATATTAACACCAGCTCTCCCACCAATGAGGGAGTTGAACTTGTTGATATCTAAGGTTCATTCCAACTCCATTCCAATCCAAGATTATATCATACATGATATATATTACTGAATTATTTTTCTTGGCTAAAAAATAATAAAACAGTAATGGAATCATTTTTATCTTATGCTGCCTTTCTTGGGCAAAAATTTATTCTTATACAATGAAATTAATTTAAATATATAATCATATACTTATATATAATTATAGAGATATATATATACACACACACACACACACACACACACCAATATATCAATTTGGTTGGTTACAAACTAATACCTTACCTAGGCCATAGATTCAGTGAATTCCATCAGAATGACATAAAAACACAATTAAATATGAAGGAGATAAGTTTGATTATGTTAAAATAAATTTCTAAACCAAAATAATATAATTTAAAAGAAAATAAAACTGGAAAAAATACAGTGTGACATCTAACATATATATGCGTGTATGTATACATACATACATATATATGTATATATATATATATACATACACATACATATATATATGTATATATATGGTACTGTCATAAACTTACAAATGTACTTCCCAAGTACATATCAGATGAGTCATCAAAAGATAAGAGTTATGTATAGAAAAAGAAATACAAATTGTTAATGGTCACATAAAACATGTTCAATCTCACTTATCTTCAAAGAGATGCAATTTAAAACTTGTGGTTACCTCAAATCCATCAAATTGGCAAAAAATAATTAAAAAGCATAAAACTCAAGGAATATTAAAGGGTTGTAGAAAAACAAATGCTCATGAATATAATAGGACACTATTGTATTGTGAGAAATGATGAAAGAGATGGCTTCGGAAAAGCCTGGGAATACTTGTGTGAACTAAGAGTCAAGTAAGCAGAACCAGGACAGTAATTTGAAATATAACATCAACACTGTATAAAAGAATAATTTTTAAATTCTTAATAATTTTAATCAACTCAAATGATCAACCATGATTCTAGAGGTTGTGGTTGTTCAGTTGTTTTCAGTCATGTCTGACTCTTTGTGAAAACATTTGGGGGTTTTCTTGGCAAAAAATGCTGTAGTAGTTTGCCATCTCCCTCTCCAGTTCATTTTACAGATAAAGAAATTGAGGGAAACAGGATTAAATGAATTACCCAGGGTCATAGAGCTATCAAATATCTGAAGCCAGATTTGAACTCACAAAAATGAGTCTTTCTGACTCCAAGTTCAGTACTCTGTCCACTCACTCTACCACTTTACTGTCCCTAATTCTAGCGCACCTGATATTGAAAAAGAAGAAAGCTACTCATTACTGACAGAGAACTGATGAATATAATATGGAGAACAAGATACATTTTTAGAGACATGGCCAATATAGGGATTTGTTATGCCTTACATTTATTTGTTATTAGGGAAAAATATTCCTTTTTCCCTGAAAATAAAGGAAAGCAGAGAGATGGGAAAGAGAAAATAGTACATTACAATTTTAATTGAAACAAATTTTTGATTAAAAAAAGAAAAGGATGGCTAGGTAGAGCAGTGAATAGAGCACCGGCCCTGGAGTCAGGAGTACCTGAGTTCAAATCCAGACTCAGACACTCAATAATTACCTAGCTATGTGGCCTTGGGCAAGCCACTTAACCCCATTGCCTTGCCAACCCTCCCCCCCAAAAAAGCAGGTACTGATGGAAAAACCTTGTTAAAAAAAATCAGGGATATACCGTATTAGCTGTACACAAAGCTATAAAAAAACTAGAAACAAATTAAGCATTTATCAATTGGAAAATGATCTTTACCTATTTGACTCCCCAGACCTACAAATTTAATCTCATTATCTCTCCTCTATATCACCAGATCTACATCAACTGCCTATCGAATATGTCCTCTTAGATATCCAATATACATACCAAGCTCAACATGTCCAAAATATAACACACACACACACACACACACACACACACACACACACACACACACGACCTCCTACTTTCATTATTTTTGCTGATGATACCACAATCCTTTGCAGGTTTACAATCATTACATGTCATTCTCAACTCTAACTCTCATTTACCACTGCCTGACCCACCCCAATATTCTATCAGTTGCCCAAGTCCCACAACATTTCATATATCCATTCCCTCTGTTCAAAATATATGACCAATAACTCAGCTCCGGTCCTCATGATTTCCTCCTATGTGTTCTCTTGCACTAAGCTTTCTACTTTCAGTATTTTCCCTCTCCTATCCTCCACATGTCTGCCAAAAAATGATTTTAAAATTTTATTAAATTGTATTTATAGCTTTTGTTTTTTACATCTTTCTAAAAGACAGTTCAAAATAAAAAGCTAAAACATCCATCAAGTTTAACAATATATGCAATGCTCCAGATACATATTCCTTTACCACTGCAAAAAAAGTTCATACATTCTTCATCTCTCTTGTTTGTAGCTAAAGTTGATCATTATAATTATACAGCATTTATTTTCAATTCGTTTTTCTTATTCTTTTCATTTATATTGTTGAAGTCACTATGTATAGAGGTTTCCTAGTTATGCTTACTTTCTATCAATTTATATGTCTTTCTCATCACTCTACTGATCATCTCCTACTCCCTTGCTTCAGTGGCTCCTTATTGCCTCTCCAATAAAATATAAACTGCTTGCATTAAATAGACTATCTTAAAAAAGACTGACTTCATAGTACCTCTTTCGGAGTACTCTAGGGTCCAATCAACTGGAAATTTGTTGTTCTTTTAAAATAACCATCCATCTCCCACCTCTACACCTTTGTACAGATTATCCCTAGTGACTGGAACACTATTCTCACATTCACTCTCCTTCAAGGTTCACCTTCACTATAAGAAGCCTGCCCTATTCTGTCCTCCACCAATCAACACACAAAGATGTTAGTGCTCTTCCCCATTCCCAAAATTACTTTGTAAGATATTTATTTGAGCTACCTTAATTACTCATTAATAACTTAAGTTCCAGGTAATGCTACATGCTAGCGATATAAGGAAGATTAAAAAAAACACAAATTTTGTCTTTGTATCTGTAACACCTATTATAGTACTTGGCAGAGTTGGCACTTAATAAGTACTTGTTAAAATGAATTGATTAGGCAAATTGTGATACATTAACATAATGGAATATTAAAATATAGTAAAGAATAAATGTAAAGAATAAAAAGCAACATGGAAAGACCTTTATGAAACAATGCCATAATTACAACAAGATAAATACAATTAATTTTACATTAAGAAATGAGATCAGATCAAGGATATTGCTGTAGGATTAGCAAAAATGACAGAAAAGTCATTTTATATATGTTGAAATCAATTTTTGAATATGCAATGGTTATAAGGCAAATTTAATTAGGTGTACTTATGTCTGCTATTAAAATTACAAATTATTTCTTTTTTAAATTCTTTCCTTATGATTTCATGTTCAAAACTGAAATGCTCCATTCACTTTTTTCTTTTAGAAGGCATTATCTAATCTGTTCTACAGGTTTACTTTTCCTCCCTTTTATGTAATCCCAATAAAACTGGAAAATTATTATAATTTGAAATCTGGTCAAATTAAATCCCCTTCATTTCTACTTCATACACTTATTTCCCCATAGTCTTGATATTTTGTTCTTACACATGAATTTTATTATTTCTTCTAATTTTATAAAATATTCTTAAGGTAATTTGATTGATGCAGAATTAAAATATTGTTAATGTGCGCAGTAATGTTATTTTTTGCTGTATCAGCATGGCCTATCAATGAACATTGACTGTCTTTCCTTATTTAGATATTCCTTTATTTCTGACTATTATATAATTGTATTTGTACAAGATCTCTGTGTGTATGTCTAAAGTAACTACAAGACAGCTACTTTAAAAAAAAAACTCTCCCCCTTCCTGGCTTTTGTTTAAGTAACATAGAAATGCTGATTATCTGGAACTTATTTTGCATCTTACTACTTTGCCAATGCTATTATTTTAACTTTTGTTGATTCTCTAGAGTTTTTCAAGTATGCTATTATATCATACATGGAAAAATAATTTTGCCTCCTTTCTGATTACATATAATCCCCCAATTTTTATCAGAGACAGCTATTGTTAGTCTTTTAAATAATTTATTGAACAAAAGTATTAAGAATTGGTCCTTGCTTCTAGTTTTCTTTTAACAAACTGAAAACTGTTTAAATGGAGAGTTGCAAGAACTATCTGTCACAATAACTATTAAACGTTTTGTTTGACTGTTTCCAGAAATTATACCTTGTAGGGTATTCAATCAAAAAGTAGATTCTTATAAGATATATTGAAACAAAATTTATCAACATTCAACATATTTTTAAGAATAACTGAACCTTGGGGGTGGCTAGGTGGCGCAGTGGATAGAGCATCGGCCCTGGAGTCAGGAGCACCTGATTTCAAACCCGACCTCAGACACTTAATAATTACCTAGCTGTATGGCCTTGGGCAAGCCACTTAACCCCATTTGCCTTGCAAAAATCTAAAAAATAAAAAAATTAAAAAAAAAAAGAATAACTGAACCAATTGAACAAAAACACCAATATAAAAAATGGCATACTTTCTATTAGATTGAGAAGTACTTTGAAAAATGTAAGCAATGTCTGTAGAAAATGAATTAAGTATAACTATCCTTTCATTGTAGAAATATCAATTGTATATTGTACAGCCAAATGAATCAGACCCCTTGCAGAAATAACACATTTAAGAACAGTTTTCTCCAGTTTTGAATTACTACTTAGATTTCTTTAAAAAAAAAAACAACATATTTTTATACCAATTATTAGAAGTAAGCAATTTTCAAACAGATTATTGCTCTCTTTGATACTTTATGCAGGAAGAAATTCCAACACCTACAGGAATATAAGGGCAAATTCCAATACATTGTACCAAGTACAATTACCAACACAAGCTAAGCATTGGCTGATTATTTCTCTGAATAATATGCAGCATTCCAAATGCTTCCACTTACTACTGGGCTGTTTCCCAACTGGCACACTACCCTATATTTAGGATGCAATAGTGCAATGACTAGCAGCAACAAAAATGAATCAGTGGTTTCTTATGTGCAGAATGGCAGAGGACATTGAGATGTGTTTAAATAAAAAGAATTTAAACACCCCTCAAAGTGGGGGGGGGGGACTGGGACACCTATGGGAGGAAACTTGTTTTAAAAATAATACAAGTATGCCTCATTTTATAATAGATGTCAGCATCTGGGTAAACTGGGTAAAACAAATCACATTTGAAATTGCAGATTCCCTGAAGAAATTTGATAAGTTTTTTAAAATAGTTTCCATCTTTATTGTACTTTACATTTTTTAAAAAGCACTTTTTATTTTTTCCCCCAATTACATGTAAAGATAGTTTTAAACATCCATTTTTTTGGTAAGATTTTTGAGTTCCACATTTTTCTTCCTCCTTCCCTTCCAGCAAATAATCTGAGATAAATTATACGTGGTATAGGTTGTACTATGTTAAACATTCCATATTAGTCAAGTTGTGAAAGAAGAATCAGAACAAAAGTGGGGGAAACATGAGAAGGAAAAAAAACATAAAACAAGTTTTTAAAAGTAAAAATAGTATGCTTTGGTCTGCATTTATATGGATGGCATTTGCCATCACAAGTATTTTAGAATTGTCTTTGATCATTGTACTGCTCAGAAGAGCTAGGTCTATCATAGTTGATGATCAAACAATGTTGCTGTTAATGTGTGCAATGTTCTCCCAATTCTACTCAAGAAATCTGATATTTAAAGAAATCTCAAAAAAATGTTTTCTGTGAAACAAATAAATGCTTATGCCCCAATTTTATTTTATGCAAATCAATTTTTATAATTCCAAACTTCTTAAATCAGAGCATGCTTGTCCTCTACACAAAGCAGAGGGAAAAAAAGCATACTGGAAGGTACTCCTCCTTGAATTTTGAATAAACTCCTACTTCAAAAACACTTAGCTAAAATGAGAACTAGAACCCACAGGGAAGGGTAAAGTATGATAGTGGTGAATATCTGTTGTTAGGCTAGAACTCTTCCAATGTCCCTTCCAGACAGACATAAAGAATGTTACTTATCCCCCTCACACACTAAATTATCAAAGAATGAAAAAGCTATATGTTATACTGAAGACTTGACAAACAAAAAGATCAAGAATTGGGGTGAAAAACTCAGATACAAAAAGTAATTCAAACTAAAAATATTCAACATACTTAAATTTTTTTAAATTACTAATTCAAAATGGTTCAACTTCAAAACAAAAACCTCAGCACCTTTGCTGCCACTTCCTCAGAAAGACAATTATATCAAATTAACTTCTTCCCGGACATAACTACAACACTCAGGC
This sequence comes from Macrotis lagotis, assembly GCF_037893015.1. NCBI lineage: Eukaryota > Metazoa > Chordata > Mammalia > Peramelemorphia > Peramelidae > Macrotis > Macrotis lagotis. The sequence continues at coordinate 105,552,981 of NC_133665.1, read as the reverse complement.
AAAATAGTAATCTTTTGAAAATTAATTTATATTTAACATTCAGGCATCTAGTAAGAATTAAATCACATAAATTTCATTCAAATTTCATTCAACTAGGGAAACAAATCTAGCTTCACAAATTCAATACAATGTGAGCTTGTGTCCATTCAATTATAATTTCCCAAAGCTTAAAAAGTATGATAGACTGTATGAATCTTAATTCTAAAGGTCAATATATCCCTAAGAGTATCCAAAACTGAAAATCACAGCCTAACTATTAGTTAATGCTAGCTTCAGAGTTCTATGCATTAGATCTAATTAAAAAATACTATATTATGAAAGTATTGCTACCTGAACAGTATTAAGTTTAGAAATTAAAGAAAATGAGAGAACCTGAAGGGGAAAAAAACCTAACATGTGTCTACAAGTTGTCTCCAAAAGTTCAAACTGGACCTCTAAACTTACCTGCTACTACTCACCCCCTACAGGAACACCACTCCAGTCAAACTGGTTCCCTGGACATACCATGCATATCCCACCTCTTCACCTTTGTTCAAATTCTCCCCTGGAATGCCATCCCCTCCTCCCTTCCCCTTCAGTTTTCTAAATTGTACCCAATGAAGATCCAATCCAAGTCCTATCTCTTTCCTGGTCATAAGCACTTCCTCTACCTTTAGGGGACGAAAAAAGCTTTGATGTCACAAAAGGAATAGGGCAGTAGCTGACAAGGAAAGAAGAAAATAAAGCTTTAAAATCTATGGATAAAATCCTGCCCTACTACTTTCTGGTTGGGGACCTATAAACTTAAAATGATCTCAAATTTTACTTCTCCCTTCCACTTTCCAACCACCCCACAACTCATCTGACTCCTAAGGAACTCACTAACTAGTACAAGGCATAGTACATGCAAAAAAATAAACAGTTCCAAGTCTCAAGGAACTTCGATGCTACTAGTGGGTAATGCATGCCTGGAAAGATGGGTAGGATGTCTTCACATCTCACTTTCTTCTCTATACCCCTTTTTCTACAACTAGAACTTCCTTCAGAAAATCCAATAATATTAAGCTACCATATCATTGGTTGAAAGTTAAGGGCAAAAGAGAGACTCAAGTTTCAATGCACAAGTATCAAAGAGGAAAAAGCAGAGGCAGTGAATTTAATTTTATCTTAACAAGGATAAAAATAGTAATTTACCTTGAGATTAAGAAAAATGTCCAAAAGAAAAAATATAAGAAAATGTGAAGCATTTCAAAGCAGAAATAACTCACCTGGAAAAAAAAAAAGACTGAAGAGAGATACCTTAAGAATCATCAAACCACCTGAAAGGTAGGACCAAAGAATTGTCCAAGCCTGCAGTATAGAATCCAATAGATTTGAGGGTTTTGGGTTAGATATAAGCAAGGTTTTTCACTATTAGAGCAACTGAGTTGCCAAGGGAAACTATGGAATCTTTTTCTTGGAAATACACTTGAGGTCATTCAGACATAATCCCAGACAGGAAGAAACCACTTTAGATGACCTGGTAAGGTGCACCCCCCCATTTGCCACCAAACAAATCAGTTGCCACTTATCTTGGTTCAGACTTCAGAGTTATCCTCTGAAGTCAAGAGAGGTGGTATACACTTTTTCAAAGTTTCAATTCCACTGTCAGCAAGCAGCTGATTTTTTTTTTCAGAATAATTATGGACCCTGCAAGTTTCTTGACCAAAAGAAGATTACCAAAAGGAGTGTTGCACAATTCCTATTAAATGTTTATGTAGGGGTGGCTAGGTTGCACAGTGGACAGAGCACCAGCCCTGGAGTCAGGAATACCTGAGTTCAAATCCCGCCTCAGACACTTAATAATTACCTAGCTGTGTGGCTTTGGGCAAGCCGCTTGGAGCCATTGCCTTGCAAAAACTAAAAACTTAAAAAAAAAAAGTTTATGTAAATAGTTTCTTACTCCTACCTACATTCATCTACATGCCTGAATAATGTAGACCCTGCAAGTTTCTTGACTGAAAGTCTACCAGCAGGAGTGTTTCACAATTCCTATTAAACATTCATTGTGTAAATAGTTTTCTGATCCTATCTACATTCATCTACATACCTGGAACTTCCATTTAATAAATAAAATACTTACCTCTCCATTCTCCCTTTGCTGCTTCCTAGTAATAAAAGAAGTCTGTCCCTAGTTTGCTTTGGTCCCAAATAATGAGTAGCCCCACAGCATGTTTCTACTTTCTCAATCCTAAAGCAGATTAACTTGGCCCCATTCATGTTCTCCAAAAATCTAACAATGCAGTTTTAAGAAGTCAGAATGTCTGTCTTTTTCTTTTTCTTTTTTAAGGATTTTGCAAGGCAATGGGGCTAAGTGGCTTGCCCAAGGCCACACAGCTAGGTTATTAAGTGTCTGAGGCCAGATTTGAACTCAGGTACTCCTGACTACAAGGCAGGTGCTCTATCCAAAATGTCTGTCTTTTTAGAAACAATACTACTTTGAAAAGAGATCACAGTATTAATAAAATCAATTAATAAAATATACCTAGTCTGGACACCCAAAACACACCTGAAAATATATATTAATTGGCTACATGCGCCACTTTTTTCTCATAAGCAGAAAAAAACAAGAGAAAGATGGAGGGAAGGGAGGAATGGGGAGAATGAGAGAGGAGGGAGAGAGGGGAAAAGGGGGGTGAGAATAATGGGTGAGAAAGAGAAAGGAGAAGAGAAAGACTGAAAGGGAAACAGTGAGAGAAAGGCAGACTAGGACCTTTGCCAAGAATCATTTCTACTCACTGATTCAGAGAAAGAGCCCGAGCAGGCTGTACTTCTGAGACAAAACTCTTAATACAGCACCAAATCAGATCCTTTCCAAAAAGCTGAAAGTTTACAATCTATGGCCACAGCTAAGTGCTCACAAACATCCAAAACTTCACCATGTTGGGTGACTTTCAGAAAATAAAATGGCAGTTTTACTAAAAGGTCTGCTAGATTCTGAAACTAGCAGGGGACTTTTCGGCCTTAAAACTCATCCTAGACCTTTAAGAATCTAGAGGTTACCTACCTGTCAAAAGGGGAGTACCCAGACTCATGGTTTGTAAAAAAATCACCACCTGGATCGCTCCTCTTTAGAGGAGTCCTTATGGAATGAAGGGGGGCTTCCGGGGCCAGCCCTCCCGGGGACACCCAACTCTGAGGAGGCTCTAACTCCAGGGGAGGGGTGCCAAGGGGCCCCGGGGGCCCGGGTGGGGGCTGTGGGCGGGTCCCCCCCGCCCGGGGCAGGGCTCGGGCTGCCTCCCCGGAGCAGCCTCCCCGAGCCGGGCTCTGCAGCCGGGCAGGCGCGCGCAGGCCCCCCGCTTCCCTTCCCTCGGCCAGGCAGGCCCGGCGCTCCCGCTCCCCTCGGGTCGGCCGGCGGCGTCCAGCCCGCCCAGAGGCCCCGGCGGCCCCGGCGGCCCCGGGCGGGGAAGGCCCCGGCCCCACACCCGGCCGACCTCGGCCCCGCGGCCTGCTCCGCCGCCTCCCCGCCGGCCCCGGGCCCGGTTAACAAAAGGCGCGCTGAGCGGCCGCCGGGCCCGGGCGCCGGCCCCCCTCCACCCGCCGCCCCCAGGCCTGGACCCCCCGGGCCGGGAGGGGATGCGGGCGGCGGCGGGAGGGCCGGGCAGCGCCTCCCCCCGCAGCCGCCGGCCCGGGCCCGCCCGCCGGTGCAGGGCAAGGACACGGCGGGCCCGGCCGGCCGCTGCAGGCCTCGCTCGCCCCCCGGCCCCGGGCCCCGAGCGGCCGCAGCAGCAGGTGTTAGGCGAGGAGGAGAGGGGAGGGGGCCGGGGCCGCCGGGGAGGGGGAGGGGCGCGGGCCGGGCGGGCCCAGGGCCCGGGAGCCGCGGGGCGGCCGCAGGGGGAGGGCGTGACTCACCCCCGAGCGCCGCCGGGCAGCGGCAGGTGCCGACACTCCCCGCTCCGCCAGGCCGCCGGGCCGCAGGCCGCCGCCGCTCCCCGGGGCCCCGGCGCCGTGCCGCCGCCGCCGCCGTGCCGCCGTGCCGCCGCCGCCGCCGCCGCGCGCGCAGCCCCAGCCCGAGGAGCGCGAGAGCCGCGCCGCAGCCTCCGCGCGAGCACGTACCGGGGGAAGGCGGGGGCGGGGCGGCTCGGAGCCTAGCAACCCCGGGTGACACGCGAGCACCGCAGCCAATCCCCGCGGCCGAGCGGTCCCCGCGGCGGCGCCCGCACGATCCCTCCGCGGAACCCCGAAGCTTCTGCCTGCATCTCTCTGCCCGCAGCCGGCCCGAAGCCTCCAGGCTGCAAGTCCCGCCCACGGCCCCGCGCCGCCGCGCTCATTGGGCCGGCCCGCCCACTCTGTCCCCAGTGGTCCCGCCCAGCCCCGCCGAGCCCCGCCCCCTCCGACGCTCCCCTCCGGGGCCACGCCCCTTTCTGCACATGGATCACGGGCACGCCCTGTCTCCGAGCTGGCTACACCTCCGACACGCCCCGCTCTGCACGTGCCCTCTGGGACCCCCGGCCACTTCCAGGCGCCGGCCTGGACACGTGCTCACCCGTCCCCCCGACCCTCTCCCAAGCCCAAACAGGTCGACCCGAATCTTGGTTGTTGTCCCCTCCTGGGGAGACGGCCGGATCAAAGGCCCCCTTCCCCGGGGAGCCTCCCCAGATGTCTATCGGCAATGACCTTAACCTCCAGGATCACACGGCACAGTCCTGCCAACCTCATGTCCTCCTGTTATCTGTGCCACTACCCACATTAGACTGAGACTCTCCACCGGGAAGCAATAGATAATCAATCGGCAAGCCTTATGTCCCAGATACTGTGCTAGTGGAAGGGGATGAAAGCAAATCAGGAGTCAATATTGCTCCACATACATATACACACAGATCCAAAACAAAAAACACAAGGAAATGGAGAAGCAGAGGTACTGGCAGCTGGGAGTGCAATGATTTTTTTTTTGCAAGGCAATGGGGTTAAATGACTTGCCCAAGGTCACACAGCTAGGGAATTATTAAGTGTCTGAGATCAGATTTGAACTCACAAGTAATTATTATCTTTTTTTTTTTAGGTTTTTGCAAGGCAATGGGGTTAAGTGGCTTACCCAAGGCCACACAGCTAGGGAATTATTAAGTGTCTGAGGCTGAATTTGAATTCAGGTACTCCTGATTCCAGGGCCGGTACTCTATCCACTGCACCACCCCACTGCCCCAGGGGTCCGTCTTGAACTCATCTGGAACCCAAGCTTGAAAGTCTATGCATAAAGAAAATCATGTCACAATAAACACCCATCAAAAGAAGAAGATGGCAAGTCTCACAGAGCAAGAAGAAGCCAGTTTGGATCAGAGTGCTTGGGGGATTGGGAGGGAGGATGTGATGTATTCATAAGTCTGAAAAAATCAGATGGACAGGGTAGGGGTAGGGAGAAAGGAGACAGGAGAAGGCTTCCTAGAAACACTGGCATTTGAGTTACTCTCTATAGGACAGGTAAAAATTCAGCAAAGAAGGGACATTTCAGACATAAGAACAGTGTCAGCAAAGGAAAAGAAAAACAAGATAGGAATAAAATTAGAAAAATTGGGTGGTGCCAGATTATGGAGAAACCAGCATGCCAAATATTCAAGAATTTCAACTTTACTCAATAGGCAATAGGGAAACCGGAGAGATATTTGAGTAGAGCTGTAGATCTATGGTTGAAAAAACTTATGCTGAGAGATTGGGGGGCAGGGCAAGGAGAGAGAACTGTGTAAAGAGGTTATTAACAGTAGTCCAGGTAGGTGACAATAAGACCTTTAATCAGGATAAGAGTAATGGAAGTAAAGAGGAAGAGAAAGACTGAGAGATGTTATGGAGGTAGAATGGATAGGGATTTGGCAACTGATGGATTTGAAACTGAAGACTTGTTCAATGTGTACAACTTTTCATAATTCCATTTGGGGTTTTCTTGGCTAAAATCCAGAGTGGTTGCCATTTCCTTCTCCAGCACATTTTACAGCTGACAAAACCAAGGCCAACACAGTTAAATGACTTGTCCAGAGTCACACAGCTAGTGTTTAAGGTCAAATTTGAACTCAGGTTTATCCTGGCTCCAGGCCTGTCATTCTATCTGTTTTGCCACCTAGTTGCCCATATACACTCAATTCAATTCAAAAAGCATTAAGGGCCTTCTGTTTATCCAGCATTTACTCTTTACTGTGAATGCAACAACAAAACAGGTTCGTGCCCTCAAGGAGATTGGTAAGGGTGGTAAGGAGGCATGACAACATAAACATGTAACACAATAAGTAATTACAATATTTATGCAAAATCAATACCAATTAATAATATAGAGGTAGGGAAGAGGGATAGCAACTTGATGAAGTTAGTCCTTGAATTGAATCCTTTAAGCATCTAAGGATTCTAAGAGGTAGAAGTAGAGATAACATTCCAGGCATGGGGGAATTTTCCATGTAAAGACAGAGAGACACAGGAAATGGAATGTAGTTTATGAAGAACAACAAACAGACCAGTTTAGCTGGAAAATAGAGAATTTGAGGAGGAGTAATGGGTAACGAGGCTGGAAAGATCAACTGGAGTCAGATTGTAAAGGGCTTTAAATGCCAAACAGAGGAATGTGTATTTTATCCTTGGGGCAATAGGGAGGCATTAAAACTTCTTAATCGGGGAGTAACAGGGTCAGACTGGTGCTTTCAAGATTTTAGTTTGTCTGCTGTGAAGAAGAGGGATTGGAATGTAAAGAGTCTAGATTCAAAGAGATCAATTAGGACGTTGTTTCAGTTGTCTAGGTTACAGGTGCTGAAGGCCAAAGTGTGGTGGTAGTGTGGTGGTGGTGGTGGTGGTGGTGGTGGTGGTGGTATTATAAGAATGGAGAAAAAAGGATGGATGATGGAGATGTTGTGGAGAGAGAATCAAACAGACCTGGCAATTATTTGGGGGTGAGGGTTGGGGTTGGGAGGGATGTGAGTGACAATGAAGAGCCAAGAATGTCCTACAACTGGAAGAATAGTGGTATCCATGACAGAACTAGGGATGTTGGGCAAAAGGATGAGTTTAGGAGAACAGATAATGAATTGTTTTGAATATGTTTAGCTTAATGTGCAGAGATATCTAGGTAAAGAATCTTGAACAGGAAATTGAAGATAGTCAAATGGAACTCAGAAGAGAGATTAGGGTTGGATGCGTAGATTTGGGAGTCAACTACATCTGGGTGAAAGTTGAACCCATGGAAGCTGATGAGAATGCAGAGAGGAAGAATGTGGGAGTGTCCCCCCACCCTTCCACCCTACCCTCCCAATGCCCACCCACCCAAAAAGAAAAAGAAGAGAGGTAGGGACTATCCCTGTGTTTTGTAAACTTCATATCCCCTCTTCAGAACATTTCTCTGCACTTGGGAGACAATGAGGTAGTCTGAGGAGATCCCCACCCTGCTTCCCAACCATAAGCTCCAAAGACTTGGAAATCAGGAAATGTCCACTTCATTTTGTTCCATCGAAATATCCAGAACATTTACTGGAAACGGAAACGTTTATTTCCATGAACTAAGAGGAATGTATTAGACTTCTGTGATTCAAGAAGAATACTGCAATGTGTAAAACTCAAATAAAATCTTTCTTAAATAAAAGGGGGGATGGCTAGGTAGCACAATGGATAGAGCACCTGCCCTGGAGTCAGGAGTGCCTGAGTTTAAATCTGATCTCAGACACTTAATAATTACCTAGCTGTGTGGCCTTGGGCAAGCCACTTAACCCCATTTGCCTCGCAAAAACCTAAAAAAAAAAAAAATGAGATCTCCCCCAAACCCATAGTGAATTGTCTCATATACAGGCAAAGAATTTGTCTATTGAAATACCTCCCCAACTTATTTACTCTATGAAGTTTTTTGGACAGTCAAAAAACATTATTATATGCCAACCACTGTGCTTGGGGACTTGGGGCCCTGTCTCAAGGACCTCATTTTCTAATGGGGGAAGCAACATGCAAATATCTAGGATCATATAGATAAAGACAGTCTAAGTGAAAAGTAATCTTAGAGGAAAGGGTTGGGAGATCTCTTATAAGAGCTGGTGCATGGGGTGGCTAGGTTGTGCAGTGGATAGAGCACCAGCCTTGGAGTCAGGAGTACCTGGGTTCAAATCAAACCTCAGACACTTAGTAATTACCTAGCCATGTAGCCTTGGGCAAGCCACTTAACCCCATTGCCTTGAAAAATCTAAAAAAAAAAAAAGAGCTGGTGCAGGGGAAGGAGAGCCCTCCCAGCCTGGGAGAGCAGGCAATGCTAAGACCCACAGTCAAGAAGAGATGGATTACCTAGTATAAGAAGAGAAGACCCATGTAACTGGATTATAGAGTGAGTAAAGGGATGTAAAGTGTAAAAAAAGATAGGAACAAAGAATTCTGAGCTCTGCCAGCCTCAGTTGGGAGGAAGGGGCAAGGAACCCCCCCCCCAAAGTTTAGTTATACTTATATTGGGGGTGTATTTTCTTTTTTGTTTTTCTTTTAGGTGTTTTTTTTTGCAAGGCAATGGGGTTAAGTGGCTTGCCCAAGGCCACACATCTAGGTAATTATTAAGTGTCTGAGGTCAGATTTGAACTCAGGTACTCCTGATTCTAGGGCTGGTGCTCTATCCACTGTACCACCTAGCCGCCCCGGGAGTGTATTTTCTAAGAACACTTAGTAGGGAGATATCACAGGCTTCAGGTAACTTAAAGGATGGGGAAATCACCTGGAAAAGGGGTTGGACTCATACTGCTTGACACCAGGAGGAATATGTAAAAAAACAGATTGAAGCTCATTGTTAGGAAATACTTCCTAATAATTAAAGCTTGTTGGAGCCCTAGGCAATTATATGGTAAAATAGATAAGAGTCTGGAGTCAGGAAGATGTGCATTCAAATTTGGCTTCAATATCTGAGGCCTTATTACTAACTGGGTGACCCTGGCCACCCCCTTTCCTTATCTGTAAATGAGCTGGAAAAATAAATGGCAAACAATTCCACTATCTCTGATAAAAAAAAAAACCCTAAATGAAGTCAGACAAGGAACTGAAACAATTAGAAGGGGTGGGGCAGCTAGGTGGCACAGTGTATAGAGCACAGGCCTTGGAGTTAGGAGTCCTTGATTTCAAATCCGACCTCAGATGCTTAATAATTGCCTACCTATGTGACCTATGGATACCTTGCCAAGGAAAAGAAAGAAAGAAAGAAAGAAAGAAAGAAAGAAAGAAAGAAAGAAAGAAAGAAAGAAAGAAAGAAAGAAAGAAAGAAAGAAAGAAAGAAAGAAAGAAAGAAAGAAAATTGAAAGTTGAGATGAGAATCCCTTTTTTTCCCCCATCTGGGCCAGACTTAGTGATCTTCTAGTTCCAAAATTGCGGACCTGAGATTCTGTAGCACATACTACTTGACCCAAGCAGGTTCCCTTTGAAAACTTCTGGCTGTACCTTTGTTTCCTCTACCTGTTCAATTCAGCTTGCTGGCTACTTTTCTAATCTGTTCTAAAGACACTGCCTTAGGTAGGTGAGTAGGCAAAGATAGCAGAACTGGCACTAAGCATAGTCTCTGGGGGCCCCCAGGTCCTCTCTCTTTCCCCTTCCCTCCCTGTCCAGGACTAAGGGAACTTGATGCCTCTCCAAAGCTACCCCAGAATAGCACTGTCCCTGTTTGAATACCAGGACATAGTCTAAACTCTTAGCAGGTCAGAGCCTGTGAGTGAAGGGTATTGGAATTCTGGAAGAAGGAAAGGAATTGGATCTGTACTTGTTTTTAAGGTGTTTTGCAGTCTTGAAATATGCTTCTGAAACTTTCCCTCATGAAATTAGGGTCCATTTCCATTCCTCTGCCTATAGTTTTTTGCAGGATCCTAAAGTTTAAAAGCCTGCTGCAGTTGAATTAATCTGTTGTTAACAGTGCTGAGTTTTTCCATCACTCATTTTAAAAAGTTAAACATAAAAAAAAATAGTTAAACATGACAGGAATGAATTCATCCACTGACTTCAGCATCCCCAGGCTGGGAGGGAGTATCAGATTTCATTCCCTTCCAAAGACAGTCCCTCTCTTGGCCATGTTCTTGACCTGGAATCCCAGTCATGTAGGGTGCAGCACATCCTGAATGTAAAAGAGAAGAAACCACATAAGATATTTTGCCCAAACAACTTCTTTCCTTTTCCATATGGGCTTTAATGTTCTGATTCCATTAGATTATAAGCTCCTTGAAGGCAGGGACTGTCTTTTGCATTTTTTTTTTTTTTTGGTATTCCCAACACAACCATAGTCCTAATACAGCTCAATAAAAATTATTGATTGATTTTATGAGAGAGAAGAAGGCTTAGCAGTTCCAGATCTCAAAGTGGTAGTTCCAAAGTAGTTAATCATCAAATGATCTGGTGGTACTGGCTAAGAAGTAGAGGGATGGATCAGTAGAATAGATTAGGAATACGATTTATATGTAAATAATCATAATAATAGTGTTAGATGTATTTCTGGGTCAAAGGGTAGCCACAGTTTTATAGCACTTTGGGTTTGTTTTGGCCTGTGTTTTGTTCTGTAGCATGGTTAAATTGAAATGTTTTGAATCATTTCACATGTTTAATCTCTATCAAATTGTCTGCCTTTTTCAAGGAGGGAGGAGAAGAGGAGAGGATGACAGGAAGAAGAGAATTTGGAATTCAAATTTTTTTAAATTAAAGTTAAAAATTTTTATGTGTTATAGAGAAATATTTAAAGAAGGAAATAAAAATATATTAAGAGAAGGGATGGGAAGGGGGGGAAGAGGGTGAGAACTCTATCTGTACTCAGAAAAGGTAGATTTGACTCCTAGTTCTATTACTTCCTTTGGAACCTTGGGCTAATCCCTTTCCTCTGTGGAACTGAATTGACTCCTCTTTAAAATGGAGGATTACGCCAGACAACCTTTCAGGTCCCTCCCAAGTCTAAAAGCCAATGAATTATAAGACATCAAAGCTCTTAGAGACCTCAGAGATCAGTCATCTGATCCAGCCTCCTTATTTGTATTTTTATACATATATAAATATATATTCCACATATATATAGATATCAATGCACCAACAATTTATGAATTCACCTAAATACTTCCTGTATTCTCCAATTTGAACCCTACAATGTTTTATGATTTGCTTAACAACAACAAAATCACCTAATGGGCTCCCTGGTGATGGAATAGTTCAGACCTGAGATTTTATTGGCAGAGGAAACACTAATGAGGAAACTCTCTAGATTTTACAACTGCAATTGAAACAGTTTTGGGGAGTAACCTGGGCCACTGAGAGCTTAAGTGGCTACTCCAGGGTCACTGAGACAATGTGTGTGTGTCACTGGTAGAATTTGAACTCAGTTTTTCTGGATTTGGAGAAACTCTCTACTAGACCAAGCAATCCAATCCTCAGATAACACATGGTCTTTAAGATCATAGAGTTAGAACTAGAAGGAATTTAGGGATGATCTAAGCTCTTATTCCAATTCAGTCTAATAAGTATTAAGTTCCTGCCATGTTCGAGGTACTGTGATAGGAACTGGGATTACAAAAAGAAAACAAATGCTAACTGCTTACATTCTACATTTTCAGCTTCCTAAGGCTGCCAAAACTTGTGCTCCAATGACATCACTTCAAGAGCCCATGTCATGAGTGGAGGAGAACCTTAAGGGAATGGATCTGTGTGTGTGTGTGTGTGTGTGTGTGTGTGTGTGTGTGTGTGTGTACATATATATATATATATATATGATGGATGGATGGGTGGATATGTGGATGGATGAATGTAGTGTGTATATGCATGTCCATAATGTACATGTAAGTGTATATATGCACATATATTTGTGTATGTAAAGAAATAAAAATATATTGAGAGAGGGGTGGGGAGGAAAGGAAAGAGGACTAGAACTGTATTTGTACTCAGAAAATGTAGATTTGAATCCTAGCTCTGTCACTTATTTCCTTTGAGACCTTGGGCAAATCATTTTCCCTCTGTAGGACTGGATTATCTCCTCTTTAAAATGGAGGATTGTACTAGAAATGGAGAACCAATAAGGGCATGAGTAGAAGTGGGTTTTGGGTTTTGGTTTTGGGGGGCTTTTTTTTTACAAAAGAGATTATTCTGTTTATTCATATGCTTGTGATTATATCTTGTTCTGTTCTGATTCAAAATGGATTTGAAGGGCTATCTAACATTTTTCCTTCAAAACAAAAACCAGCATTAGATGTGTTTCTATTACAGATGATCAATCTATGACCACAATCTACCCATTCTGTAATCTGGTTGACGCAGTTTGCCTGGCCTCCAGACTTTTTCAGAACCCTCAAAGAGTCCTTAACACTGGGGCTTTTCTCAGACCCAGAGCACTGTGGTATATGGAAAAAGTGCTGGGCTTGAGTCATAAGACCTGGGTTTGAGTCATAGGGTCTAGACCTAGAAGAGAATTTAGACTGTACAGTCCAATCCCTTAATTTTATATATGAGGAAACTTAGAGTAACTAGGTACTTAAGGAAATAATTTGAGGAAAAAGACTCAAACTCTTGTTCTAAATTCAGTGCTTTTCTACTATACCCAGTTTACCATGTATGTATGAGTTGTATGATCTTGGATAAGACATTCTTCTTCTCTTGATTTCCTCATCTATGAAATGCAAGAGGAAAGAAAGGGGCTATATGTGCCTAAAAAATTAGCTGATAATTGTCCTCTGGATAAAGGATAATGCTAATCTCAGTTGACCCTAACTAATTTGTGTATGGAAGTGCATAAATCAAACCTATCCAAGGCCAAGAACACTACCCTTCCTTCTTCCACTCAATCCCCCATCTTGGGGGCAAGATTGGAGTGAGCCTTGGACCAGATCTGGCCTGACTGGGATTGGAGTGTGAGCCCCTCAGATATGCTTCATCCTCTCTACTAGCTATCCAGACTGGCTCACAGACCCCTGCTTTGACCATTAGGAAGAACCAGAGATTCTCAGCACTTTCCTAGCTACTTTATAAGTAACACCCTCCCATACCTACACTTTCTACTCCTTACTGAAGGATTACTAATTAGAATCAATTGCTGTGGGAAGAACAAGAGGAAAAGACCATATACTGTCCTAAAGCTCCATTCAGAAACCTCATGATTCTGAGTCAGATCTCTCAGCAGAAACTCTCTTGTATTTATTTGCTTTATTTTCTACATATCTATTTTTATGCCTACAAATGTAGATATTGATCTAACTACATATATGTGTATACATATCTATATCTATTTATTTATCTCCCTATCCATCTTGTTATTTCTCAATAGAATGAGTACTTTTTGAGAACAGGGATAATTTCATTATTTGTGTTTATATTCCCAGCACTTACCAAAGCACCTAGCATAGAGCAGATGCTCAATAATTGTTTATTGGTAATTTGAGTGATTCCTAAGCTATCATTCCCTGTTTCTTCATACCTATGCACATTAGCTCCATGTCTCCCATGTCCCTATCTCACTTTGTCCTATCTCTCCTTTTGTGCCCTGGAATTCCAATTCTATTTTGACAAATTTCTCTTCATACTAGATATATGAAATTACATTTTACATTTAATTTTCTTTTTTTTTTACATTTTTTCAAGGCAAATGGGGTTAAGTGGCTTGCCCAAGGCCACACAGCTAGGTAATTATTAAGTGTCTGAGGTCAGATTTGAACTCAGGTACTCCTGACTCCAGGGCCGGTGCTCTATCCACTGCGCCACCTAGCCACCCCTACATTTAATTTTCTATGCACATGTTGTTGCCCTTCTCCCTCTTTTCCTTCTCCCTAATATAAATTCCTTGAAGAAAAGAACTATTTCCTTTTTATCTTTGTGGTTTCAGGGTCCTCTCTAGAACAAAGGACTGATACATAGTCTTTTGGGTGCTTAATAAATGCCTTCTAAATTGAATGAAATCCTCTCATTTTACAGATGAGGAAACTAAGGCTCAGAGGGAGAAAGTACCATAAGTAGCTAGAAATCTTGAAACCAGTTCTTCTCATCCTTCCCATTACTTCAGCTGACTCTTCACTCAGCTTCATTCTTCTTTTTTTTCAATAACAAATATTTATTAAATACCACCAATATTCAATGCCTTTTCTCCACTCAAGACAGTTTGCCTAGTTTCATTGTCTAGAAAAGTATGGGTCAGCCATTCTATCTCCCCATCCTGAACTATCCCCCATATCTGGAATTCTCCCCCTTCTCTCCATCTCCCACCTCTGGGCTTCCTCATCTCCCTTCTAATCTCAGCTTATACCCTTTCTCCTGAGAGAAGCCTTTACTGATCCCATGTGATGCTAGTGTCTTGTGTATATATAAGTATGTGTGTGTATGGAGATAGATAGATGATAGATCTTTTTTGTACATATGATATGCTTTCACATTGTCCATCCTGTTAATCTGTGAGATCCTTGATGGGGTTTTTTTTTTGTTGTTGTTTTTTGTTTTTTGCAAGGCAAATGGGGTTAAGTGGCTTGCCCAAAGCCACACAGCTAGGTAATTATTAAGTGTCTGAGGTCGGATTTGAACCCAGGTACTCCTGGACTCCAGGGCTGGTGCTCTATCCACTGTGCCACCTAGCTGCCCCGTGAGATTCTTGAATGCTTGTACCCTTCCTCCTCTGAGAAGCCTTTTCTGATACTACATGACATTAGTGTCTCAGATTATCTCCAATTTATCTTGTGTGTATATAAATGTATACACACACACACACACACACACACACACACAGATAAATGATAGATCTTTTTTGTACGTGTTGTCCATCCTATTATTCTGTGAACTCTTGAGAGAATGTTCTGGTTTTTTTACTTTCTTTGCATTTCTAGAGGTTAGTATAATGTTTAGCTCTTCATAAATGTTTCCTGATTTGTTGATCAGTAGCTAGAGAACCAGGCTTAGAAACCAAGAGAACCTAGGTCCAAAATTCCACTTCTAGCATATACTGGCCCTGACAGGAGTTACCTCCCCAACATGAACCCACATTTAGAATTATAAGTGACCCCTCTTTCTAGTCAGTGTTACTGATTCTGTGGTCACTGGTAGCAATTCAACCATGGGATGTCAGGGGAGCGCAGGGCCACCTTTCAAAGCTCTAGGCAACTCTTTAAAACAGTTAAGATACTGGGAAGTTGCTGAACTGCTTGATAAAGCAAGGGATTTCTCTGTACCAATGAAATCATAGTTCCAGACCCTGTCCCCCTAGGTACAAGGAATAGTTTGAGGAACTGGGGGTGCAAAGCCAAAAATGAAAAGTTGTTCCTGCTCTGGAGAAATTTATATTTTGGGGAAGATTCTTGTAAACAGGTAAGTCAGTACAAGATTCTTTGAGGAAGGAGGATGGCACCAAAAACTAAAGGAACGAACATAAACTTTCCATAGGAGGCAGCACCTGAGTAGAACCTTGAAGAAAGCTTAGAATCCAGGAGGCCTAGGTGAGAAAGATGTTCATTCCATGGCCATAGGGCCCATGGCCCCATAACTGAGAATTGGATTTTTATGTAAAGGGAATAGTTACTTGGTCATTTTGGCTAAACATAAGAATGTGTGAAAGGGGGGCCGCTAGGTGGCGCAGTGGATAAAGCACCAGCCCTGGAGTCAGGTGTACCTGGGTTCAAATCCGATCTCAGACACTTGATAATTACCTAGCTGTGTGGCCTTGGGCAAGCCACTTAACCCCATTTTCCTTGCAAAGAACCTTAAAAAAAAAGAATGTGTGAAAGGGAATAATGTGAAATGAATCTGGAAAAGTAGAGCTAGATCTTTATAGACTTTAAAAAACACAGTTTAGATTCTATCTTAGAGACAGGAGGGAGCCATGGAAGATTTTTTTCAAGCAGAGGACTAACATGCTCAAACTTGTATTTGGGGAATATTAATTTGGCAACCATATATATAGAGAAAATGCTGGAAACAGGGAGAGCAATTAGGAAACTGTGCAATAGTCTAGTCAAGAGGTGAAGGGGGCCTGGACTGGGTCTGTAGTATCTGTGTGAATGGGACAGATGGGAAAGATCTTGTGAAAATAGATTAGATAAGACTTGGCAACTAATTGGATATGGAGATGTAGGAGAGCCAAGAGTTGTGGATGACTCCTAGGGTTGAGAATTCCGAAGGTTTAGGCAAGTCACCAAGAGAAAAGCAAAAGATTGTGCCTGGGATTAAAGGGTTCTTAGTCCATTTTCTAGGTACTTCCCTGGCTCCCAAGTTGCCTTTATCTCTTCTCTCTTCCTTTTTTAATTCAGTCGCTTTTCAGTTGTATCCAACTTTTTGTGGTCCCTTCTAGGGTTTTCTTGGCAAAGAGACTGGAAGGGTTTATTATTTCCTTTTCCAGCTTATTTTACAGAAAAAGAAACTGAGACCAATATGGTTAGGTGACTTGCTCAGGGTCACATAGCTAGTAAGTGTCTGAGTCCAGATTTAAACTCAGGAAGATGAATTTTCCTGATTCCACTGTATCATACTGTATCTGCTGAACCATCTCTTCCCTTTATTAGGGTTTTTAGTTTGTTCCCTGTAAGCTCTGATCCTAAGAAGATTTCTTTGGTTTGGAGATTTCTTTGGTTATTCTTTGGTTAAGCTGGGCTATATAGAGAAGTCTTGCTTTTTGCAGCCAGCCTGAATTCCATCTGCTTAAGGATGAAGAGTGACCCACAGCTTTGAGCCTCCAGAGCTGTTGCCCAAAGAGAAATTCTTCACTTATTCTACCTTCCCCTTTACTCCCTCCACTCCTCACCACACACACACACACACACACACACACACAAAGCCCTAGCACAGGCAGATGAATATAAATACAGGGAAAGGGGGGAAAAGGACAACTGCCCCAGGAGACAAATGACCCCATAGTCATATTTTGCATTATAAATGGCCCCTCTTTGTAGTGGGAGCCACTGACTCACTGTCACTCCATAGCAATTCATCCAATTTAATTCACAGAACCACAGGATCTCTGAGCTGGAAAAAAAACTTCAAAACACATCTAGTCAGACCTGTATCCCAAAAGGAATTTACCCCACCACCACCCAAAAAAATCCTATTTAAGTTGTTGCTATTATTTTTTGTTTATTTTTAAGAAAGTGAAAAAATGCTTCCATCTGCTTTCAGATTGCTTTTTCATCAGTTCTCTCAGTCTCTCTGGAGGTAGATACCATTTTTCAAACAAAGTTCTTTGGAACTGTAGTCAGACCAACTCTGACTTTGTCCTGGCACTATAGAAGGTCCACCCAACAAAAGATGGCCTTCCTCTTTTTCCATGACTTTGAGAGAACAGTGAGCTATGGACCTATCATCTCTCTCCCTCAACATGTGACCAGACCATCTCTGGTCACATCAAAAACAACAGCCAGCATCTTGAATTCTACTAAACTACTCATTGATTATATACTCTATGTTGCAACCTGTTCACATCCTCCAAGGATTGTCCTTTCCTCTCCCTAAGGCTCAAGAATAGGGATGGGGGTGGGGATTAGCTAGGTGGTGCAGTGAATAGAGCCCTGGAGTCAGAAGGACCTGATTTCAAATCTGATCTCAGACACTTAATAATTATCTAGCTGTATGGCCTTGGACAAGTCACTTAACTCCATTGCCTTGCCAAAAAAAAATTTAAAAAAAAAGAATAGGGATAGGAACTGGATCCAGTGATTTTATTATTAAAGGAAAATCCCTGGTGAGAAAACTCCAACCAAAGCAAGTTGGCATCTTTTCAACAACCTATATATATTTTAGTGACTAATTTACTTGAGTATTGAGAGGCTATCAGTATGGATTACTATGTACCAGACACCATGCTAATAGTTGAGGATACAAAGAAAAGCAAAAATAGTTCCTGCCTTCACATAGTTTATCTTTTAATGAGAGATAACATAAATAACAAAGCTCAAGATAAGTATATATACAAAGGAGATGGAAAGTAATCTCAGAAGGGAAGGCACCAGCAGATGAGGAGAAAGGGGAAAGCTTTTTGTCAAATTCAATTTAATTTTTAATTTTTAGTTCCAAATTCTCTCCCTTCCTTCTCCTCCCCCTATTGAGATACCAAGAGAAATAAAGCCCAGCATAAATATGCATAGACATGCAAAACAAATTTCCACATTAACCATGTCCAAAAAGAAAGAGACAGATAAAATGAGAGAGAGAGAGACAGAGAGAGAGAGGAAGGAGGCAAAAGAAAGGAAGAAAAAAGAAAGGAAAGAAGGAAGAAAACAGGAAGGAAAGAAGGAAGAACGAAGGAAAGAAAGAAGGAGAAGGAAGAAAAAGGAAGGAGGAAGAAAGAAGAGAAAGAGAAGGAAGGAAGAAAGAAAGAAAGAAAAAGAAAAATATGGGGGCAGCTAGGTGGCACAGTGGACCTGGAGTCCTCAGATTCTTAATACTGAGTTAGCTGTGTCATCTTGAGCAAGTCATAACCCCACTGCCTTTCAAAAACAAAAGAAAATTAAAAAAAAGAAAAAATATCCTTCAATCTGTTCTCTGAGTCTATTAGTTCTCTTTCTGGAGGTGGAGAGAAGGTTTCTTTATGAGTCCTCTGAAATTTTAGTTGGTCATTAAGTTGATCAGAATTCCCAAGTCTTCTAAAATTGTTTGACTTAAAATATTGTTGTTTTGTTTACTTCATTCAGTATTAATTCATACAAACCTTCTCAAGTTTCTCTGAATCCATCACTTACATTACAATAGAATTCCATATTCATATACTATAAGTTGTTCAACTATTCCCTCAGTTTCCAATTCTTTGCTTTGCCACCACAAAAAGAGTTGACATAAATACTTTTGTGCACGTGGGTCCTTTTCCTCTTTCTTTGATCTCTTTGGATTATTGACCCATAGTGGTTTCACCAGGTCAAAGGGTATGCACAGTTCAATAGCTTTTTGCTCACAGTTCCAAATTACTTTCCAAAATGGTATGGTTAGTTCACAGTTCTACCAATAGTACATTAATGTACCTGTCTTTCCAATATTTGTCATTTTCCATTTTTGTCAACTTTGCTAGTCTGATGGGTGTAAGTGGAACCTCAGAGGGTTTTAAGTTGCTTTTTTGTAATTATTTGTAATAAGTAACAGTGACTAATTATTAGTAATATTAATTATTTATATGCTGATTAGAAATATTTTCATTTGGTTATTGATAGCTTTTATTTCTTACTCTAAAAACTTGCATAATCACGTGTTTTGATCATTTATCTATCAATTTGTCTCCAAGTCTTCTTCAGAAAATTCCCAGTCTAGTAGGAACTAGGCTCAGACCAATGACTACCCTAAGGGAACAAAGCAGATCAATATATACCTGGAAGGAACTTGTTTTGGAGCTTTTGTTTTTCCCTTCTCTTATTTGAGGGGCATGGGGTGAGAAATAGGAACATTCTACCAGTGGCCAGTCCCTCTCCTTAAAGATCTCTTCAACCTCTAGAGAATGGAGTTAGGGAGAGGCCTCAGAGGAATTGAAGCTGGGTGAGAGATAAAAAGGGCAGTTCTAGATTGAGTACACAACCCAGCCCAGTTCAAAGTAGTCTGGAAGTTAACTCCCTAATTAGTACTGTGAAATGGGCTCATTGTTCCTAATGACTCACCCAGGGCCCTTGTGGAAGCTTCCCATGGCCTGAGTCTCCCCGGAAAGGGTCCCTCCCTTCCAGTTCCTGGAACACTGGCAGATTCATAACTCCCTCCATGGTTGTAAAGTCAATGAAGGACACCCTAAAGGAACAATTGCCCTAAACTAGAAAGATCTAAATAAATACATGCCAGCTCATTCATACAGGTATCCTGTAGTCTCTATATGCTTAAGTGGCTTGCCCAAGGCCACACAGCTAGGTAATTATTAAGTGTCTGAGGTCGGATTTGAACTCAGGTATTCCTGACTCCAGGACCAGTGCTCTATCCACTGCACCACCTAGCCGCCCCTCTATATCCTCTTAAAATTCCTCTAAGTCCCATCAAATTTATCCACCTTAACTTCCCCTGAGTTCCTTCAACATCTCCCCCAATCCTATCAGCCTCCCCCAAACCTCTCAATGTCTTGAGTCCCTTTAGGTTAGGAGCCATTACAAGAAAAAATTCCATCTTGGTCTAGGGGAATGAGAATGAGCAAAGGAGGGGGGCTGTACCCTTCCATTTTGAGGAGCCATCCTCCTTTCCAACAACAGCACCACGACCAGGGTTGCTAAGTTTGGAGGGCCCCTTCGGGAAGGACTCCCAGGTCTTCCTTGCAATAAGGCAGGCCCATAAAGTGGGTGTGGAGGCTCCTACCCAAGATCACTTTGGCTGCTGTTGGTGGGGGGAGGAGAGGGAGGTGAAAGAACTCTTCTCCAATCCCAAAAGCAGCTCCTGGAATCAGCCCCAAGCAATCCTGAGCTTTGGCCCTGGCCTAGCCAAGTGTGAGGCAGAACAGCCTTGAATTCCGGTCCCTTTGTCTGGCTTTAACAGAAGGTGAATTGTCAAGCTGACACGGGAGCAAAGGAGCTGATAAGTTCATCCGGGAGAAAATGCCAAAGGGAGTAACTGTTTATTAAATATCAGTCACACTCTAACCTTCTCAGGACCTTGCTTCCTTAGAATCCTGGATAGGGAGAAGGGTTTTAGAGTACAAAATGTTACAGGTGGAAGGGATCTCACACCACAGAACCAAAGAAAAGCTGAGCTAGGAGGGCCACGGGAGAAAAGAGAATAGAGGAACAAAGGGACTAAGATTTAGAGTTGGATGAGACCTCAGAGGTCATTGAATCTAACTTTTCTGATAAGGACCAGGCTAAGAAAAGTCATTGGATTCCCTCAGGGTCCCTCAGCTAAGAGCAGAAATAGAGTTGAAATTCATTCTTCCAAACATAGTCCCTTTTCACTGTATAACCAGTAGATTTGAAAAAGACCTCAGAGACCATATAATCCACTTTTTTTGTTTTAAAGGAGGCAAGTAAGGGCAAAAGACCTCACAGTCCATATAATCCAACTTTTTTGTTTTAAAGGAGGCAAGTAAGCGTCTCCTTAAGACCCTGCTTCCTTAGAATCTTAGTCTCACAGAACACCCTCAAACAGTAGGATTACCAGAAGGCCCGGAATTTGTGTTACCAGAAGGCCCAGGACTTGTGTTTGTCAGGGCTCTTCCCACTTCTCTGCACTGCCTCCCTCCTGACTGGTCATTCACCCAGCAAGCCTACTTCAACTCTTTCCTTTCTCTCTGGCCTTTAGACCAAATGCTGCACATTCCTTAGTCCACTCACTCCTGAACAGCTTCCATTCTCACCCTCTTTTGTCTTCCAGGCTCTTATCTAAACCCTGTTGTGAATGTGACTAGCAGCAGGCAGAGTGCAGGGGCAGCCCAGGGTACATGGTGCTTTCAAAATAGAGATGACGATTGCTCCTGGGCCCTCAATAGCCCTACTGAAAATATCCCTGGTCCCTGGAGACAGGAGTAACTAGAATAAGGGAGTAGAGGAGATAAGTTCTGCTTTAAGGCTCCTGTAGTTTCTAGGTTCACTTTTATTGCTAGCTAAAAAAAAAAAAAGAGAGAGAGAGAGAGAAAGAAAAGGAAGGAAGGAGGAAGGAAGAGAGAAGGAGAGAGAGAAAGAAAGAGTGAAAGGGAAAGAGAGAAGGAAAAGTGAGGAAGGAAGGAAGGAAGGAAGGAGAAGAGGGAGATAGAGAGTGAGGGAGTGAAGGAAGGAAGGGAGGAAGAGACAGAAAGGGAAAGGGAGAGAAAGGGAAAGAAAGAAAAAGAGAGAGAAAGGGAAGGAAGGAAGGAAAGAAGGATTGACAAAGGAAAAAAAACAAGGAAATCTTTTGCTTGAGACAGATTTAGGTCAGATATAAATAAGGCCTTCCTGATGGTGTAGTGAATGTAGGTGTGAGAAGCTAGAGTGAATTTCCTGAGGGTTAAAGGATTCCTCTTATCAGAAGCACAAAATCAGCCTCTAATCATCAATAACCTGGGCCCAATCAAATTGTTTATTCCTTTCAGTAGAATGGAAGCTCTTTGAGATCAAAGGCTAATTCTTTTTCCCTTTGGCTCTCTAGAGCTCAGTACAGTAATGACAAATAATAGGTGTTTTTAAATGCACATTGAACAGAATTGAATCATGTTGATTTGCTGCAAAATATCTTGAGCTCCTCCTATCACTAGAAGACTTCAGGCAGAAGCTAGACCACTTCTGAGGGATGGGGTAGAGAAGAATCCTTATGCAAGCCCTAACTAAATTCTCTTTTCCAGCTCTGCTATTCTGGGTGGGATTAGGGAGTCCAAGGAGTAACCAGAATATATCCAGGACCTTTTTAGGAGGTTTATTCACCATTTAGATCCATTCTTTCCCCACCTACCCCCATTCATTCTACACTTAAATGTTGATTGTCTGCCTCTTCTCATAATCAGTGTAGACGCCCAGAGCTCCAGTCTGCCTTCCTTTTTCATAGTCACATGCCAGAGGAGTGATTCACTCTCAGCTTCAGCCAAAGGCCCCACCCAGGCAAGGACTCCTTTTGGCTCCCAGATTCATGTTCTCTCTGCCTCAAATAGCAGACCACATGCCCTTCTACTTGTACCCTGGGGAAGGTGGGGAGCGGGTGCAGCAGGAGGAGCCTCCCTCCCACAAGCACAGGAGACAGTGACCTGGCTACAGTTAGACAGCTTTTAAGTCTGTAGCAGACTCTAACCCTGGTCTCCTAACTTCAAACTTATACTGCTTTTGCCAACCTTTTTTCCCTCTTAAAATCAACCAGAATGAGTTAGGAATATGTGTCTCTGGTCACCTCAGGCCTCCAGTCTCCCTCAAATCCTAGATGACTCACAGCTGCTAAGGGAAAAAGTAATGGAGAATAAAGGTACCAATCTGACCAGAGGGTTTGCCCTGGATGTTGGGAGGAGGAAGGGAGAAGCAACTGTCTGTTGTGGGGAAGATAGGCCCTGGCCAAATGTCCAGCTATCACTGTCTTCCCCTGGGTGACTTGCCCTCTCCCAGCCCTCAGCAGGAGCCCCAGGAATACTAAGACTTCATAGTAACTTTCACAACATTTCAAAGCTGGAAAGGGATCCCAGAGGGCATCTAGTTCATTCCATTCATGAACAAGAATCCCAGCACCCTAACATTTCTCTTAGCACAGTGTCTCTGACACATAATAGGTGCTTAATAATTAATTGCAAGATGAAAGACTGACTTTGTATGAAAGCCTCAAACGAGGGGGACCCTCTCTCCCAGGACAGGTCACTCCACTTTGGAATAGCTCTCATACTTAGAAAGTTGTTTTTTGTTTCCCAGACACCAAACCCATATTTGCCTCTTTGCAATTTCCTCTGTCTGATAAGATGTTCTACCCCAAGGACTATCTTAGTGACTGTTCCCCAAGCATATCTCCTCAGCAGCCTTGAGCTTCCATGCAAGATGGGTGATTAGCCCAGCCACAGCAGCTGCTGCTGCACACACCAGGTCAGGTGCCCTGCTCAGTTATCCTTGAGTCCTTTGCCCCTGCTTCCCAGAATGATTAACCCTTCTGGTCTGACAGACTGACTCCTCCCATCAGGAACTCAGCCTTGAGGTGGTTTACTGAGGGACTCAAGAAGCAGGCTGCCTTGATCATCATTATAGACAACAACAATCATGTTGATGGTTATGATAGCTCACTTTTCTGTAACCCTTTTCAAAGTCTGGGGTAGTAGCACTGTCATCTCCAGTATATGGGGGAAGATCCCATGTCTCAGAGAGAAAATGACTCATCCAAATCGAACAACTATTAAGTGTCCGGAGCTTACATATTCTGACTTTTAAGTTTATTACTTTTCCCCTTCTCTCTCTCTGTATATGTGTATATATGTTGGTATGATGTGTATGGAACATAGTATAAAGCTACATAGTAATAGAATATAAAGTATATATAACTCTATAGACAAGCATAAGTTTATATAATACTAGTAATCCAATAAATCTTAGTGTTTGCTTTAGTTTTAATAGCTTAAATGTGCAGAGCATACCCTGAATATCTGTATATGTGTATAAGTATATATGTGCCAGTATATTTATACATATGTTTTAATATACCCACATATTTGTAATGTATATTCACATGTGTCTTAATACTATATATACTCAAGTATTTGTAATATATCTGCATGACTAAATAGATGTATATATATAAATATAGGTATATTTATACTGCCTATGAATATATAGATAATATATAGATATTATTAATATATAAATATTGATTTTAAATGTAAATATCAATAGGTTTTGTAAATAGGCTTGTGTAAAGCAAGGTATATGTATGATATGATAAAAGCCATTAGAGAGGTAGCCATTGAACTATGGGACCTCAGCATGATCACTTCCAATGGAATACTTGAAAGCCTCAGTAGTGGCAGAGAGCTGGGCCTTGAATGAATGAAGCCTTGTGCTCTGTCCATATTAAATACTTAATAACTATGTTGAATCAACAAGTAGATAGATGGGGGAGTAATGCACTCTGAGAGGGAAGAAGACAAAATAAAACCTGAGACTCTGATCACTCCATCAAACCTTAGTGCCTCGGTTTTTCCTAATAATATTAATAATAGCCTGCATTTATCTAACAGTCCCTGGCACTGTGCAAAGTGCTATACAAAATATTATCTTACCAATCTTCACAAACAACCCTAGGAGGTAATGTGCTACTATAGATGAAGAAACTGAGGCAAATACAGATTAAATGACTTGCCCAGGGTCCCAGAGCTAAGAGATTAGATTTAAACTCAGATCTTCCTGACTCCATCCACTACACTACCTTTCTGAAACATTTTTATTCCTTAGTCCAAAACATAATGTAGAGAAATAACTTTAGTGTAATTCCTACTTCTGGAGCCTCTGGAAGACCTGAGTCTATTTCTCAGTTTTTGGTACATCCTGGCTATGAGAACTGGTAAGAAAGGAAGGAGGGGGAAATCACTTAACCTTCACCCATTTCAGGTACTTCTCTGAGACTATAAATTGCAGTGAGAGTGCCAGTCTATATTGGTTAAGGGAATTCCCTCACCTGGGAATATCTGAGACCAAGGAAATCACAGGTCCAGATCCTGCCTCTAACCCTCTTCTGAGTAATGCATTCTGGCTTCCTGGAGACTTTGTCTTTTCCCCTAGATAGTCTTTCTTCCATCTCATACTGGGAGCTCCCTGAAGATAGAGCTCTCTTCTCTGTCTCCCCTCCCTTTCCCTCAAAGACAGGTTACTGTCCACATGGAAAGTAACCAAGAGCCTCTGGCTCCAGCCTTAATTTCATATCAGACAAATGTGACCTTGGAAAGTGTGAAAAGTGTCTGGAACAAATAGAATTGGACACAGGGTTAGCCGCCTAGTGTTCCTCTGTAGGAAAGAGTAATGGATGATGTCCCAAGAATTGAGGTCTATCCTGAATTTATAGGCAGTCAAAGAGCTAGGCTGAATGTGCCAGTATAGCTCTGCATTACTAGTACCCCTTTCCCTTCCTTTTCCTATTGGTCCATGATAATGTAGAGCCTATATCCTGGATTTTATTCTTAAAGGCAGCCAGGTGGCACAGTTAAGTGCTAGACTTAGAAAATGTGAATTCAAATCCTATCTCAGGCATGTGCTCTCTGTATGACCCTGGGAAAGTCACTTACTTGACAATATTGGAGTGGCAGCTAGAAATTCTTGGACTTAAGTGGAGCTAAATACAAGGATCAGCAAGGAACAGAATCACAATGGGAAGGAGCAAAGTTGGGTTTTGCTTTTCACTGGTTATATGAATTGTGTGGACTGTGCTGATCCAGAGAAAGATACATATCAACACTATCAGCAAGCATTGAGTTCTTTCCCTTCCTAAGCTGGGGTCCTAACCAGTCTAACTAGTGCTTTAAATCCTAAAGAATAGATGGAATCTTGAATAGGTTCTTGGGTACCTCCTCTGTCTTTATCCATTAAAATACAAGTTCTATCAGAGAGGAATAAAGCAGTTAATACAATGCTTGGTACATTTTTTGAAATTCATTCATTTAATCATATCCAACTTTTCATGATCTCACTGCCCATAGCATGCCACATCCTTCTATCCTCCCTTAACTCTCAAAGTCTGTCCAGGCTGTTTGTTGTTTCCATGACTTTCTATCCATCTCATCCTTTGCCAATATCTTTTCCTTTTGCCTTCAGTCTTTCCCAACACCAGCATCTTTTCCAATGAGCCTTGTCTTCTCATGGCCAATGTATTTTAGCTTCAGCTTCAGTATTTATCATTCCAATGAATAGTCTGAATTAATTTCTTCAAGTATTGACTAATAGTAATTTCTTAATAAATGCTTTTTGACTTGCCTTGAGGTGGAGCTCAGTAGGAAAAAAGGGTGGGGCACTAAAATTTCTAGAAATCTTCAATGTCAAGAAAGGTTAAGTGACAAGCCTTGAGTCATATTGCTAGTAAGAATATAAAGTAGATTTAAATTCAGTGGATCCCCACATCCACTCCACTGCTTCTATTATCCAAAGTCCCTTCTTTGTAGGCTATGTGATGGCCTTCCATTGATGGCTCAGTAGATAGAATACTGAACCTAGAATAAGGAAGACATGAATTCAAATGAAGCTTCAGATACTTACTAGCTCTGTGACTTTGAAAAAAAAAATCACTTAACTTCTGTTCACCTCAGTTTCCTCTTCTGTAAAATGGGAATAGGGTAGCTAGATGGTGCAGTGGATAGAGCGATGACCTTGGAATCAAGAGGACTTGAGTTCAAATCCAACCTTAGAATTTACTGTGTGATCTTGGATAAGTTTCTTAACCCTGATTGCCTTGCATCCAGGGCTATCTTCCATTGACTTGATTTATATCTGACCACTAGATCCAGATGGTTCTGGAGGAGAAAGTGAGACTAATAGCTTAGCACAGCATTGCCCTCACTTAAATTCAATTCATGGCTTGTCACGCCATCACCTCCCTGATGCCAGGCCTTCTTTGAGAATGAAGGACAAACATCAAAATTAAATCAAATCAAAATGGGAATAATAAGAGGTACAGTGGTAGGTTGTTGTGAGGATCCGATGCAATAATATTTGTAAAAATCACTTAGAACTGAGCCTATGCTGGTCAGGCTCTACATAAATAGTACAGTAGAATATAAATCCTAGTAAACAGTAGGCTGTCTATAGATATTTATTCCTTCCCTTCCCACTTGGGCTCCCCTCACTGGGCAAAAAAAAAAAAAAAAATAACTGTGACTCAATGTCTGACTTTACAGAGACTGAAATGCAATGGGGTGTAAGACTTCTTCTACAAGGGAGAGATCACTTTCATCTAGAGAAATCAGAGACAAGCTTCATGGAGGAAGCGACAGCACCTGAACTGAGTCTTTAAGGAAGGAACTCAATAAATCAACACATTCATTAAATGCCCTCTGTGTGCCGGACACCCAAGGGTATAAAGACTAAAAAGGAACAAGTTCCTGCCTTCAAGGACTTTACCAGAAGAAACAATGTGTACATAAACACACATGTAGACACAGAATATGCAATGGTATATAAATAAAACAAGGAAAAGTAAACTAATTAAATAAATACAGTAAATCATAGGTCTAATTATGTCACATTCCCCCCCTACTCAATAAACTCCACTGATTCCCTATTACCTCCAAGATCAAATATGAAACCCTCTAGCATATTAGGTCTTTTTAAACCTGGCCCCTTCCTATCTTTCCAGTTTTCTTATACCTAATGATCATCTATACATTCTATGTACCAGTAACACTGACTCAAACACAACACTGTATTTCTCATCTCTGGGGCCTGGAATTCTTACCACTTTTGTTTTCCAACTTCCTTCAAGACTCAGCTCAAATCCCAACTTCTGTAGGATTATTTTTTTTTCTGATCTCTCAAGGTGCTAGTACCTTTGTCTTTGAGATTCCCTTCCATCTACTCATGTACCTGATCTGCCTCCCCCATTAGAATGTATGCTCTCACATGACTAATATGGAAATATGTTTTGTATGACTTCAACATGTATAAATGATATATTGCTTACCTTCTCAATGAATGGGGAGGGCCTGGAAGGAAGGAGAGCATAAATTTGGAACTCCAAATTTAAAAAAAAATGTTTTGAACAAACATTAATTAAAACATTAACTAGTGTTAGGATCAGAGGATTTAGCATAAAGGTGTCAAACATGTCACTAGATTAAAATATGTTTGGGAAATATTTGACAAAATAAATAAAAATATAATAGGATCTAGATAATGTTTAAAAAATATGTTTGTTCCCCTATTAGAACATATGCCAAAGCAGGGTCTTTTTTTACTCTGTTTTGTACCCCTAGTTTTAGCACTATTCTTAGCATATAGTAAATACAATAAATGCTAGTTGACTGGCTTACAACTTTTTATAGCTTTAAAAATCTTTTAATATGCAATATGTTCTCTTTTTGCTGCAATCACTTTTTTAAAACATGATTTGGCATTGAGTTCAAAAGATTTTGAAACATTCTTTAATTCTTTATCAATATTAAGTGTACCTTTGACAAACAGTCCGTCCATTCTTCTAAGTCTAGCCTAGATTATAACCCTAAGGGATATAAGTGGGCTTGAATCAGGCAAGTTCCCAGGTCATTGAAGCTCATTAAT
Source organism: Macrotis lagotis (assembly GCF_037893015.1). Lineage (NCBI taxonomy): Eukaryota > Metazoa > Chordata > Mammalia > Peramelemorphia > Peramelidae > Macrotis > Macrotis lagotis. Next base: position 105,524,476 of record NC_133665.1, on the reverse strand, counting down.
CTCCATCTCTTAGATAAATTTCTTAACCTTGCATGGTGCAAGGCTGTGTTGTAATATTCCATCTCCATTTGGGGACTTCTGTAATTCTGAAATAATGCTTCTTCTAGCATATCAAATATTTAATGCATTCATTGTTTCCTCAACAGGGATAAATTTCTGGACACATTTTAAGTAAAAACAAAACAAAAAAACTCGATGCATCTTTTTAGGTGAATGTTTTATGTCTCCTGAAGATGTCCAGATCTTACACACTTGCCTTACAGACTCCTTCTGACAGTGGTTTTGATATAGCCTTGAATGAAAAAGGTAAAAATGACCTTTTTCCAGTCTTCAGTGTTACAGTCTTTGTATTATCTTGCCCATGGCCTTCATTTTTTGTGTCCCTGACAATGGTTAGCTGCTCTTAAAAACAAACGAAAACATACAAACATAAGAAAACCTGATCTTTTTTCTGTTCTTCCAATATCAAGAAGCCTAAAATGCATTATAGAGGAATTAATAATAACTTTTCCAGATTAGACCCTTTGAAGATCTTTACTTGTTTTCTGGGAATTCACTAGACTGTTTTACAGCAAGAGTTTGTCAGTTCTTAGTATCATCTTTCATTTTTTAACTGAATTTTGTTTGGGGTTTCTAAACTGCTGATTTCATTTCATGATTCTTGAAAACCATGACTTTCCCACATCCATGTCTGCTGTGATCTCTCTCTAAGGAGTGGGGAATATCCACCCAGCAGGCTGTATAAGGTCCAGGGAAATCATTTGGTCTGATACTATCAAGGCAAATGCAGGTGGGATTAAAAATTCAATAAATCCAGGAGCTTTTAAATGTGAAATAATTAAATGTTTGATTGAATATAGCAGACTAATTTTTAAGTTTTCGTCTTTGGCAGAAAAAATAGGTTCCCCATCTCTGCTCTAAGTTGTCAAAAGGTATCCTTTAAACTCTACAACCTGTGGTTGTCTTCTTGGAGTAGTGATATCCATTTTTATAATCCATAGAATTCAAAGTAAAACAAAAGAGAGCAATGAAACACATGTGTAGAGTATGAAATCAAGTACCAAACTTTGACAGAAATAATGGTGGAAAACCAATTCAATCTTGTTTCATTCAGTCAACTGAAGATGTTCCAGAGACAGCCTTACTCAAAAATACATATCTATGATGGTTGCTGTCACATAATGAAACATTATCAGTTGGCCTAAGTAATGTGTATGCCACCATAACTACAAAATAATCTTCAAGGGGTAAAGGAACTAGAGAGAAACAGGAAAGAACTCATTTAGAAATCCTAAACTGAATTTTGAAAGAAGGAAATCATTATAAGAGGGGAAAAGAAAGGATGATGTGCATTTTAGGCATGGGGAACAGCCTATGACAGAGATGGGAAATGGAATAACATATGTATCTGAAGTTAGACCATAAAATATGTGAGGAAGATAATGTGAAATCAGCCTGGAAAGGTATAAACTGACCAGGACAAAGAATTTGCATTTAATCCTAGAAGCAATAGAAAGAACCATTACAGGTTTTGAATCTAAGTCAAGTCAACTAAGTGCCATACTCTGTGCTAAACACAGGGGAATTAGATGCATAAATGAATGAGATGATAAAAGATGCATAAAGTCAGTCCATTTCCTTCAAGCAGCTTATATTCTTTTTTTTAAAAAATAAGCTTTCATTGATATCTTTTGGGATTTTTTTCAGCATCTTAGTTTTCCCCAGCATCCTTTCTCTTCCTTCCATCTCCCAAAGAGCCATCCATATAATGTATAATATTTTTTAGAATGCCAAAAGTATTTTATTGTTCCAATTAAATGTAAAGATAGTGATCACCATCATTTTTATTAGATTTTGAGTTCTAAATTTTTCTTCCTCTCTTCTTCTCTTCCCCCTCCCCCTCCCCAAGATAGCAAACAATCAGATGCAGGCTGTTCATGTAACAAATAGTATTTTTTAACACAAAGGACAATAAGGGAAAGTCCATATAAATGAGTAGTACATTGAAAAGGTCTGAAAATATGTGCAATGTACATAATTTATATAAACTTCTAGATAGGGTTGAAGTGAGAAAGACTTCTCATACCTTTCCTTTTGAATCATTCATGTTCTTTATAATTTCGCAATATTACCTTTTAATTTTTGCATGTTTTTCTGTTTACCTTATTATAGTCATTGTGCATGTTTTCTTGTCTGCTTACTTTTCTCTGTATCAGTTAATGTAGATTTTTCTATGCTTCTCTGTTCATTACATGCATCATTTCTTTTTTTCAATGATTTTATTTATTTTGAGTTTTGCAAATTTACCTCTATTCTTGCTTCCCTCCCCCCCCCCACCCCCACAGAAGGCAGTCTGTAGTCTTTACATTGTTTCCATGGTATTCATTGATCTAAGTTGAATGTGATGAGAGAGAAATCATATCCTTAAGGAAGAAAAATAAAGTATAAGAGATAGAAAAATTACATAATAAGATAACAGATTTTTTTTCTAAATTGAAGGTAATAGTCTTTGGTTTTTGTTCAAACTTCACAATTCTTTCTCTGGATACAGATGGCATTCTCCATCTCAGATAGTCCCAAATTGTCCCTGATTGTTGCATTGATGGAATGAGCAAGTCCATCAAGGATGATGATCACCCACATGTTGCTGTTAGGGTATACAATGTTTTTCTGCTTCTGCTTATCTCATTCAGCATCAATTCATGTAAATCCATGCTTCCCTGAATTTCCATCCCTCCTGGTTTCTTTTTTTTTTGTTAATATGACTTTATTTATGCATTACTAAACTATTCTTGTTTAAGAGTAAATATAATACCCCCTACCCCACAAAAATATAGAATCTCATGAGAAATAAAGTAAAAGAAAGTGAAAAAAAGTTTTTCAGTCTGTGTTCTGATACCATCAGCTCTGTCTCAGGTAGATCACATTCTTTATCATAAGTCCATAACAGAAGTTACTTCCATATTTTCCACAGTTGCTGTTGCTGATTGTAATTCCCTCCATCCATTCCTCCCCACTATCATATATTATATTTTCCCTCTCCTTTCATTCTGTCTCTCTTCTAAAATGTGCTGTAGGGTAGCTGAGTGGTACAGCAGACAGAACACCGACCCTGGGGCCAAAGAGGCCCCAAGCCCACATACCACCTCAGAGACCCAGCAACCACCCAGCCCCATGGTCCCAGACAGGTCACCCAATCCCAGCAACTTGCAAAAAAAGTAAAAAAGAAAATGTGTTATATTTGATTATTCTCTCCTATGATCTACTCTCTCCTCTATCACCCACATCCCCCCTTCCCCCTGTCCTCCTTCTCTCCTTTTTACTCTAGATGACTATACCCTATTGAGTGTGTATGCTGTTTCCTCTCTGAGTCATTTCTGATGAGAGTGAAGGTTCCCTCATTCCCCCCTTCCCCCCTTCCACATCATTGAAAAATCTCATTGCAAAAAATATATCTTTTATATGAAATATCTTAGCCTATCCCACCTCTCCTTTCTCTTACTCCCAGTGCATTTCCCTTTTAGCCATTGACTCCATTTTTACAAGACGTTATATCTTCAAATTCAGCTCTCTCCTGTCATGCATCATTTCTTAATACACATTAAAATTGTATCAAGGTTTAGTCATTTCCCCTATCCACAATCTATTCCTCAAATTGCAAGCAGTTTATGTTCAATTGGAGGAGACATGTGATCAACTAGGTAGAAGATAAAGTAGATGGAAAGGAAAACAGCCTGCTGGGGATGGGGATAAGGAATGTTGGGACAAGACTAGAAAAGTCCTCCTGGAGTAGTTTGGATTTGAACTATCTTGCACAGTTAAAGAAATAAAGAGGCAACAGTGTAGAAAAAGTGCATCCCACGGGTGACAGACATTTACTGCAAAAGCAGAGATGAAAGATACAGTTTCAAAATTGAAGACCAGTGTTTGTTGTTGGAACAAAGAGTGTGTGAAGAGTAAAGTAAAAGAATAGAAAAATAGGAAGGGGATGGGTGTTGACAAGCAAAAGAATTTAAATTTGCTTTTGAGGTAATAGGGAACCACCAGAGCTCATGGATGGGGGCTGGCAGGGAGAAGGAATAGTTTGGGCAGTGACATGATCAAACTTGTGCTTTAAATAGAAGAATTACCTTGCCTATTAAGTGGAGAATTGAGTGGAGTGGAAGGACCAGTTAAAAGGCTGTTGGTTCATGCATCAGGAAGATTATTTTGGCATCTGTGTGAAAGATGGGTTAAAGAGAAGAGATACTGAAGGTGAAGGAAGCAGAAAGAAAAAATGTTCTGACTGCTGAGAGGTGATAATGATAACACTAATTAAAAACAACTCATCCTTTTATAGCATTTTTCTCACAATAACTCAATGAAGTAGACACCACAATATTATCCCCATTGGTACTGGTAGTATTAGTAGGAATAGAGGGAAGAGGATAGATGGAAGAAAAGAGGCAAGATTTGGCAATACATAGAGGCAAAGGAAAGGAAGTAAAAAATGGCTTTAAGATTTCAAACCTAGGGGTCTGGGAGAATGTTGGCACCTTCAACAAAAATAGGGAGCTAATATGAGCTGCCTATGTACCATTGTCCTCCTTAAGGGAAACACCTGGGAGATCATAGGGATTAGAGATGGAAGGAACCTTAGTGATCATCTAGTTCAAATTCCTTATTTTACTTTTGAGTAGACTATGACCTGGAGAGAGCTACTGACTTGTTCATGCTTTCTCAGGCAAAAGCAAGTAGAATTAGTGTTCCAACCTAGGTCCTCAGAGTACAAATCTAAAGCTCTTTCCTTCATACTAGGTCATGGCCCCATGGGAGGAAGAGGGAAACTTTGAGGCCTCCAGATTAGAAACTTGGCTTCCAGAGGTGTTACTGTGAATGCCAGAGCCAAAGATCTAGAAGACATAAGCCGCAAAGACACCTGAGATGCCTGTAGTCACCCCCAGGGTTAGGACTGAAGATAATAATTGGCTCATTATCCATTCACAGGTAGTGATATTTCTTAAGAGGGTAAACCCAATAAGCCCAGGGCTTAATCCTAGGTTGCTCTCTTCCATTCAGAAAAAAGGCCCACAGGCAGAGAGTTCTGCCACCAAGGGGGAGGATAAAACTCCAGGAAGTCCAGAAAAAGAACAAAGGACTCACCCAGAGCCAGCCCTGGCCAAAGGCAATAGGGACTTCCTAAGGATTAAAAGAGCAAATATATTTGTGAGTGAATGTGTGGGGGTGTCTCCTTGCCATTCCCCACATTCTGAATCTTTATGGAGTTTTTTGTTTGTTTTTATTTTGAGACCAAGTCTCCCTATCTTGCCCTGGCTACTCAATGATAGATTCCTGTACTAATTGGCACAGAAGCTTTGACCTGTTGTTTTTTCAACCCTGGAAGATTCACCCTTCCTTAGGCAACCTGGTGGCCACTATCTTGTAATGGAGTAAGGATGGATATACCATCACCTGTAGTCCTGCTTCAGCTCAGAACTTCTGAACTCAAGTAAAGTACCTGCCTCAACTTCCCTCAGAAGCAAGTATTTACAGTGTGACTACCAACCTATAATGAAGTTATTCTTTTTTTTAATTTTTAATTTTTTTTAGGTTTTTTTGCAAAGCCATGAATGGGGTTTAAGGGCTTGCCCAAGGCCACACAGCTAGGTAATTATTAAGTTTCTGAGGTCGCATTTGAACTCAGGTTCTCCTGATTCCAGGGCCAGTGCTCTATCTACTGCGCCACCTAGCTGCCCCAATGAAGTTATTCTTAGAGGAACTCTTCACATAGGCATACAAATATGCCTCTCAATCTGTCCTTGGAGAGTCCCTGGAATGAGAAAGTCCTTAAAGAGTCACTGAAAGAGCAGATATTCTTACAAAAGGTGGGAGTGGCAGCAATACTACTACTGAGTCTATATCGTGAAGAGATCATGAAAAAGGGGAGAAACATCACTTGTATAAGGATATTCATAGCAGCCCTGTTTGTGGTGGCAAAGAATTGAAAATTAAGCGAAGGCTCTTCAATTGGGGAATGACTTAACAAACTGTGGTATATGTATGTCATGGAACACTATTGTTCTATTAGAAATCAGGAGGGATGGGAATTCAGGGAAGCATGGAAGGATTTGAATGAACTGATGCTGAATGAGATGAGCAGAACCAGAAAAACATTGTACACCCTAACAGCAACATGAGGGTGATCATCATCCCTGATGGACTTGCTCATTCCATCAGTGTGACAATCAGGGACAATTTGGGGCTATCTGAGATGGAGAATGCCATCTGTATCCAGAGAAAGAATTGTGGAGTTGGAACAAAGACCAAAGACTATTACCTTCAATTTTGAGGGGAAAAAAAAAACCTGTTATTATGTAATTTTGCTATTTCTTATACTTTATTTTTCTTCCTTAAGGATATGATTTCTTTCTCATCACATTCAACTTAGATCAATATATACCATGGAAACAACATAAAGACTAGCAGAATGCCTTCTGTGGGGGGTGGGGGGAGGGAAGCAAGAATAGGGAAAAAATTGTAAAACTCAAAATAAAATCTTTCTTTAACAAAAAGGTATCCTATTATGTAATTTTGCTATCTCTTATATTTTTTCCCTAAGGATATGATTTCTCTCTCAACACATTCAATTTTGATCAATGTATAGCATGGAAACAATGTAGAGATCATCAGACTGCCTTCTGTGGCAGATGGGGGGGGATCAAGATGGGGGAAAAATTGTAAAATTCAAAAACAATAAAAAAGATGAGAGTGGGAGGGTAATGGAGAGAAATAGTACCCAGAGGGACAGAGAGAATGGAGGGAAATAGTTTAGGCAAAAGTCTCAAAAAAGAAAAACAGAGTGAAGACCTGAATAGAGGATGGACAGATGAGTTTAAGGGACTAGTTTCTGATTCCTAAATAAAGAGAATAGTGTTGGAGATCTGTTTTGGTTAGAGGCCTTGAAAAGGGGAGTCTAAATGGACCTCCACAGGGGGAGTAAAAGGAAGTGGGGTGGGATTGCCAGAAGAGACCTTTGCCTCCTGAAAAGGGGGTCTTCCTCCCTGAGTCACAGGCTTAGCCAACTCAGCTAGCTCTAAGGGATGGCTCTGCTCCCAGCCCTTTTGCAGGCCTGTAGGGACTGGGGTTTGGCTTGTACCCAAACCCATACCGAGGTCTCTGAGCTGACTGGGCCCCCCAGAGGAATGTAGTGGGTGGACCTGGGAGGGGGGTAGGGTGATGGGAGATAAGAGGTCATGGGGTTGGGGGGGTGCCTCTTGCCCTGACCTGTGTCCCTCATAGAAGAGGAGATCTCAATCACATTCTAAGAATCCCCTATAAGCCCTGAAGGAATTGGGGTCAAAGAGGAGGGGAGAAGGAGTTAAGAGGAACTCTGGACTTTCTAGAGAGAGAGTAAAGAAACAGACCAAAAAATTTAAGAAATTGTCCCACCCACAGAGGTTTCTCCAGGCCCCCAGGCTGCATTGGAGACTAGACAGAGGGATTCATAGGGCAGGGCTCAGTCCCAAAGGAATGAGGGTCAGCCAGATAAACCTTTTTATTGGAGGAAATTCCGCACTCTTCTCTTTGGGCTACCAATTCCCTTATGGCCACTTCCCTCATTCCAGCTATCCACAGTTAGAAGCAACATTAGAGATATTCTAGTCAACCAACCAGTCCACTAGGAACTATACTAGGCAACGGGTATTTTTTGGTGTTTAGTTCAGATCTGTGATTTCATTGGTATAACCACCTCCAGATGAAGCAACACTCTACCACTGCAGAATGGCACCTGCACAGCAACTTCCAGTCAGAGAGTTGCCTGGAACATGGAACAGAAATACAAACATAAAACAATCCCTGCCCTCAAGGTGGTTATATTCTATAGGGGAAGCCAATATATAATCCAATTTTTTCATATTAAAATGAAATTAAGACTTGAGAAGGGCAAGTGATTTTGTTCAAAGTCACCATAGCGGGGCGGCTAGGTGGCGCCAGTGGATAAAGCACCGGCCCTGGAGTCAGAAGTACCTGGGTTCAAATCCGGTCTCAGACACTTAATAATTACCTAGCTGTGTGGCCTTGGGCAAGCCACTTAACTCCATTTGCCTTGCCAAAAAAAAAAAAAAAAAGTCACCATAGCCAGTGATTGATAAATCTAAAGTAGAACCAGGGAAACAACATGATACAATGCAAAGGACTCTAGCCTGAAAATTTGAGGTCCAGATCCCAACTTTACATACCAATTTTGCTACTTCTTAACTGTTACTTTAGACATGTTGATTAGCCTCTGTGGACCTGTTTTTTCATCTCTAAAAGGAGGGAGTTGAGTTAGATGGTTTAAAAGTCACCAAAACATCTTGGTGGTATAATGGTTAGAAGACCTCACCTAGAATCAGGAAGACTGGGTCTCACATCTGTCCTCAGTTACTCACTAGCTGAGAGATTCTGGATAAGTCACTCAACCCCTCTCAGCTTCAGGTTCCTCCATAGCAAAAATAGGGATAATACAATCTTACTTTACAAGGCTGGTGTGAGGATCCAAAGACATAGCCTGTAAAACTCATAAACATTTTTTTTTGTTTTGGTTTTTTTAGATTTTTGCAAGGCAAATGGGGTTAAGTGGCTTGCCCAAGGCCACACAGCTAGGTAATTATTAAGTGTCTGAGACAGGATTTGAACCCAGGTACTCCTGACTCCAGGACTGGGGCTCTATCCACTGTGCCACCTAGCCACCAGATAGCTCGTAAATCTTAAAGCACTTTGTAAATCCTAACTCTTCTTAAACTAGTCAGCTCTGGGGCAGCTAGGTAGCGCAGTGAATAGAGTACAGGCCCTGGAGTCAGGAGTACCTGAGTTCAAATCCTCAGACACTTAATGATTACCTAGCTGTGTGGCCTTGGGCAAGTCACTTAACCCCGTTACCTTGAAAAAACCTAAAAAAGAACTAGTAAACTCTAAATCCCTTGCTCCTGTAAATGTATTTAAAACTATGACTATGTGAGGGTGACATAGTGAATGAAGAAGAAAGGGTTGGAAAGGAAGGAAAGGAGGAAGAAAAGAAGGAAAAAAGAAAATAAAAGTCGGAAGGAAAGGAGAAGGGAAGGAAGGAAAAAAGAAGGAAGGAAAGAAAAAAAAAGAAAGGAAAGAACAGTTTATTAAGTGACCCAGGGACTGCATTTTACAAATTTTTATCTCTTTCAATTCTAATAACAACCCTGAAAGGAACTGACATTATTATTATCCCCATTTTAGAGTGGAAATTTATGGTGGAAACTTCATTTTACATCCCAGCTCTGACACTAATTCTGTCATTGTGTAACTTTGACAATCATTTTACTTCTCTCAATCTCAATCTCCTAATCTGTAAAATGGAGATAATACTTCTGCCACCTGCCTCACAGGGCTACTGTGAGAAAAGTGTTTTGCACTATAGGAACACATATATAGAACATATATAGAAAAGTGCTATAGGAACATAGCATGTGAGGAATTAAATGGCCTCTCCTTAGAGATCATTCAAATCCTAATCTGATTCATTTTACAGAGAAGAAAACTGAAACAAACTGAGAGAGGGGCCAGGATTTGCCCAGAGTCACACTGATAATCAGAGGGAAAGTCTAGGTTTTCCAGATCCATGTTGCCCTAGATGGTTTCTGGATGTTGTCCCTTCTGGCTCTCTCTCTTCTCCCCTTTCCTATTCTCCCAGGCTTGAAGTTCTGAGATCCTTGGATCCTGAGGGGGCTTTGGGGAGCCAAGGCTAGGGAATCTTTCTTAACACCCTGTCACAACTTTGAGATTCTCCCAAGCTGGAGAATCCAAATGTGTCAAGGGTGAGGCAGCCAGGCAGCTGGCTGATCAGTCTCACTCTTATTAGATGACTTTTAAAATCCTCTCTCCAGCCTCCTTGCTTTTGCTTGGGCTCAGGGATCTTGAAGGCCTCTTCCCTAAGTCAGAGCAAAGTCCACAACCCTGAATTCTCTTTTTGGTCCTTTCTGAACCCTGAAGGTAGATCAGTTCAGGGTTGTGTAGAAACCGTTGCTAGTTGGATCAAAATCGGCCCCACCCCAGACTTCCCCTCTCCCACCCTGAGGGTACTGCCAGGCTCACCCTGGGGCTTCAAGCGGGAGTATTGTGACATGTGGGGAAAGTTTTCTCCAGAATCTTCAAAGACTCCATTGAGATTGAGTTAAGTGCCCCCCAAGCTGGGGGTGGCAAATGAAGTGCCAGGAATGGAAGTGGGGGTGGGGAGGGCTCAGTGCCAAGGAAGGGGAGACACAGGAAGCCCTCAGTTTTGGCAACAAACCAACCTTCCTCCTCTGCTCCCATAGCCTTTGGCAACAGAAAAAAACATTCTGAGTATATCAGATCTCAGCTCTTACTTGGTAGGTAGGGGGATGTTGTAGTAGAGAGAGAAAGAGGAAAGGGTCCCAGATAGAGAAGACCCTGGGGCCTGATAGGACCATATAATTTTAGAGCTGATAGGAACTTTATAAAGATCATCTAATCTAGCCCCAGAATTTTATAGATAGCAAATAATTTTATAGATGGGAAAAATCCTTGCCCAAAGGCTCATAGGGAGTTAGTGGAACAGCATCCCCAGTATTTTACAGATAGAGAACTGAGGCCCAGAGACTTGCCCAAGATAACAGAGCAAAGTTAGAAGTTGAACCCAGGCCTTCTGACTCCAGATCTAGAGTTCTTTTCCTATCACTATGCTGCTCTCTCCTTGGTCTGGCTCAGTCCGGGTTGAATGGGCATCTTCTTTCCTTGGATGTGCGCAGAGCCCTGGGCCCCAAAGGCCTGGACTTCATTTTCCAACCCTAGGAGGCTGGTGACGTTGCTCGTCCCCAGAGAAGCACAAAGAGCCTATTCATGGGGCAGGTCACAGTGTGTTCTGGAAAAGAAAAGAAAGTTTTCAGCCCTTCCCCCAACTCCTTCTGACCCATCCCCTCTATTTGGAGCCAGAAGCTTGGAGCTGTGACAGTTACACAGAAAGAGGGACTGCTGACATGTCACAGTACTCAGGTGTTTACTTTTCCTGGTGTGGGGGAGATGACAGGAAGGTCACCAGAATAGAACCACCAGCAATTTAAGCTTAGCCTAGGGCTGGGGAGTAAAGTCCTGTAAGGAGAAAGGGCCTACCAGCCTTGTATAATCCATATAGAATAAATGGAAAGAATCCAGCCTTTGGGTTCAGAAACCAGGCTTGGAATCCCCATTTCTGCTCTTTATTCCTACCTGTGTGACTGTAGGCAAGTCACTCAACCTCTCCTATGTCTGTTTTCTTATCTTTAAATGAGAGTATTGTGCTTTCTAACTTTAAATCCTGGGATTTTGTGCATCCCTTTCTTGTGTGGTCCCCTTTCCAGTCCCAAATCTCTCAAGTCCTTTCTGATTTTCTACACATCCTTCTTGTCCGGGATATCTTCTCCTTTCTTCATTATCAGTCACTGGAACTGCATAGTCTTGTTTAGCATCAAAGTCTCCCATCATCTGACATATGCATCCATGGACCTCTGTAGCAAGTCTGAGAAAATAAAAACCGGTACAGGAGATTATGAAAACTTCCACTGACCTTTTGACACACACAAAAAATCATCATCCCCAGACCCTAGGCTATATACTGCTTCTCAAGATTCACAGCATAATTCATTACACAAGACACTCTTCAAAGACACATAAGGAAAACCAGTCTGATCAAACTCTTCAGTCGAACTGCTCTGATATAGAGATGTCACTTGACTTCCTTTTCAATCTATAAGCATTTACTAAGTGCTTACTCTGTACAAAGCACTATAAAAAATTATGTAAAATGAACTTTTATTTTCCTTCCTGATAATACAATCAGCTCTTCATTAATCTGGTGACTAATTTAGAAATATTGGCTCAGAAGCCTGGCTTAGTCTGCTTTAGGCTGATAATGTAAAGTAGAGGAGAAAGACCTTACCTTCATCAGGGTTACTGGCAACAGTCACTGTTTTCCTGCTCCACAGTACAAGGGGCAGCTTTCACAATTGCCCTAGTGCTGGGAGTCTCCTCTTTCTAAGGTCCCTCTGTATTAATCCATTCAGGTCTTTATGGAATCCTTCTGTGCTTCTGGTTTGGTCCACATGCACCATTTGCACCCCTATTGCCTCCTGGTTATTCCTCTCTCTTATTGTTATATCTGAATTTTGACCCCAGAGCAGGTAATAATAGAAGCTTCTTCCTCTGGATACCTAGCAAAATCTAGTACAACCATGGCTTGCTTTCAGAAGTCACAAATCACATAATCAATAGGATCATCGAATCATTTAGTCGACAGAACTCTATGTCACATGCCCTTTGATTTAATAGAGGAAGGAAATGAGGTCCAGAGAAGTGGATCAATCTGTCCAAGATCACAGTTTATAAATATAAGGGATCTAGGGATATGCTAGTAAAATGTTTAACAACCAGGTTTCAAGAAAAACAATAAACCAAGCCTTAATTTGTAGCAATTGTAGATTTCTTCGGTCCATGTTCACATCTGTGCTAAAGGATTACTAAACTTTTCCAGAAAAATGTCTCTGACACTTTCTGTGTCTCTTAGTCTCTCTGTCCTTCTCTCTTTCCCTAGTTGGAATGATTTTGGCTCCTAGTCTTATAAGGCTTGGCTGGAACAGAATCCTATGGGAACATGGGAAAGAGGATTGGGGTTTCTGAACATTAGTATGAAGTGAAAATTCAGTCTGTCACCTGCTTTTTGGCCTGCCTGATGCCCAACAACCAAAATGACAGATTTCCACCATAGAAATGGATTGAATTAAACAGGAAGAAGGAGGAAGGAAGGAAAGATTTGCTGTTCTCCCCTCCTCTTCCCCCACAAAATATGCAAGCCCAGACTCTCCATGACCTCTGGCCTTAAAAATAGTTAGCTGGAATCAGGGAGAGGCCTAGATGGCAATCTTTGTCAATACATTTAGAGAGCAAACACAGTGGAATCTCTACCTATAGAAAATAATCCTGTGGTACATTCATATATGGTTTGCAAAAAGTGCTCTCTTCATAACATTCTAGGGAGTGAAAATGCTCTCATCCTAATTTTAACAGCGAGACCCAGAAAGAAGTGATTTGTCCCAAGTTAATAAGTGGCAGAGCAAATATTCCTTTGATTCTAGACCCAGAGTTCTTTCCATGACTCTACCTGGCTGCCTGGAACAAATTCATTGAGCTTATCAGCTTTGCCGTTAACTCGGCTTCTTTGGATTCAATCAAACCTCCATCTGGTTTCCTGGCTTATCTTTGGTTCTTTAGGGTTATCTTTGATTCTTCCCATTCTCTCACCCCTCCTATCAAATGACTATTTCATCTTAATGTGGATTGATTGTCCTTTAGAATTTTGTGTGTGTGTGTGTGTGTGTGTCTAAGACTCTATCCCCAATGACAATGAGCAAATTCAGGTCTTCCTTCTTGCTCACCTAGGCTATTATATTATTATAGTTTTCTAACACTCATGCCTTGTTCTAATTTATTCTGAAGATTTTCAGTCATTTCTGTTGTGCTTGAGTCTACATTAACCCCTTTTGGGGTTTTCTTGGCAAAGATACAGGAATGGTTTGCCATTTCCCTTTCCAGCTCATTTTACAAATGAGGAAACTGAGGCCAACAGAGTTAGGTGACTTGGCCAGGGTCACTCAATTAGAAAATAACTGGGGCCAAATTTGAAGTCAGAAAGATGAGTCTTCCTGATTCTAGGCTTGGAACTTTATCCGTTACATCACCTAACTGCCCTTGATTACTGGCAAACTAATTTTCTTTATTAATAGCACCTACTTTACAGGACTATAAATGTTTATTGACTTTCTAACCTACCTTTGTGAGGATCAAAGGAGATAACAAATGTAAAGAATTTTACAAACCTTATGGAGATAAATAAATGCTAGTTATAATGATGATGCATAGATTAGTCATGGCACTTTGATGTAGGAAAAGTGAAACAGTTAATGTTTTTAAGAGTTTACATAATATTGGAGGAGATAATATGTGCATGAACTGGTATATATAAAACAGATACAAGGGATACAAGGTGATTTTTTTTTTTGGAAGGTGGACACTATCCACTGGAAGGATCAGGAAAGGCCTCATCTCATGGAGGTGGCAAATAAATTAAGTATTAGAAGAGATTAGGGATTCTGAAAGTTAGAGAGGAGAGGAGAAAATATATTTCTGGCATGATCTAAAATAATGCAAAAGTTTGGAGATGGGAAATGTAGAACCATATAAAGCAGTAAAAAGTTCAGAACCTAGACTCTATGAAGGTAAGTGATTTGTGATAAGTCCAGAAAGGTAAGTTAAGCTCAGGTTGCAAGAGGCTTTACAATCAACCAGAGAAGTTTATATTTATCCTAGAGGTAACAGAATACTAAGGTATATTGATGCAGTTTGGGGGCACTGAAGATGAATTCAGGTTCAAATAGTGAAATATTTTCACAATGACTCAGGACTCAGGGTAATAAGGGACAGATAAGTTTTATTTTACATATGCAGGGTTATTGCATATGGGTTTTCTCCCTAATGGATAAGCTGCTAGCAGGGGGAAAAGGTAGGATTTATAATATAAATATATATCCCTATATAAATAGGGGTACAGGAGATGGCCTACTTGTTGGGGAAGGTGTAGGGGTTGGTGTAAGCTTAGTGGAGGGGATTATGTCAGTGTATTCAGGGATAACATAGACTCATTTTGGAAAATAAAGCTAACAGTTTGTTATCATGTTAAGCTTCTACCTCTATTTCCCTGTCCTTGTGGGATCCTCCCTCCGGGGACTGACAGAGTACACAGGTGGCTGTTATCAATTCAAGGTCTAGTATAAGGGAGGACTTTTCTCATGACTGTTTCCCAGAGTAGCAAGGAATATAACAGAAATATTTTTTCTCAGAATAACAAAGCCAGCATAGCTCATGATGGACTCTACTATAAAAAGGCATAGAATTTAACTATTTGCTTTCTGCCTAACATTTCCAAAGCAGCAATCTTACTAGGGATGTGTGAGGGTAAAGAGATTGTACCTGTCAAATGAACTCTCTTTTGCTACAAGACAACACAAGGAGTAGAACCCCACCTTTTTTTACTTTGCTCAGGTCTTTTTCCTCTGCCTGGAATGGCCTTTCTCTATTTTCACCCACTAAATTCAGGGATATGCATTTAGGGGGCAGAAGTGAGGGTGCAGCAGGTGAGGAGGAGCTGAGCCTCACTTCTGATTGCAAAAGTATAATACTAACCTCATTGTTTGTCCCTGATAAATATCTATTCATCCTTTTCCAGTATAGTGGCTAGCTAGGTCCCACTCAACTGAAGTCAAAGGGACCAGCAATCTGTGTCAATCCTGGTGGTTTATCTCTTTGCCCAGGTTCATTATTCCTTGGTTTCCTTACTTCTCAAGAAAGGAAGTAGACATTTTGCTTCTCATGAATTGACTCTTCAACCTTATCCCTGAAATTCTAGGAAAATTCCATTTTTGGCTCTAAGAGAAAACTCTGGCCCTGAATCCAGAAAACACTTAGAGCTTCTTGGAATGCAACCCTGAAATGATCTGAAAGACTCTACCCAACAGAGGGGGAGTCACTAAAAAAAAAAGTTCCCAAAGTATAAACATAAAATGAGTATGAAACAGTTTATTCTCATACAGAAAAGGGATTCCTAAGCATAAAAAAATCATATCATGTATCACAGAATGATTAACATCAGAATTAATACAATCTGCTGAGCTTAATATTTAAGTTGCAATGAGATGTAAACAGATTTTGCAAGGTTGATAATTAGCCAGTTTACATTTCACTTCCACTGAGCACAGTCAATCAAACCAAAGACCAAGCTTATCTTCTTTTTAATAGTCTCTCCATCTTCTTATCTATCTCCCTTTCCCTTTCCCTTTCCCTTTCTTTTTTCTCTTTCTCCTTTTCTTTCTCTCACACACCACTCTCTCTCTCTCTCTCTCTCTCTCTCTCTCTCTCTCTCACACACACACACACACACACACACACACACACACACACTTTCTATTTTCTTTGCCACCACCAGCTTGTTCCTGCTGCTGCTGCTACAACTAAAACCATTTCCAGTAACTGTTGCTTATGGTGCCAGCCCACTCCTACAGCTGCTTAAGTACCCTCTCCTCCCTGCTGCCTGGGTGCCAGAGAAGAAGACACCAGCTGCTGCTACCAATCACAGACTTCCTGACCTTTTGTGTTCACAAGGTTATCTAGCAAAGGAAAAGGAACACAGAGCAACCGGGGTACCAGAATCCATGTTCCATTGGTCTTCCTCCCCATCCCCACCCTCCAGTCTACTACCATTATTTCAGGGTAGAGAAGGATCATTCTTTTTCACCCCTAACCACTATTTCATGGAGGACCTCATCTAAATGAGTTACTATCTGGAAGCCTCTTCTTTTAACAAATGTAATACTCTCCCCCATTTCTGTTGTCCCATGTGAGAGTTAGCATGTTATTCTAAAGCCACCCACTCACCCACCAAAAATCCCTTCAGCTCTGGGCCATCATATAGCCAGAAGGAACCAGTCTATTGGTCATCCCCAGAGGCCTAAGCAATGGAATTCCTTCCCCTTCTGCTATAATCTTTATCTTTCCCATATGACCTCAGTCCATCATTCCTCAAACTTTTCATAGAACCTCAGAACACATAGAAATTTAAAAGGAGAGTTCAACACTAGAAGTACAACCTTAACCTTGGAGTCCTTGGAAGTCTCCAGGGTATATCTGGTTACTAGCCTCTACAGATTTATTTGGTATTGATAGATTTTAAAGCCATCTTCAAATATTTCCTCTTCCTTCTTCTTCTCCTCTTCCTCTTCTTCCTTCTCTTCCTTCTCCTTCTCTTGAATCTAGGACCTCATTGAAATTAGAGGACCAGGGAGGCTAGGTGGTGTAGTGTATAGAGCACCGGCCCTGGAGTCAGGAGTACCTGGGTTCAAATCTGGTCTCAGACACTTAATAATTACCTAGCTATGTGGCCTTGGGCAAGCCACTTAACCCCATTTGCCTAAGAAAAAAAAATCTAAAAAAAAAAAGAAATTAGAGGACCACACTAAAACCACACACAGAGTTAGAAGAGTATCTCAAAGACTATCTATTCCAACAATTTCCTGAATCCCCTCTCAACATTCTTGGGAAGTGGTCATCATGATTTCAGTTGATGCTGTAGTGAGATCCATAATTTCTATACTAATTTATATATGTGCATTGATTATACTGTTTGGATGTCCAAGAAATCCTGACTTGGAAACTGAGGTTGCAAAGTGTTTAATCAAATCCCCTAACATGCTAACAATCCCCATGCTTGTAACTGCAGAGGAGTGGAACCAGGTGGTTCATCTCTGTCCCTGGACATGTTAAGCTTACCTTGAAATTAAATTACCCTTACCTTGAAATTAAACTTTTATTTGATTTCTGTTTAGCTCCAGATATCCACAAGTTAGAGGCAAGTTTTGTCTGGTTGGCATTAATTGGTGTCAGAAGTGGGATTGGACACAGAACCAGCCATTGAACTCTTTAGTACCAGTGGGAACAGGTTCCAGTGAATATTACTCTGGAGTCTGCACCCTCTCCCAATCTAGTGAATCCCCTTTTCCAATCCTTTGAGCTCCCACTTTGGTTGAGGTCACTATTCTTTGCGAGGAAAACACCAGGTTCTCATCATTGACCCAATTAGTCTCAGCACTCTGATAAGTAAGTACTTTTTTTCTTTTTTTTGAAAGGCACTGGAGCTAAGTGACTTGCCCAAGGTCACACAGATAAAGTAATTATTAAATATCTGAGGTTGGATTTGAACTCAGGTCTTCTGACTCCAGGGCCGGTGCTCTATCTACTGCGCCATCTAGCTGCCCTTAAGTATATTCTTTCTTAAACTACACAGTTCGATTAATTGGTTCCTCTGAGTATCTGTTGTGTTGTTTTTTAATTGCACACCTCTGTAAAGCTGTGTGTGTCTCTATTATTTTTTGAAGCTGCATGCCTCAGTAACTGTATGTCTCTGTTGAATCTTTAAAATTAAAATTGTAGGGGCGGCTAAGTGGCGCAGTAGATAGAGCACCGGCCCTGGAGTCAGGAGGACCTGAGTTCAAATCCAGCCTCAGACATTTAATAATTACCTAGCTGTGTGGCTTTGGGCAAGCCACTTAAACCCATTGCCTTGTAAAAAAACCTAAAAAAAAAATTAAAATTGTAGGGGTAGCTAGGTGGCACAGTAGATACAGCACCAACCCTGACTGCATAAAGTTCAAATCTGGTCTTGATACTTATTAACTGTGTAACTATTTAACCCCAAGTACTTCACAAAAAAAAAATTAGATTAAAATTAGAACTGCAAGCTTTGTTACAGTTGTGACCTAAACTGTCTTCATTGAATGTTTGTTTATGTTATTTAAATGGTGTCATTATCTTTGTAGATTGCTTGTACTTGTCAGGTTAAGTAGTGTAAACTTTTTTTGTGAAAACTGGGAGATAGGTATGTCAGAAGGCTAGAGATGGAGTTGAAGGTTCTGTTAGTCCATCCCCTGAAAGGACATGTACCTTTCAATACATAATACATCCAATTGTTCCTCATATTGACTAAATCGGTATAAATTAGAACTAGAGTCAATGAGGGAACAGATCAAATTATCTGAAAAAAAAATCTCTCCCTGGTGACCCAACCACCTTTACTGGAAACTCCATCTGTTCCCCTGTTTCCATGTTCGTTTTTGAGATGCAATTCAAAATTTTCCTGGGAAACACCCTCCGAGGACATTTGCTTATTCACAATCTCTGATTCCAAGCCCTGGTAGCATGGGGAATTTCAAACTATTGCTAAGGAGTATCCCAGTCTGGAGGATCCCATAGTTCCAATTCACCCTATGTTTTTACTGGCCAGAGTATCTTGATTTACATCAACTAATGGTTGCCCTGGTGGAGAAAGGTGAAAGTAAAAAACAGGTGCCAAAAAACTGGTTGGAAAGAACCAGATGGGGATTTTAAAAATAAACTGGGACTTGGAGGATCAAAGTCAAGAACATTACTAATTTGCCTAAGTTATGAATAACAAGCTCCTTGAGACCATGCCCTTTGTGTTCCCTCAACTCACTGATTTAACAAAGATCCAAAATACCAAGATACTCCCCCCCCCCCCCCCCGCCCGGGCCAGCCGACGAGGGGAATTTGTCTATCAGTTTCATGGCAGGCTTGCCCAGGTTTTTGATGCCATCTCTACATCATCCAGCATGATGATGTAGAAGAGTAAATCCAGCTTCTATACTACTTGTTAATAATCTTTATCCTCCTATCCGTAAACAAATTAAGCTGACTATTTCTGATTGGCAACATTCTGACATTGGCTTCCTCCTCAGTCTAGCTGTTTGCTACTCTGGTGGAAGAGGACAGAATCAGTAGGAAAAAATTTAGAGATGCTAAAAAGAATTTTTTTTTTCTTTCAAGTTCCCTGAAGTTGCAACAATCTATCTCTGCATTCTTCTGCACTCTTAGAAAAGGAAAGTATGACCCCTTTAATTAACAAGAAATATAACCTGGAGTCTGTTATTACCATAAAAAAAACCTGGTCACTTGCAAGACAGAAAGTAGAAGGAAGGCTAGGCTGGATGTTGAAAAAGGGAAAGTACTCCAGAAAGTATTGAGGGATTTCCCCAAACCCAACCACTCTGTATGACATGATACTGGGGAAGGGTGGCACAAGGAGAGGGGATTTTTCAGATCATGCCTGTCCTCAGGATCCAGTTAGGGATATTTCATTGCTCATTTAAGGGCAAGAGATATCTGCCTTGTTGAGGATATGTCTCACTGCTCATTCAAGAAGCAGTGACACTAGTGATACACACTCAGTCTTAAATCCCTCTGCTTGTGGGGATTGTCAATAAAACTACTGCAGCCCATGTCTCAAACCTCTTCCCTTTTTTATTGGAGGAATTCATGCTTTTCATCCTTTTGTCCTGATCCCCAAAACCCCTAGTCATTTACTAGGATGAGTTCTGTTACATAAATCATAGACTACTATTTCTTTTTATCTCAAAGGGACTCCTTCCTGGTACCTCTTGCTCCCGAAACCCAGTACTTCTGAGAGTGTCCCTATTCCTTTAGGTCTTTTTACTTAACTTCTAATCATTCAGCTGTTGACCAAATAGGTAAATGGTTTATACCTTAAAGCCACCTCTTGTTAATCCTTCCATGCTAAAAGTTTTTATTAAGTTTATTTATTTATTTTAAATTTTACAATTTATTCCGTAATCTCCCTTCTCTCCCCCCACCCCCCACAGAAGACAGTGTTTTACACTGTTACATTTTTTCCATGGTATACATTGATCTAAGTTGAGTGTGTTGAGAGAGAAATCATATCTTTAAGGAAAAACATAAAGTATAAGAGATAGCAAAATTACATAATAAGATAACTTTTTAAAAAATTAAACGTAATAGGGGCAGCTAGGTGGCACAGTGGATAGAGCACGGGCCCTGGAGTCAGGAGTACCTAAGTTCAAATACGGCCTCAGACACTTAATAATTACCTAACTGTGTGGCTCTGGGCAAGTCACTTAACCCCATTGCTTTGCAAAAAGAAAAAAACCTAAAAAAAACTTTAAAAATAAATAAACAAATAAAATTAAAGGTAATAGTCTTTGGTCTTTGTTTAAACTCCACAATTCTTTCTCTGGATACAGATGGTATTCTCCTTCACAGATAGCCCCAAATTGTCCCTGATGGTTGCACTGATGGAATGAGCAAGTCCACCAAGATTGATCATCACCTCCATGTTGCTGTTAGGTTGAACAGTGTTCTTTTGGTTCTGCTCATCTCGCTCAGCATCAGTTCATCATGCTAAAAGTTTTAAAAGTAAATGGCAATGGAAGGATTTGCATGAACTGATGAAAAACCCTAACAGCAACATGGAGGTGATGATCAATCTTGATGGACTTGCTTATTAATTAAAAATTATTGATGGGGCTATCAGCTCTAATCAGATTCCCAAATGTTGGCATTGAAAAAAATAGCTGGAATAATGTTGAAAAAATTTATTAACTATCTGTATCTAATCTCTGTATATCCCAGTTTCCTGATTTGTGAAGAGAAACACCCAGGGTTGTTGTGAGGATCAAAATGATATAATGATGGTAAAGTATTAAACACAGTGATTGTTTATATTATTATTGTATTTCCAAATTCTCTTATACTATGAAATTTGAGAGACCATTGCAACAAAAATGCTGTTAGACAAAACAACTTTTTAATCTGGAATTTGTTACGTATGAATTGGGTTTTTAAAAGAATGTGATATAAATATTTATTAGATCCAATTTTATTGATTCAATAAAATTCAAATAAATTCTATTTCAAATTGAACTCAAATTCAAATGATTCAAATAAAATTTTTTAAAGTTTTGATTCAATATTATTATATTCAAAAAATATTTTAAAAATTTGAAATTTGTGAAATATTTAATGAAGTATATTTTGTTATAAAACATAAGTTTAATAGTGAATTTTCATTTGAAAAGTTTTGGCTATTATGAAAGTGTATAGGGTGATTTAAGGATGTAACTTCAACTTATTTGTCCCAAAATATAGTTAGTTTTGATTTGTAAACAAAGAATTAATGTTAACTGTTAGGGAAACATCAGGAAAGATATTCATGCCATAAGTTGTGGTTAAGGAGATTTTGATATTTAAGATAAAAATTCTTGAGACTATAATTTACTATTGTTTTGAATTTTGATTACAGAGATAGTTGTCTGAATTGTCATGAAACTAATGGTAGAAAAATGGTATGTCCTGCAGATGGGGAACTGCTAAAGGTTTGGAAAAGTTTTGGGGATGACTTTGGTATGGCCTAAGGTAGGCTCCTCATGATTTTATTTCCCCATTATGCTATTTCCTTTCTAAAAAGGAAATTTCTTACCTGGTTAATCTTGAACCCTGCTTTTAAAAACCTGTGACTAACATGGAAGATCCATGGGAGTTTTTCCCTTTGTTATTCTGTAATAACTATGTTCTTCTATTTTATTTTATAGTAAATTTCTTTAATCAAGATTTATAAGTTGAATACTAAACCTATTAAATAGATAGATGTAATTTTAATGTACATGTGTGGTCAAATTATAATAGAGGCATGATATCCTCCTAAAGGGAAATGGTTAGACAAAGATGCAATGTAAAAATTTTCTAGATAAATTTAAGAAAGCAACAGGATTAGACTGATTTCTCTAATGGGCCTGGCACATTGGTAGGGTCTTAATAAATATTTGTTAATTGATTGATTGATTGATTGAGGTTGAAAATCCTTAGTTCTTTCAAAGTTCTTGGTTTGGTCCAGTTTCTGGTCTTCTTATCACCACCACCATCCTTCCCTAAAGAGTCTGCCAGTTTCTAGTCCAATATATATCGGACTTGAATATGAATACGGATATTCCATAGATCTTTTGACAAGGAAAGAAGAGAATGGGTTTATCACCTCTATCATTCTGAATATTATATTTATTTTGTACAATGTCCAAATAGAAGATCCCTATTGGATCATAGATTTAGATCTAGAAAGTATCTTAGAGGTTATCTAATCCTCATTTTAAATGTAACATGAGGTAAAGGGACCTATCCAAAGTCACATAAGTAATACACAGCACAATGATGATTTGAATCCAGATTAAATCTGATATTTTTCTCACTTCTACATTTTAACAATAAAATCTTCCAAATACTCCTCTGAGTGGATGATATTGCAATGATTATTTTATATATGGTGATTATATCAAGTCCTAGAATATTTTAATAGAACTTTACTGTTATCCAAGAGATTTGCTGAGAATTCATAGAGAAAAAAAATAAATGAATGAAAAATAACTGCTGTCCAGATCATAATATGTAGTCAAATAATATATATGTATGTGTATATATGCAATATATGTGTTTATATGTATATTGGGGTCTGGTGCATAGCATACAACCCATCACCTTCCTCAGATGGTTTCTCCATATGGATAGGTTGCATCAAGCAAGCAAGCTGATTAAGTCTGTTTGCTCATACATGCCTGTATGCATTGAGATAGATGACTGGCACCAGTATAGTGAATAGGCAATGAGTTGGGCCCATAACTGAATAAGACAAAGAGATCAGGCTGGATATCTTAAAAAACTATAAAGTGCCCTAATGCAAGGATCCATCTTTGTCAAATGGGAATCATAAAGCACCATAACCTTAGGAAACCACAGTCTCCAAGTAATCAAAATTGTGAGTGATCTAAGGAATAATGGAGATTTTCATGGCAGAGACAAAGAAGCTATAGTCTCTTTCCAAAGATGACTAAGGAAGTAACAGAAAGTATATCTGTGAAAAAGTGTATGACTGAAACAAAAGATGGTTCAATCACATAGTAAGAATAAGGATTAATAGAGATTCCAAGTATGACATTGGCAAGTATGGGGTTTTCTGTCACTATGCTATTATTAAGTGTTACCACCCAGCCATATCTGACATGTCAGTACTCAAAGTGTTATCTAAGGCAGTAAAAATGGCACTTAAAATAAGATTAGGAAGAGTGGTGAGGCCAGACTGAGTACTCACTGAAAACATTTTTGAAAGTTTTGAGAAATCATCTTATAAGATCTTGCAATTCAATTTTGGGCCTCCTTCACTACTCATCAACAGCACCTATCCTAGATAAACACTGCCATACTAACTCGATACATATTGACTATATGCAATGTCCGCACAATAGGCATTTTTCATCCTTTTAGTTTTTCTTATATGAATGTTAGTCCGCTCTCTTAAGTTACTGTGGACTTCATGGAACAGGCCCCTATAATATTCTGGGGCTAGAGGCAATCAATACAATGTGATTTGTAGGGGCAGCTAGGTGGCACCAGCCCTGGAGTCAAGAGTATCTGAGTTCAAATCCAGACTCAGACACTTAATAATTACCTAGCTGTGTGGCCTTGGGCAAGCCACTTAACCCTTGCAAAAAAAAAAAAAAACAACTAAAAAAAATACAATGTGATTTGCTAATCAAGTACCAAAGTGCCATTCATAGAGAATGCATCTTCTATTTGGATCCTGCAAAAGAATTCTATTAGAGTGGCAGATACACATCCCCCTAGTTTATAAGGCAGCTAGTTTACACAATAGAGCATGGGATCTGGAGTCAGGAAGATCTGAATTCAAATCCTGCCTCAGACACTTGGAAAAGTCACTTAACCTCAGTTTCCTCATTTGTAAGATTGGGTTATTAATAGCACCTACTTCAGAGGATTCTTATGAGAATTGGGTAAGAGAATATATCAAAAGTTCTTTGGGAATCCTCAAGGACTATATATAAACGCTAGCTATTATGCATTACCTGATGTTGATCATCATGGGATTATTCAATAGCTAGCTCTGCGATTATATTTATGAAGGAGTTTTAACATATGAGAGTATCCTTGTAGGAGAAGTTTTGGAAGGCATTTTGCTCTACTGAGTCAGATACTTTTTTTGGTAATCAGCAAATAACAAACACAATAGAACCTTGTTTTCAATGCCCTTTTCAGTTAACTGAGTAACTGTGAAATATGGTCTGCTGTAGAAAATCCTTTGCCAAAAATCACCCATTTCCTCTTTTTATTTTTATCAAGGATGCACTCAATATGTGTGTCAAAAATTCTCATGAATGTAACAGTGTTTTCAATGACCACCCAAACATGACTTCAAGGTTAGAATGAAGTCACACAAAATTTGGTAAGATTTTATATGTGAGTTTGGCCCTGCTTTCTGAATGTTTTTTTTGTTTTGTTTTGTTAATTTTTATTATTTTTCGATTAATAATTACTTTTCTTTCTCCTACCTGTACATTATCCCCCCAACTGAAAAAAAGAACAAAAACTTTGTAACAAATACTCATAAAAAAACAAATAAATTCCTTTATTGGCTGTATCCAAAAATATATGCCTCATTCTGCATCTTGAGATCAGGAGGATAGCATGCTACAACTTTGATCCTTTTCAATTGTTGTTGGTCACTATATCAATCAAAGTCCTTAACTCTTTTTAAGTTGTTTGTCTTTATAATATTATTGCATAATTGTCCTCTTCACTTCACTTTGCCATAGTTCACACAAATCTTCCTAAGCTTCTCCCCAGTCTTTTCATTATTTTTATAGCACAATAGAATTCTATTACATTCATATACCAAAATTTGTTCAGTCATTCCCCAATGGATTGGTATTCTCTCAGTTTCCAGTTCGTGGTCACTTCAAAAGCTTGCTCTAAATATTAGGGTACATATGATCCTTTTCTTCATTCTTTAATTTCTTTGGGGTATCAAAGTAGTACACTGCTGAGCTTAAAAGTAAATATAGTTTAGTGACTTTTGAGGCATAATTTCAAATTGCTTTTAGGAATGGTTAGACTAACATACTACTGATTTTCACAAAGCCAAAACTTCTCCAGTATTTGTCATTTACTATTTTTTGTCATCTTTGCCAATCTGATGGGCATGAGGTAGACCTCAAGGTTGCTTTAGTTTGCATTATTAGTGATATGAAGTAATTTTTTTTAGGTTTTTGCAAGGCAAATGGGGTTAAGTGGCTTGCCCAAGGCCACACAGCTAGGTAATTATTAAGTGTCTAGGTAATTATTAAGAGTCAGGGCCTCCTGACTCCAGGGCCAGTGCTCTATCCACTGCACCACCTAGCCTCCCCTGGAGTTATTTCCATATAGATATTGATCACTTGAATTTTTTCCTTTGGAAATATTCATATCTAGGGTAGTTAGGTAGTGCAATGGATAGAGTACTGGCCTTGGAGTCAGGAAGATCTGAGTTCAAATTTGACCTCAGACACTTAATACTTACTTTTCTGTGTGACCTTAGGCAAGCCACTTAACCCCATTGTCTTGCAAAAAAAAAAGGAAAATACTTATATCTTTTGACTATCAATTTAAGAGTGGCTCTTATTTCACATTTAAGTCTTCTTATATATCTTGGAAATGAAGTCTTTATCAGAAAAAATTTGCCTGCAAAGACTTTTACCTTCATTTACTCAGTTCCCTTCTAATTTTCACTGCAATGTTTTTATTTGTACAAAATTTTTAAAAATTATATATAATCAAAAGAATTCATGTTATCTTTTACAATACTCTCCATCCCTTATTTAAAGTCAAGTTCTTCCTGTATTCATGACCTTTTCCCCCCAGTTTCACCCAGAGAAAGAAACGTGTTTCTCCATTCCATTTCTTTCATGCTAATGAGAGTAGAAAGATTTTTGAGAAACTGGGCCCTCCTACATAGGCAAGGCAGGTTGTAGCTGCTTGTTGCTTTTAGCTGCAGGTCTTTCCACCCAGAGACTTGCCTCTAAAGCATGACCCAGACACAGCAAAAAAAAAAAAAAAAAAAAAAAAAAGACCTGGGACAAATCTTGGAAAATTATGGTAGTAACAGAGGATCTCTGAGCAGTGTGGGAACAACAGAACAAGGTCAAGAATTGTGGGAAAGACAGAGAGTGACAGCTGCTCACCCTCCCTTCCAGGGATGGCAAGGCCATCAGGAGACAGTTCCAAACTCTGAAACATCTGCCTGATTAGAGATGGTATATGGGAAAGGAAGTTGGTCATGCTAAGCAGTTTCTTTATACTTTTGCTATTCAAAGATTTCTTATACTGTCTTTTTTTTTCTGCTATGCTATCACTCTCATAGTTACCTTACTGTTTTAATAATCATGTGACTAATCATAAGCACTCATCTAATTTTTATAAATGCAACTAACTGGTAGAAAGTGAGAGAATTCTCAGAAACAGTGTAGGATCTCAGGGTATAGACAGAAGATTTTCACATTTTAGCAATTTTGTAGCACATTCTAGATTATTCTCTTAGACAATATATAGAGTTTGGGGGCAGTAGCTTTACCACATGTGCCCAGGAGAGGTTGGGGAAATTAGAGTTAATAAAACTCTGAGCTGGTTGACTGAATACCTTTTGGTACTGAGTTTGCACAAACAAAAAGATCAATGCAGCCCTCCATTGGCCTATCTGTGTCTTTCCTTTCTGACAGCAATTTAGACAAGAAATACTATAAGCCCCCAGGAAGGAGACATTGTCTTCTTTATCTCTTCCATGGTTGCTATATGTCCATGGTGCTTCTGCTTCTTTTGTTTCTTTTGTGCATATTCTTTCCCCATCTCAGGCAAATGAGTATTTTATATGAAAAGTGTAAACCAATGAGTGTAGGCTGTAGGTGTGTCAAGGAAAGACTAGTACCTCTGGTATGAGGGCTACTGAGACCTTTCAGGGCTGCTTTCCACCTTTGGTGTCTATCTGATCCATCTAACTCTCATGTGTGGTTCCAAGAAGCTGTACCATGCTCAATAGTCACACCCAGTAAACTGTTTGGGCAGGCAGGTTAAACCAGGTTGAGAGTACCCAAGGGTCTCAACACTGTCAGTTAGAGGGGGTGTCCGTCACAAGCATGTGAAGACCTTCCTTGGTGGAACAGGCAGATGAGAACAGTTTGTTCCAATGATCATGAAAGCAGCTGAAGTCATTGTAAAGCACTTAGAGCTTGATTAGACATCAAAGACACCAAGGTCATCCCTTGCATTTTGAACCATCTTGATTCAGTCATCTTGATTCTGTCCTGCCACTGAACTAAAAAAAAAAATCTGGAAGAGAGAGTGAGGCTGACAACTTTGTGCCAATCTGCTCCACTTAAATTTAATTTATGTGTGAATCAAAAGATATCACCCATACAATTTGACTGTTTTTACCTCTCAAAAGAAACGTGAGATACACAAATTTAGAGAATCTACCTCAAATGTTCACATGAGCTATTTCACATGAGCCCAGTCTCACATGAGACCAAGCTTATATTGGTCTGATCAGCCACAGTTGGACACATTATAACTTGACTCTAATGTAGTGCTATCATTTGGTCTTCTTTATGAGTGAAGGACAGCAACCAACTAACCAACTTCTTTTGTCTCTTTTGTTTTATTTTTTCTTGATCTCAGACAAATGAGTATTCTATAAGGAATGTGGGCACTATAAGAAAAGGGTCCAGGTGACCAGTGAGTTCAGGATATCTATGAGGTCTCACCAGAAATCAAAACTGGCAATATTAGTGGCCAAATGACAAAATTGATTGATTCAGACCACCCATGTTCCATTTGTTCACTAAGACACTTGCACCCTGCTAGACATTTGTCTACCTGGATAATGATGATGATGATGCTTGTCCTTCATCTTCAAAAAAGACCATGACATCAGGGAGGTGATACCATGACAAATAAGTGAATTGGATTTGAGTGAGGGGTTTTTATGATAAATCACCAGCCTCACTTTCTCCTCCAGAGACATCTGGATCCAATGGCCAGATATGATTCAAGATGACTGGAGATAACTCTGGGTGTGAGTCAATTAGGGTTAAGTGACTTGTCCAAGGTCATACAGCTAGAAAGTGTCAAGTGTCTGGGGTCAAATTTGAATTCAGGTCCTTCTGACTCTGGGGTTGGTGCTCTATCCACTGCATCACCTAGCTGTTCATTTGCCTGCTTCACTCAAAAAATACAAAAAAATGAATTTGGTGAAGAGGAAAAAGGACTCCTAGGTTCTGGAAACCCAAGATACCTATCAGCCACATGGATTCCCTACATGTGTGCCTCACTTCCTTTGTGCTTTAAGTTTGTTCTTACCTTCTCATTAAATATCCTTTTATAAAAGCTAATTGGTAGCAACTTGGTTAATCAATATTGAAGTACAAATCAGATGGAGGTTCATGAGAGATAGTATTAGAAACCTTAATTACTTCCCCCACCTTATTCTCTAAAGTTACTCCTAAAAGTTTGAGGGACTGCCAGTCCAGTACATATGTAAAAGGTAAAACCAGACAGGGTGCTAGATGGACTATTTTATGTTGTACTGTTATGATCCACCAACCCCTTCTGTAATGATTTACAAATGAATTTGCACTATAAAATTTGTATTGACTTTGGCTTCCAGTTTCTTCACTTAACAAGTAGCTCAAATAATTGCTGGACAAGGAAGTTTCTGTACTTTATTAACCTCTGCTTTGTGACAATTACTTACATTTGTTAAACTTGTCTAGTAAATTCTAGAATTTCTACATCCTCCATAATGCTGGTACACAAACTAAAATTATCTTCTTAGTGGTCTTTTTACGAATGTTAATATTGAATACTATGCTGTAGAACAAGGCAAGAGAAGTCTCAATCCAAATGATGTCTCTTATTGTCTTTGAGCACTTCATGAGAACAGTTCTTCCAAATTCTGTTTACCCTAGGAGAAAACGTGAGTCATCCTTCCCTCTAGCTGTATCTTCTTGTGTCTTCTGATTTCATTTATAGTGAGGCTATATTCTAATGTATCAACTTGCTAGACAAATATCTCTTAACTCATACAAAAATCTCTCTGCTAATTCAAAAGTGATTGATAGGATAATTCTTAGAATCCACCATTCTGATATCACCACTGTGTCTACAACTGACCAAGGAATGTTTTATATTTTTGTTGTTTCTTGGGCCATCATTGTAACCTCTGTCATGTAAGTACATAGTTCTCATTAAATAATTCATCCCTGGTGACTGCTCCATTGGTGAGCAACCTTTCCATAGTTTTGACCTCAGAGAGCAGTCTTAAACTACTGCCTCTCAAACATGGTGGAATTTTACAGAACTTATTATATTCAACTAGCATATGCTTTGAGAACCCAAAGTCACTTTTATGCCATATAAAGCATTATATAGAGGAACTTCTACAAAAATAATGATTCCTTATTTAAGCATATTGCTTTGAAGTTTTCACAGACATTATGCTGTAGGATTTAGAATAAGCAGGAAACATAGATTGGGATTTACCCCCAGGTCTTCTGTCCCTAAATCTAATGCTTCTCCCTACATATTAAGAGTCTCCCCCCGCCTCACCCCCCTACCACCACTGTGTGGGTGTTTGTTTATTCATCACAGGTTTGAGAATCAGGAAACTATGTATGGATCAAGATCGGGGTTCCTAAACCTTTTTGAGTTAGGAACCCATTGGCAGTCTGATGAAACCTATGGACTCTTAATGTTTTTAAATTCATAAAATATATAAGATTGTGAAGAAAATCAATTTATTGAAATAAAGATGTATTTTTTCCAATCCAAGGTCACAGACCTTCTCTCCAATTCTATCACAGACTCCAGGTTAAGAACACCTGCTCAAGACCAAGATTCTAAGAGAAGTGAAATGATTTACCCAACTTAATAAAACTCATCTTCTTTCCACGATGCTCAAAAGTGCTTCATGCTGGAGCTTTCCCAGTTTGCCACTGGCCTAACCCTGCCTGGCTCAGCGCCCTTTCCTTCACCTGCTCCCAAGGTCAGGCCCCTCCTCACTCTGCAGTGGTCACTCCAGCTGTTCATTAGCAACTGTGTCAAGGGGAGGAAAGATCATTGTTGGACTGTACTGCTATGACCCTCTCCTCCCGGGAGATACACAAAAGACCATTCATTGCTCTCTCCTCTCCCACTGCTCTTGAATGCCTTCCTGGAAGGGCAAAGGAGAAAGACTAGTGTTGTCAAAGCCCTTTGCCCTTCTCATCCTCCCCCATATCCCCTTGTAGTGGTCCAGGATCTGGAGCCAGTTCCTGACACCTGTCGGTTGTTGATCTGGGGCAGCAGCTGCTTTCCACCATGGACTATGTCAGCCTAACAGTTTGTGTCCCAAGGTCAAGAATCCGGGTGGTAAAGTCATACCCCCCTCAAGCTTCTAGAGAAACTAGTCAAGCATCATTCCCCCAGCCCTCCCAGAGAGCCATCCCATATGACAAATAGTATTTCTGTCTAACTTTCACCACAAGAAGGAAACTGAAGTCTAGAGAAAGTGACTTGAGTACAGTAAGCAAAGGAATCTCAATTCTGATTAGAGTCAATGCCAATGATATCACATCATGTACCCTTTACTATTGGAGGAATAGCTCAATCTTCCTCTCTACTGCATTTAATAAGGTAATTTAATGGCACAGTGAACATAGTGTCTACTCTGAAGTCGGGAGGATCTGAGTTCAAATTTGACCACAAATTTGAAATGTGAGCTCTGCTAGGTCCTCATAACAGGAATGGTGTGAAGGATGGGCCCTTCAGTATGGGCTGGGTGCTTGAGGTCAGCCTAGCTACTTTTGCAGAGGCATCTCCATTACTGGAGAATGGTCACTATGTAATGAATTATTTGGTCATACTAACTCTCCAAGGTGGTCTATTATGGCAATGGAAAGAGTATCCAATCACACTGGCGAAATGTCCAGATCCTTCATCACTAGGGCAGAGGGGCCCTGCTCACAAAATCACTCTCACAAAGCATTTGTTGAATTTGCCCCATTGTTGAGATCTCAACCCTAGAATGAAGAATAGACCCCTAAATGAGGACTGAGAACTGGACTTAGTTCTTTCTTTGTTTGTTTACTCTTAATAGTATTTCTTAAATTATGCGCATTTTTTGTAAAATATTCTCCCTCCTTCCCTTCCCTCCCCCTCTCCAAGACAGCAAACAATCTGTTATAGGTTATATATTCACAATCATGTTAAATTTATTTCCTTAGTAGTCATGTTCGGCACTTAGTTCTTCTTCCCATTACTCTGTTGAAAATGCTTTCTTTCAGGTCACTAGTGACCTCATGATGTTCAAATCTACTTTTTCAATCCTTATCCTCCTTGATTACAGTGAAGCTAGCTTTTTACAAACTTGACCACTTCATCTATTTGGATGTTCTTTCCTCCTTTGGCTTCAGAGATCTCCTTCTCTGTTCCTTCACTGGATGTTCCTCCTTACCTAGAACTCTTTCCATGTGGATATTTTGAAGCATCTCTCCTTGCTCTTCTTAGTCTAGTAGATTTCTCTCAATCTTTAAAAATAAAAATGAAAAAAAAAAACCTCTCTACTTGACCATGTCATCCCTTCAAATTGTTATTCAATATCTCTCTACCTGTTCACAAGCTAACTTTTTTGGTTGTCGTTGTTTTTGGTAAGACAAGGGTGTTAAGTAAGTTGCCCAAGGTCACACAGGTAGTGAATATCAAGTGAATGAAGTTGAATTTGAATTCAGGTCCTCCTGACTCCATGGCCAGTGCTCTATCTACTGCACCACTTTTCTGCAGCATAATCTAACTAAAAGAAATTATTGACACTCATTGCCTCTATTTTTTCAACTCCCATTCATCTCTCCACCCCTTTCAATCCTATTATTTGACTGAAACTGCTCATTCCAGTTACTAATGATTGATTTTTTTGGTTACAAAACCCAATGACCTTTTCTTAGTCTTTATTCTTCTTGACCTGTCAGTCAATCAACAAACAAAAATATTAAGTACGAGGCACAGTGCTAAGTGTTGGGAATACAAATAAAGTTTTTTTTTTAAAATGGTCTCTGTCCTCAAGGATCTCACAGGCTAATGGGGGAAACAACATGCAAACAATCATGTATGTTCCAGATAATAATGTAAAGGAGAGATAATTTCAAAGGTAAAAACACTAGCAGTTGGGGAGGGAAGGGGGAAGCTTTATCCTTGAAAATGGTGGGATTTGGGGGCAGCTAGGTGGTGTAGTAGATAGAGCACTGGCCATGGAGTCAGGAGTATCTGAGTTCAAATCCAGCCTCAGACTTTTAATAATAGCCTATCTGTATGATCTTGGGCAAGTCACTTAAATCCATTATCTTAAATTAAAAACATTTTTTTAAATAGTGACATTTGAACTGAGTCTTGTAGAAAGCCAAGAAAGTCAGGAGATATCTGTGAGGAGAGAGAGCAAGAGAAATATTAAAAAGACTTCCAAGTAAAAAAAAAAAGTCTTCCAAGTTGGAGAGATGATTTTGAAGAACACCAAAACCAGTCTTACCATATCATCAGATGTGTGGAGGAGAGTTAAGCATAAGAAAACTGGAAAGAAAGGTAGGAAGGGGCTAGGTTGTAAAGGACTTTAAAAACCAAACAAGAAGATTTTATATTTTAGTCTTAGGGGTAATAAGGAGCCCCAAGAGTTTACTGAATATTGGAGTGACTTTTATTTTAGAAAGAATACTCTGGAAGCCAAGTAGATGTCCTGGTATGGGGAAAGACTTGAAGTTGGGAGGTCAATTAGATTATTTCAATCGTCTCTTAAAGATGCCTATGAAATGTCCAGTTCAGCCCATCCAACTGCACATTTCACAGGCATCTTAACTCATTCAAAACAAAACTCCTTATCTTTTCCCTTAAACCCTCCCCTCTTCTGAACTTCTCTATTACTATAGAAAGCACCAACATGCTTCTACTCACACAGTCTTCCATTACCAATGTCATCCTTGATTTCATACTTGTACTCAAGTCCAAGTCCAAGATTGGACCTATGTCCAATCTGTTGCCAAGACATGTGGTTTCTATTTTCATAACACCTCTCATCAATATCCCTTTCTATCTGCTTACACACCTATCACCTTGGAATAGACTCTTTCAGAGATGGTGATGTGAGACTAGAAATCAGCAGAGAAGTTAGGGTTGGTTAAATCAGCCTGATAACTTCCTCTTGGATATTCTCTTCTCCCAAAAGTTTTGTGAGGCTGCTCTCTTGGTCCTCCTCTACCCTGTATGATATCTCTTCTTAGATTCTTTTGTAGTACTGTTTGTTATCTCTTCCTTGCTTCATAGGTAAGAGTCTATCTCTGGGCTCTGTTCTGGGCCCATTCCTCTTCTCTCTATACTCATGAACATGAGTTCAGCTCTTGAATTCAGCTATCATCTCCATCTAAATAGATAACTCCTACATCTACATATCTCCATCATCTCTCTCCTGATTTCCAGTCCTGAATCAACAACTGACACTTCCTAGAAATCAATACCTGGATATCCCATAAACATAGCAAACTCAACATATCCAAAACTTGTCATTATGTTTCCCAATTAAACCTTCCTCTGTTCCTAACCTCCCCGTTTCTGTCTAGGAAGACAGCTCAACTGACATTTCTTTAATGCAGTAAAGTTTGCAAAATATATTTTTTTTAAAGAAAGATTTTATTTATTTTGAGTTTTATAATTTTGCCCCCATCCTTGCTTCCCTCCCCCCACTCCCCACAGAAGGCATTCTGTTAGTGTTTACATTGGTTCCATATTATATATTGATCTCAGTTGAATGTGATGACAGAGAAATCATATCCTTAAGGAAGAAAAATAAAGTATGAGATAGCAAAATTACATAATAATATAATGCTTCCCCCCCCTAATTTGACGGTAATAGTCTTTGATCTTTGTTCAAAGTCCATAATTTTTGGGGTGGCTTAGGTGGCATGGTGGATAGAGCACCGGCCCTGGAGTCAGGAATACCTGAGTTCAAATACAGCCTCAGACACTTAATAATTACCTAGCTGTGTGGCTTTGGGCAAGCCACTTAACCCCACTGCCTTGCAAAAACAAAAACAAAACAAAGCAAAGTCCATAATTCTTTCTCTGGATACAGATGGTTTTCTCCATCGCAAATCGCTCAAAATCGTCCCTGGTTGTTGCACTGAAGGGATGAGCAAGTGCATCAGGGTTGATCATCACCCCCATGTTGCTGTTATGGTGTGCATTGTTTTTCTGGTTCTGCTCATCTCCCTCAGCATCAGTTCATGCAAATCTTTCCAGGCTCCCCTGAATTCCCATCCCTCTTGGTTTCTAATAAAACAATAGTGTTCCATGACATACATATAACACAGTTTGTTAAGCCATTCCCCAAATGAAGAACATTCACTTAATTTCCAATTTTTTGCCACCACAAGCAAAATATATTTGTAATGACAAGTCTTTGAAGGAAAAATACAGTTATTATTCCCATTTTACATCATACTCTGGGTACTCAGCTTCATCACTTTCAGCAGGTTAATGCAGTAAGGTGCTGATCATGTAATCTGGAAGATCTGAATTCAAATCAGACTTCAGACATTTCCTATTTAAGTGACCATGGGCAAGTCACTTATCTGCTATTTGTCTCAGTTTCCTCATATATCAAATGTAGATAATAATCACACCTTTATCTCAGGGCTATTTTGAGATAATAACTGTAAAGTTCTTGAAACAGTATCTGGACCATAGTAAGTACTATATAAGTATTAGCTATTATTATCATTATCGTCCTAGACTTCATTTTCACTTACTCCTCCTCATCTCCATCCTCAATTGCCAGGTAGTATTGATTATACCTCCACAATATCTCTTGAATCTGTCTTTTCATCTCCAATCATGTGATTCCTACTCATTTATCACCTATTATCTGAACTATTATCTAATAATCCAATAACCTCCTAGCCTCCATTTCCCCCTCTTTACAATCTGCTGCTGCCAAACTGAGATTTCTAAAAGTATATGTTATAGAAAATATATAATAATTGCTCCCCTGCTCAGGAAGCTTTACTGACTCCCTACTACACCTAGGTTAATCTTTTTGACACAACTTCACTGTTTGAATCAAATCTAGCCTACATATTGATTATACAAATATGTCAACCTCTTGGCCAGCAGAAAGCATGTGACTTGCAAAACTCCAAATATAGGGTCAGGTAGGTCACGCAGTGGATAGAGCACTGGCCCTGGAGTCAGGATAACCTGAGTTCAAATCCAACTTCAGACACAATAATTACTTAGCTATGTGATCATGAGCAAGTCACTCAACCCCATTGCCCTGCAAAAACCTAAAAGCAAAAACAAAAAAACACTCCAAATATAGCTGAACCAGATTAAAAATGTAATTGGGAAATGTGTAACAAAATAAAAATACAGTAAAACCTAAATAATATTGGTTTATGGTTTTTTTTAATCAATATACTGTTGACAAGGATCTATTTCTAATTGAGATTGACACCTCTGGACTATACATTACTGTTCTTCATATTCTATATGTTCCAGAGAAATTGGCCTAACTGATATTTCCCACCACCTTGTCTTTGCATATGCTGTCCCCTTAGGACCGGAATGTCTTCAATGCTCAGTTCAACTTCTTTTTTTTTTATGTTTTTGTTTTTTGTTTGTTTGTTTTTTGCAAGGCAAATGGCGTTAAGTGGCTTGCCCAAGGCCACACAGCTAGGTAATTATTAAGTATCTGAGGCCAGATTTGAACTCAGATACTCCTGACTCCAGGGCTGGTGCTCTATCCACTGCACCACCTAGCCACCCCTCAGCTCAACTTCTATTTCCTATAAAATGTTTTTCTTGATAAACACACACAGTTTCATAGCCCTACCCCCAAAACTTTGCTTTTATTTTATATTTACAGAGTATTCTAAAAGTCTTAGCACAGACTTAAGTTTTAATAGCTTAAAGCTTAAACTTGAAGGTCACCATTTATTTATCCTTCTTTCCAGTTTTATCTCATCTTCCTCCCTCTCCAGGTATTACATTCCAGTCATAAACCATGCTGCTGGGGCAGTCATACGAATTTCCTCAAACTATTCTCTATGGTTGGAATGCCCTCACTATAAAATTTTGTCTGTAGCATTCTTTTTTTTCTTTTATTTTACTAGGCAATGGGGTTAAGTGACTTGCCCAAGGCCACACAGAGAGGTAATTATTAAGTGTCTGAGGCCACATTTGAACTCAGGTACTCCTGACTCCAGGCCTGTGTTCCATCCAATGTGCCATCTAGCTGCCCCTGTCTGTAAAATTCTTAACTGTCCTTTAAAACATAATTTAAATTCCACTTCCTCTAGGAAGTCTTCTCATTTAGTCCTTACAATTCTACAAACATTTATTAAACTCCTCCTTGCTTTCTCAAACAAGACTTTCCTAGAGATAAAGAAATAAAGTCAAGAAAGTTTCATTCTACAGGGGAAGGAATACTTCCAGTACACACAAAAAAAGTATAATATATGGCAATGCACAGATGGGAGGAAAAAACAACTCTGGAATATCCCTATTTTACAAATGAGAAATATGAGATACAAGATGGGTTGTAACTTGCCCATGATCACTGAGAACCAGGTCTCTACTGGCTCGAAGTCCAGCATCCTCTCAGCTCCCATTCAGTTTTTGTTTTGTGTATTGTGTGCACATTGATAATGTGTATTATCTTTGTGTTTTATCACCACTACATGATAGAGATTGTTAGTTTAGGGACTATGTTCTATCTAAATTTTGTATATTCCCCATCAACCTAAACAATAAAAACAGCATGAAAAACAAATACCACACATAACCAACATCTAAGAGATCCAGTTATGCCATTATGTCCTCTGTAGGAGTCAGAATTGTAGATCACAGTGATCTGAAGTAGTCAAGAAAGGCTTCTGAGAATAAGAAAGCCTTCAGCTGGTTCTTGAAAAAATACCTGAGACTTGGAACTTTGAAAGAAAAGAGAAAATTGTAGGTTGGGTAAAGGTAGCACATAAGTGGTGATGAGGCTATCCTGTATGTAGGGTGTGGAAGGATAGTCTCTCTGCTCTCAGGAGAAATGGTAATTGAAGTAGCAGCCACTTGCCTGGACTTGGTTACTCCAGGAAAGGCAGGGAATAGGGCAGGGGTCACAAGAGGAACAGATGTCCAGGGTCTGACTGATGCTAAATTCCTAGGTTTTATGAAAACTTGTCTGATCCTGTGGTTTCCTGCCTGTGCAGGGAAAGGACACAATTTTTTTTCTAGTCTGGAACAAGGTTAGGGCCTGAGGAAGGTGGTGAGCAGGTGAGGGCCATCTTTGGTTCTCAAACTATCTAATTTGGGAGTTATATTCTCTTTGGGTTCTTTCTTTAATGGGACAAAAATCTGCCCAGCTGAAGTCTCACAATGAAGCCTTGTGGTAGTAATGATGACTTCAGCCAGATCAAGACTGTCCAGGCCACAGAGTAGTTAGGAAAGACTCCCACAGGGACCCAAACATTCCCTGGCTTCCCCTGACCTCCCCTGTTTCCAGCAGCTGCCCAGGGCCTGCTCCAAGGCCTCAGCTGTTCCAGGCTGTGCCCAACCCAGATGGGCAGAGATAGGGTAATGGAAAAGAGCTTTTTCCCCCTCTTTTTGTTTCTGGCCAGCCCCCAAGGGGAGAGTAGTTCTTAAGAACCTGAGGAGAGACTAGCTAGGTCCAGTCACTGAGGAGGGGTGAAAGAGAGTCAGTTGTGTTGGAATTGGGCCCAAGAGTTGGAGAAAATAGGCTCCCAGGATGATCTTGCATCAGAATGGAAATTAATCCTAAAGCATGTTAAATCTTAGACCCAACATGTTCAAAACTGAATTCATTCCCTTTTTCCCCAAAACCTGCCCCTCCTCCCAACTTCTTTATTTCTGTGGATGATCCAGCTTCTCCATGAATCACTGATGCCTACAGCTGGAAGTCATCTTTTCTTCCTCACATTTTCCTTGAGTACTTTTTCTTCTCAACTATTATCACATTTACCTCAAATCCTATTTATTGTGAATGCATCCTTTCCCTCCATTAGACTCTTTGAGGATAAGACACTACCTCATCATTCTCTCTCTAACAAATGTTTAAGTGTGTTAAGAAAACCTATAGGGCTCTTTGGAAAGTGGACAAGAACCAT
Source organism: Macrotis lagotis (assembly GCF_037893015.1). Lineage (NCBI taxonomy): Eukaryota > Metazoa > Chordata > Mammalia > Peramelemorphia > Peramelidae > Macrotis > Macrotis lagotis. The sequence continues at coordinate 105,485,993 of NC_133665.1, read as the reverse complement.
CTGTCTTCATCATTAAGAAGCAGTATTAGGATGTGCTGAGAGTGTGACCAGTATGATAATAACTATGGATAAAAAGAAGGAGTGTGGGTTGTTGGGGGGGTGGGTAGAGCAGTGTTGGCATTGAGGAAAAGATGGGAAGAATTAAGGAAGTTATCCTGAGACAGAGATTTTTAAAATGTATAAATTTATTTTTTTAATTTCTTTCCCCCCACTAAAGAAAATTTTATTTTTTCCAATTACATGTAAAGATACTTTTCAACATTCATTTTTTATAGGATTTTGAGTTCCAAATTTTGCTTCTCTCCCTTCCCTCCAAAATCCCCAAGATTTAGTTTTTATATATATGCAATCAGGTTAAACATAGTTCTATATTAGTCATTTGTGAAAGAAGAATCAGAACAAAAGGGAAAAACCTCTGAGAAAGAAAAAACCAAACAAACAAAAGTGAAAATTTTATGCTTTGATTTATATTCAGAATCCTTAGTTATTTCTCTGCATGTAGATAGCATTTTCTTTCATGAGCCTTTAGAAATTGTCTTGGATCATTGAATTGCTGAGAAGAGTTAAATCTCTCATAATTGATCATTGTACAATATTTATGTTACTGAATACAATGTTCTCCTGGTTCTGCTCACTTCACTTAGCATCAGTTCATGCAAGTTTTTCCAGGTCTTTCTGAAATCTGCCTGCCTATCATTTCTTATAGGACAATAGTTATTAACCATTATATTCTTATACCACAACTTGTTCAATGATTCTCCAATTAATTGTCATTCCTACAATTTCCAATTATTTGGAACCACTAAAAGAGCTGATATAAATAATTTTATACATATGAGTCCTTTTCTTTTTTTCTTATGATTTCTTTTTAATACAAATCTAGTAGGGGTATTGTATGCTCAGTTTTATAGCCATTTGGGCATAGTTCCAAATTGCTGTCCAGAATAGTTGGATCAGTTCACAATTCCACCAACATTGTATTAGTGCTCCAATTTTCTCACATCTTCTCCAACATTTATCAATTTCCTCTTCTGTCTCATATTAGCCAGTCTGATAGGGGTGAATCATGGTCCCTCAGAGATATTTTAATTTGCATTTTTCTAATCAATACTGATTTTTTTCCTTATGACTATAGATAACTTTAATTTCTTAACTGAAAACTGCCTGTTCATATCCTTTGACTTCTATCATTTGGGGATTGAGTTCAGTTCTTTGTATATTTGTATATTTAAGAAATGAGGCCTTTTTCATAAACACTGATTATTTACCAGTTTTTGGCATATAGTAAGTTCTTATCCTAGAAATTGGAGTTTTTGAGTTTATCAAACACTAGATTATTAGACATTGTACTAATGTGTCTTGTACACCTAATCCATTCTACTGATTCACTTCTCTATTTTTTGTTTTCCAAAAGAAAAAACTACATTGTCATGTGTGCAACAAAACATAATACAAAGTAATAAATTTAATAAATTTAGATTTCAGAAAAACCTATATAATGAATATTATAGATTGTGTTCAAAATTATCCACCTTTTTTTTTGCTTCCTTGTAGGTTTTCTAATGTTCTCTTCTGTGCACTGTTTATTTTTTTCCTCCCTCTTTCCCCTAGTCCAGCTATAATTAAGCATGGATATATATTCATACACACATATACCATGTATGTATGTATGGGTATATATATATATGCACACACACACACATATTCACAGATACATTTATACCCAAATATAACCTCTTATAGACATTATATACAAATATATCTGCATGCATACACAAATATATAGATACATGCATATGTAAACCTGTATACATAGATGTATATACACATTCATATTCATAGATATATATTTGATTTCTGTATACCTCTCATTTTTATAACATTTCCTGAAAGCAGCAGTCTATCCTTACTCTACTTTACTTGTACTTGCTACCTTGCCCTCCTGTTCCTTAATCAACTGTATTGCAAAGCATTCCTCCCTTACACTCCCTTCTATGCCCCCAATAATCTATACACTCTTCTATTTACCCTCTTACATTCTTATTACCCTTCCTATCCCCTCCTTTTCTTTCTTTCTGAATTTAAAAGGCTCTTATAGCCTTCTATGTGTGTATATGTATTGTTCCCTCTTTAACCCATTCCCTGTGAGAGTAAGTTTCCAAACTACCAATTTTCCTTCTCCATCTAATTCTTCTGTATTAATTCTTCTTTTCATACCTCAATATGTATAAAATGGTGACTTTTTTATCTTTTCCTAGACCATTTTACTTTTTAAGAATCCCATCCTAAGTAGAGTGGCCAAGATGGCAACAGGAGAAGAGCCTCTCCTAGGTGTTCTCTCCATAATATTTCAAAAATCTTAAAATTATGACTCTAACAAAATTTTCGAGAGACAGAACCCACAGAAAGATCCAGTGAGGCAATTCTCCAGACCAGGGTAACCTGGAAAATAATGGAAAGGCTCTGCTCCACGGGGTTAGAAGGGCAGCCCACCAGAGTGAAGAAACTTCACCCTCCTGGAGGCAGCCCCAGGACACCTGGGAACCACGGCTCATGGCAGTAGGAGCAGTTTCTTGACCTACACCTGGGGGAGCACTGGGCACAAATTGGAGGATCAGGGATGGGGACCTCTGTAAGAGCAAGCTTATGAAGCCCAGCCCTCAGGGCACTCAGCAAGCAGCCCTGGCACAGTCCAGATCCAGGAAACAGAAGTCAGTGCAGAGCCAGTGAGCAGGAGCCCCCAGGCAACTGAGCCTTGAGTGCTCAGCCCACCAAAGGTAGGGGAGTGGAGAGAAACTTCCAGGGTTTGTCCTCTGTACCTGGAACAGGACTCTGGGGCTCTGACCACATTCAGATCCTGATCCCAGTCTAGGCCCCCCATAGAACAGGCCCCCCCACCTCAGCCCCATGGCAGAGGGATGTGCTTGTGGTCATTCACAGATGAGGAGGGAAGACAGAGCTTCACACACTGAGATCCTTGTGGGGGGGGGGGTGACCCAATAATACTCAAAAGCTCATGAAGCATGCCAAAATCAGGCACAGGCTGGAGAAATGAGTAAACAGAGAAAAAATGAAGAACACCATTGAGAAACAATGTCAAGGCAGCTAGGTAGCACAGTGGATAGAGCACTGGCCCTGGAGTCAGGAGTATCTGAGTTCAAATATGACCTCAGACACTTAATAATTATTTAGCTGTGTGGCCTTGGGCAAACCACTTAACCCTATTTGCCTTGCAAAAACCTAAAAAAAATACATTGTCTATGATCCCAAGAGGGATCAAAATACTCAATCTGAAGATGAGGAAATACAAGTTTCTGCATCCAAAGACTCCAAGAAAAATGGACGTTGGGCCCAGGCTATGACAGAGCTCAAAAAAGATTTTGAAAATCAAGTAAGGGAGATAGAAGAAAAATTGGGAAAAGAGATAAGAGAGATGCAGGAAAAACATGAAAAAAAGTCAGCAGCTTGATCAAGGAGATCCAAAAAATGCTGAAGAAAATAACATGTTAAAAACCAGTATAGGTCAAATGTATAAAACAGTTCAAAAAGTTATTGAGGAGAAGAATTCTTTAAAGAGCAGAACTGGTCAGATGGAAAGGGAATTAAGAAAGCTCTCTGAGGAAAACACATCCTTCAGATGTAGAATGGAGCTAAAGGAAGCTGATGACCTTATGAGAAGTCAAGACACAATATTTCAACACCAAAAGAATGAAAAATTAGAAGAAAATGTGAAATATCTCATTGAAAAAACAACTGATCTGGAAAATAGATTCAGGAAAGATAATTTAAAAAATTATTGAGATACCTGAAAGTCATGATCAGGAAAAGAGCCTTGATCTCATTTTTAAAGAATTCCTACAGGAAAATTGCCCAGATATCCTAGAGGCAGAGGGCAAAATAGAAATTGAGATAATCCACTGATCTCCCCCGGAAAGAGATAAAAAAAAAACAACCCTCAGGAATATTATAACCAAGTTCCAGAACTCCCAAGTCAAAGGGAAAATATTACAAGCAGAACATATTACAACATATTACAGAAAATATTACAAGAAGAACACAATTCAAATATTGTAGAGCTTCAGTCAGGATCACACAAGACTTAGCAGCAACTACATTAAGGACTAATAGGGCTTGGAATGTAATATTCCAGAAGACAAAAGAGCTTGGAATGCAGCTGAGAATCAGCTACCCAACAAAACTGAACGTCCTCTTCCAGGGGAAAAGATGGACTTTCAATGAACCAGGGGAATTTCAATTATTCCTGTTGAAACAACCAGAGCTGAACAGAAAGTTTGACCTTTAAATACAGAACTCAGGTGAAGCATAGAGAGCAGAGGAGAAGGATAAAATATGAGGAACTTGATGATGATGAACTGTATGTATTCCTGCATAGAAAAATGATACTGATGATACTCATATGAAACTTCTCATTTAATAGAGCAGGTAGAAGGAGCTTATATAGATGAAGCACAGGAGAGAGATGAATTTGAAGATATAATATATTGTGAAAATAGAGTCAATGGCTAAAAGGGAAATGTACTGGGAGTAAGAGAAAGGAAAGGTGGAATAGGCTAATATATTCCATATAAGATTTTTTTATTGCTATGATATGGGGGAGAAGATGTGGGGGAATGAGGGAACCTTCACTCTCATCAGAGGTGGCTCAGAGAAGAAACAGCATATTCACTCATTGGGATATAGACATATAGGATAAAGGGGAGAGAAGGGGGACGGGGGAAGGGGGGATGTGGGTGATGGAGAAGAGGGTGGATAGTGGGGAGAGCGGTCAGATACAACACATTTTCTTTTTTACTTCTTGCAAGGGGCTGTGGGTGGCCTGTCCAGGACCATGGGGCCAGGTGGTTGTTGGGCCTCAGGAGTGGTATGTGGGCTTGGCGCCTCTTGGCCCCAGGGCGTGTGTTTGGTCCACTGTGCCACTCGGCTACCCCACAGCACATATTGGAGGAGGGACAGAGTGAAAGGAGAGAGAAAAATATAGTATATGGTAGTGGGGAGGTATGGATGGAGGGAGTTGCGATTTGCAGCAGCAATGGTGAAAAAATATGGAAGTAACTTCTGTGATGGACTAATGATAAAAAATGTGATCCACCTGAGACAGAGCTGGTGGTGTCGGAACATAGACTGGAGCATGTTTTTTTTTCTCTTTCCTTTACTTTATTTCTCATGAGGGTCTATTTTTTGGGGGGTGGAGGGGGTATTATGTTTACTCTTTAAGAAGAATATTTTAGTAATTATAAAAAAAATCATTTGTACAAAAATAAAAATAAATAAATAAATAATGATTTTAAAAAAGGAATTCCATCCTACTCTGCTCTACCCATCATTCCTTTTATTTACCCAATTACTAATAACAATCTTGGACATTTAGTTTACATTTCCACCTAGAGATAATTAAATAATTTGTCATTATTGAGTCCCTTGTAATTAGCCTTTGACGTTTACCTTATATTTCTCTTGATTCTTGTAAGTCAAATATTCTATTAATTTCAGGTATTTTGCAACAAAATCTTGAAAGTCTCACATTTCATTTAATTCTATTTTCCCCCATTCAGAATTATGCTTATTTTTGCTGGATATGATATTTTTGGCCACAACCTCAGTTCTTCTGCTCTTTATATGTTGTGCTTCAACACCTGTGAACTTTTTTCCCTTTGTTTTTTTGCAAGGCAATGGGGCTAAGTGACCTGCCCAAGGTCACACATCTAGGCAATTATTAAGTCTCTGAGGTCACATTTGAACTCAGGTCCTCCTGACTCCAGGGCCTGTGTTCCATCCAATGTGCCATCTAGCTGCCCCGACCTGTGGATTTTTAAAGTAGCTGCTGCTAGGTCTTGTGTAATTCTAATTGTAGTTCTGCCATATTTGAATTGGTTTTTTCTTGCTGCTCTTAGTATTTTCTCTTTAACTTGGGGGTTTGGAATTTGGTTATAATATTCCTGTCAGTTTTCCTCCTAGGATCATTTCCATATGGTGATTAGTGAATGTTTTCTATTTCTGTGTTCTAACACTTAAGGATAATTGTCTTAATTTCTTGTATTTTTATAGTGAGCTTCTTTTTTTTGATCATACTTTTCAGATAGTCCAATTATTCTTATGTTTTCTCTTCTTGATCTGTTCTCCAAATTTGTTGTTTTTCTTATGAAGTGTTTCACTTTCTCTTCTCTTCTTTCTTTTTTATATTGTTTTATTATTTCTTGGTGTCTTTTAACTTCACTGATTTTCCTTGCTCAATTCTAATTTTTGAAGAGTTGTTTTTTTCCTTAAGATTCTGCATCTCCATTTTCAGTTGGTTTACTTTCTTTTCTTAATTTTCTTGTTTTTCTTGGATTGTTATTTTATTTTTTATTTTTTCCTCAATCTTCCTTATTTGATTTTTAAAGTCTTTTTTTTTAGTTCCTCTATGAATTCTTTTTGAGCAGTTAGCAATTTGACATTACTCCTTGGTATAGGAAAGGATATTTTTGGCTTCAGTATCTTCCTCTGAAAAGGAATCCCCAGTCTTCTCTATTCCCATAGAAACTATGGTTGGGTTTTTTCTCCTTTGCCTGCTCATTAATATATATGTGTGTGTGTGTGTGTGTGTGTGTGTGTGTGTGTGTGTACATATATATATACATATATATATATGTATATATATATATATATATTAGCAACTTATTATTATAGTCACCTCTAGTTCTGCAGGGTGGGGGAATGGTACCTCTGGCCTCAGGAGCTTTAGATTCAGCCCAGCCTCTGGACTCCTTCTCCCCCCCATGACAGGGGGCCCCTCAGCTCCCTGCTGGAAATTATCATATTCCCTGAGAACCCATCTTCAGTTCTTTCCTCTGGTCTGGAATCAAGACTGAGAACTCAATTCTGTTAGGTGTCCACAATCAACAGTGTCCCCACGTCACTGCCTTTGCTCTCACCAGGTGTATGCTGGTTCCTTCTTGCCGGGGACTGCATCTCACCTATACAGCTGGATCTGGAGTCTCTCATAAACAGAGGTTCTCTTTTTCCCTGCTCAGACTTGGGACTCCTCACATTGTCTAAGAGGTAAAAATTCCTGTGACTGAGGTGGAGGCTATCTCCCATCCGGGATGCCCCTAGGGCTGGCCTTTTGCTATTTCAGGGAGCTAGCCTGGAGAACCTTAGTTTGGTCCCTGATCTTTCTCCAGATCTTTCCCCATTTGTCCTAGGACACTGTTCTGCTGCAACTTTTGTTAGTTGTTGCCACTCTACTTTTTTTTTTTTTGCAGGGAAAATTGGGTTAAGTGGCTTGCCCAAGGCCACACAGCTAAGTAATTATTAAGTGTCTGAAACCGGATTTGAACCCAAGTACTCCTGACTCCAGGGCTGGTGCTTTATCCACTACACCACCTAGCCTCCCCTACCACTCTACTTTAATCCAAGTGATTGCTAGCAGAAGAAATCTGGACACTTTGGAATTTTCTGACCTACTCTGCCATCTACTCCAACACTCTATTGCTTAACTAGTACCAAATAATTTGTCATTTTATAAATAAAGTTTCAGATCTGGTACAAATGGACTACCTTCCTTTGCAATTGTTTTCCATTAATTCCCTTGATATTCTTGACCTTTTGTTATTCCAGATGAATTTTGATATTTTTTCTAGCTCTATAAAATAATTTTGGTAGTTTCATTGGTATGAGATTGAATAAGTAAATTAATTTAGGTAGAATCATCATTTCTATTATTTTAGTTTAGCCTACCCATGAGCAACTGATATCTTCCCAGTTATTTAGATCAAACTTTATTTGTGTGGAAAGTGTTCTGTAATTGTGTTCACAAAGTTCCTAGAATTGTCTTGGTAAAAATATTTTATGCTGTCTATAGTTATTTTAAATGAAATTTCTCTTTCTATCTCTTGCTGTTAGACTTTGTTGGTCATTTATAGAAATGCAGATGACTTATGTGGGTTTATGTTATATCCTGCTACTTTGCTAAAGTTGTTAATCATTTCAACTAGTTTTTTAGGTGATTCTCTAAAATTCTCTAAGTACATTATTATATCATCTGCAAAGAGTGAGAGTTTAATTTCCTCATTGCCTATTCTGTTTCCTTCAATTTCTCTTTCTTCTCTTACGACTAAGGCTAACATTTCTAGTACAATACTGAATAATAGTGATGATAATGTGCATCCTTGTTTCACCTGTGATCTTACTGGGAAAACTTCTAATTTCTTCCCATAGTTTACTTATAATATTGTCTACTAGGAGATCAAGGAATAGTTTACCTGTCAGATCTATGGAAGGGGAAACAGTTTATGACCAAAGAAGAGATGGAGAACATCAATAAAAACAAACTAGATAATTTTGATTACATTAAATTAAAAAGCTTTAGCACAAACAAATCCATTGTAACCAAGATCAAAAGAAATATAATAAATTGAGAAACAATTTATACAACTAGTATTTTTGACAAAAGACTCATTTCTAAAATATATAGAAAACTGAGTCAAATTTATATAAAAAAAAAACAAGCCATTCCCCAATTGACAAATGCTCAAAGATATGCAAAGGCACTTTACAGATGAGGAAATCAAAGCTATCTTTAGTCATATGAAAAATTGCTCCAAATCATTACTGATGAGAGAAATGCAAATTAAAGCATCTCTGAGGTACCACCTCATACCTCTCAGATTGGCCAATATGACCAGAAAGGATAAGGGGCAATATTGGAAGGGATGTGGGAAATCTGGGACACTAATACATTGTTGGTAGAGCTGATCCAACCTTTCTGGAGAGCAATTTGCAATTATGCCCAAAGGACAATAAAAATGAACACACCCTTCAATCCAGCAATATCTCTGCTGTGACTATACCTTGAAGAGATCATGAAAAATAGGGCAAAAACATCACTTGTACAAAAATATTTATGGCAGCTCTGTTTGTGGTAGCAAAGAATTGGAAATCGAGTGAATGTCCATCAATTGGGAAAGGACTGATCAAATTGTGTTATATGTACATTATGGGACACTACTGTTCTATTAGAAACCAGGAGGGATGGGATTTTAGAGAAGTCTGGAAAGACTTGCATAAACTGATGCTGAGCAAGATGAGCAGAACCAGGAGAACACTGTACACCCTAATAACAACACAGGGGTGATGATCAACCTTAATGGACTTGCTCATTCCATCAGTGCAATAATCAGACACAATTTTAGGGTATCTGCAATAGAGAATGCCATCTGTATCCAGAGAAAGAACTGTGGAGTTTAAACAAAGACCAAAGACTACTACCTTAAATTTTTTTTTAAAGTTATCTTACATACTACATAATCTTACTATCTCTAATATTTCATTTTTTCCTCAAGGATATAATTTTCCTCTCAACACATTCAGTTTTGATCAATGTATAGCATGGAAACAATGTAAAGATTATCAGATTGCCTTCTGTAGGGGGGTGGGGGGGAGGGAAAGGAGGGTGAGGGGGAAAAATTGTAAAATTCAAAACCTTACAAAAAATGATAGGTAGAAACTACTATTGTATATAATTGGAAAAAAATAAAATTTAATAAAAAAATAAATGTTTAAACATATGAGTACCAAGTAGTATAACATCTAAATTCTTAGAGAAGTTGTAAGTTACAAGAAGAAATAGAAAGTAAACTTGTTCATTTGTCTTTTTTCAAGTGATGAATTGATTCAGAATATCTATTTAGATTGCATATAGATACAAGATGATATTTGGATAAAAGTCACTTTTTTTCTGTTTACTCCAAGAGGTGTATTCACACCATCTCTAATAGGGAGAACAGTTGCTAATGCTTGACCATCTTTGATTCCCTATTACCAAATAATTAGTATACAAGAGACAATCTCAGATAATGAGCAAATACATTTATCAAATAAAGGCATAAAAAAGTAAGCAGGGAAGCTATAATTAAACTTAAAGCACACAACAATCAGAGGGTTCTGTGACTAAAAATCAAGAGAAAATCTCTAATTTCTCCATGCCCAGAGCTTCTGAGAAGTTTCATGGCACCATTCACAGTACATCCTGTCCCTCCCACTAAATCTCTATCTCCAATCAGAAGTGACATCTTCTCAGAAATCTCCAGTTTGCAGTCAGAGGTCTTATCTTGGGAAAAGCCCTAAACCCACATGGGCACGAGTGGGGTTACACAAAGATCTGACCATATGACTCTCCTACTCAATCAATTCTATTGACTTCTTTTTGTATCTGGGAAAGTATTCCTTAATAATTTAGGGTCCATGAACTCATATTTGTAATATTTTGATAACTTTTAATATAATGATGGCTTTTGGTAAATGTATATATTTTATTTTAAAACATAATTCTGAGGAATTCATAGGATTCACCAGATTGCCAAAGAGTCAGTAACACAAAGAAGTTTAAGAATGCCTGTACAGGGGCAGCTAGGTGGCACAGTGGATAAAAGCACCAGCCCTGGAGTCAGGAGTACCTGGGTTCAAATCCAGTCTCAAACACTTGATAATTACCTAGCTGTGTGGCATTGGGCGAGCTACTTAATCCCATTTGCCTTGCAAAAAAAAACCTAAAAAAAAAAGAATGCCTGTACAAAATATTTATGGCAGCTCTTTTTGTAGTGAAAAAAAATTGGAAATTGAAGGAATGACCATTAATTGGGGAATGGCTGAACAAACTGTGGCATGTAAATGTGATGGAATACTATTATTCTCTAAGAAATCATGAGGGAAAAAAATTTTTTTAAAAGAAATCATGAGGGATGGGACTTCAGGATAACATGGAAAGACTTACAAGAACTAATGCTGAGTGAAGTGAGCAGAATGAGAAGAATAATATACATACTAACAACAATGTGGGGTGATGATCATCTACAATGGACTTAATCATTTCTGCAATACAATAATCAAAGACCATACTAAAAAACTTGTGATCCATATTCAGAGAAAGAACTGTGGAATTTAAATGCAGACTAAAGCTTACTAGCTTCAATTTTTTTTTTAAAGTTGTCTTACGAATTATGTCATTTTTTTCTACTCTTCCATTTGGATATGATTCTTCTCTTACAACATGAATAATATGGATCTATACTTAGCATGGTTATAGGTATAGAGCCTATGTTTCACTGCTTTCTGATAGGGGGAAGGGAGAGGAAGAAAAATGTAAAAAAATGATTGTTGAAAACTACTGTCAAAAGTTGTTGGATCCTATATATGACTAGCAAGAAACAGCAGGAAGAGCTAGAAAGAGAAATCCCATTCAAAGTAACCTCAGACAGTGTAAAATACTTGGGAGTCTATTTTCCAAGACAGACTCAGAATCTTTTTGAAAACAATTATAAAACATTTCTCACACAAATTAAATCAGATTTAAATAACTGGGCAAATATCAACTGCTCATGGATAGGTAGAGCTAATATAATAAAAATGACAATTCTACCAAAACTAAACTATCTGTTTAGTGCCCTACCAATCAAAATTCCAAAAAATTACTTTAATGAGTTAGAAAAAATTGTAAGTAAATTCATATGGAGAAATAAAAAGTCAAGAATTGCCAGGAGCTTAATGAAAAAAAAAATGCAAACGAAGGTGGCTTAGCACTACCTGATCTAAAATTATATTATAAAGCATCAGTCATCAAAACTGTTTGGTATTGGCTAAGAAATAGAGTGGTGGACCAGTGGAATAGACTAGGTGTAAAAGCAGGAGAGGATTATAGTAATCTGCTGTTTGATAAACCCAAAGAGTCAGGCCACCAGGATAAAAACTCCCTCTTTGATAAAAACTGCTGGGATAATTGGAAGTTAATATGGAAGAAACTTAGATTAGACCAACACCTCACACCCTTTACCAAGATAAGATCCAAATGGTTACAGGACATAGACATAAAAAACAATACTATAAGCAAATTAGAAGATCAAGGACTAGTCTACCTGTCAGATCTATGGAAAGGGGAACAGTTTATGACTAAGGAAGAGTTGGAGAACATCACTAAAAACCAATTAGATGATTTCGATTACATTAAATTAAAAAGTTTTTGCACAGATAAAACCAATGCAATCAAGATCAAAAGAAAAGTAGTAAACTGGGAAACAATCTTTACAACTAATGATTCTGACAAAGGACTCATTTCTAAAATATACAGAGAACTGAGTCATATTTTTAAAACAAAAAGCCATTCCCCAATTGACAAATGGTCAAAGGATATGCAAAGGCAATTTACAGATGAGGAGATCAAAGCAATCCATAGCCATATGAAAAAAATGCTCTAAATCATTAATTATTAGAGAAATGCAAATTAAAGCTACGCTGAGGTACCACCTCACACCTCTCAGATTGGCCAGTATGACCAGGAAGGATAATGATCATTGTTGGAAGGGATGTGGGAAATCTGGGACACTATTAAACTGTTGGTGGAGCTGTGAACTCATCCAACCCTTCTGCAGAGTTATTTGGAACTATGCCCAAAGGGCAACAAAAATGTGCATACCCTTTGACCCAGCAATACCACTACTGGGTCTATACCCCGAAGAGATGAGGAGAAAGGGTAAAAACATTACTTGTACAAAAATATTTATAGCAGCCCTGTTTGTGGTGGCAAAGAATTGGAAATCCAGTAAATGTCCTTCAATTGGGGAATAGCTTAGCAAACTGTGGTATATGTATGTCATGGAGCACTATTGTTCTATTAGAGACCAGGAGGGACAGGAATTCAGGGAAGCCTGGAGGGATTTGCATGAACTGATGCTGAGTGAGATGAGCAGAACCAGAAAAACACTGTACACCCTAACAGCAACATGGGAGTGATGTTCAACCTTGAAGGACTTGCTCATTCCATCAGCACAACAATTGGGAACGATTTAAGGCTGTCTGCAAAGGAGAGTACCATCTGTATCCAGATAAGGAGCTGTGGAGTTTGAACAAAGTACAAGGACTATTCCCTTTAATTTGGGGGAAAAAAAAACCCAGATGTCTTATTGTTTGATCTGGTTACCTCTGAGAATTCTGTTCTCTTTAAGGATATGATTTCTCTCTCATCACATCCAATTTGGATCAAGGTACAACATGGAAACAAAGTAAAGACTGACGGAGTGCTATCTGTGGGGTGGAGGTGGGGGGAGGGAAGCAAGATTGGGGGAAAATTGTAAAACTCAAATAATATCTTTAATAAAAATTTTTTAAAAAAGTTGTTGGAAAGGGCAGCTAGGTGGTACAGTGAATAGAGCACTGGCCTTGGAGTCAAGAGTACCTGGGTTCAAATCTGACCTCAGACACTTAATAATTAGCTAGCCATGTGGCCTTGGGCAAGCCACTTAAACCCACTGCCTTGAAAAAAATCTAAAAAAAAAAGTTGTTGGGGAAATAAACAAATAAATAAATAAATAATGGCGTGGTGGGGTGAAGAATCCCTGCTTTGGAATTAAATATAAACTCCTCCGCTGAGCTCTTAAAACCTTTCATAAACTGGTCCCAACCTATCCTTCTAATTTCAAAGGAGATTACTCCCTCTCCCACACTCTGTGATCCAAACATACTGCTACACACACAGCCCTCCATGACCTCTCTTTATGTCCTTAGGACCAGCTGGAGCTCCCTCCTTGACTCTGCTCCCAGAGCTTCTCTTCCTTTAAAATGGAGCTTAGCCATCATCTGCTTCTCCTCCAAATGCTAGGTGCCCTCTCAACAAACTACCTTGTATAGATGAGTATTTATTCATTTTATATTTATACTTTATATCTGTGCATATACATATATACATATAAATAGAAAAAGAGAGACAGAGACAGAGAGAAAGAGACAGACAGACAGACACATACAGACAGAGACAGAGGCAGAGACAGATGGTTGGCAGACAGGGTTAAGTGACTTACTATTACATAGCTGAGGCCAGATTTGAATTCAGGAACAAGAGTTTTCCTGATTCTAGGTCTGACACATCCACTACACCAACTCACTGGCCTACATATATATATATATATATATATATATACACGCATACATACACACACCTATATAGACATATTTACACACACATATGCACCTGTTCATATACACATACACACTGCATTGCTTTTCCTCCATTAGAATGTAGGTTCCTTATGAAAGTTAATGTTTTATTCTTTGTACTTGGATTCCCATTACCTAGCCTAATGCTTGCACATAGTAGGCCCTTGGCAAATTCTTGTTGACTGATGAATTGACTGCCATCCATATTTTGTCTTTCACAGCCTGGTTCAAGTCCCAGCTTCTTTAAATCATCCTTCCGAATCTCCTAGCTTGAAGAATATTACTTCCTTAGCATGTCTTGCCTTAGTTTTCATTTTAACATGTTCAACCTTGGTGTGATTTCCCCAAGGTGCTTGCATGTTTTCAGAGAGGCTAGGTACCCTATTTTTAAGTCATCATTGTATGTCCCTAACTCCTGGTCAAGGCCTGGGCCAATCAAAGTCAGACCTTTTTCTTTATGTTCTTTGTGCTTTTACATGGATATGAAATTGACTGAAACCAGCTAACATGTCTGCACCTCATCACAACTCTCTCTGAAGTAGCTACATAGGGTCCTCAATATGGAAAGATGACATCTCCCTCATCTCCTATCTGTGGAAACACTATCAGAGGTGCCCTGAGCATGCTCCAGATCGCTATATTGTAGATTTTTCAGACACTGATCTTACAATAAATTTGACAAGTCCCCTCCAATCTTGTATCTTAATGCTTATTATTGGTGAGACCTGTCATTCTATTGGCATGATGATCTTTTCAAGAGGACACCCCCTCTATCAAATCAGATTGACTAGGGGCAACTAGGTAGCACAGTGGATAGAACACCGGCCCTGGAGTCAGGAGGAATTCAAATCCAGCCTCAGACACTTAAGAATTACTTAGTTGTGTGACCTTGGGCAAGTCACTTAACCCCATTGCCTTGCAAAAATAAAAAAAAATCAGATTGACTACTCTTGAGTGTTCTCTACTCCTCTGAAGACAAAAAGATCATAGGAACTCCCAGAGTTACACAACCATGGTGATAATCATTGCTGATGGATATGAATTTCTGTTTATTTTTTTATTTTTTTTTTTAGGTTTTTGCAAGGCAAATGGGGTTAAGTGGCTTGCCCAAGGCCACACAGCTAGGTAATTATTAAGTGTCTGAGGTCAGATTTGAACCCAGGTACTCCTGACTCCAGGGCCGGTGCTTTATCCACTGCGACACCTAGCCGCCCATTTCTGTTTATTTTTGACAGTAATAACAAAAACAACTATACTTCTCAGATTTGTAATAGCAATCAGCACCTAATTTGACCATTCTCTTTGACTATCCTCTGAATAAATGAAGGCAAACTTAATAATGGCTTTTAAAATACTTTGAAAAGTACAGAGGTATCTAGATGGTATAATGCATAGAATAACAAACCTCAGGAAGACCTAAATTCCAATTCTGCCTCAGATACTTACTAGTTTAATGACCCAGGACAAGTCACTTAACTCCTGTCTGCCTCAGTTTCCTCACCTATAAAGGAGATTAATCATAATAAATGCTCTAGTCAGGGTTGTGAGAATCACAAGTAAAGTGCTTTGCAAACCACTATATAAATGCTAGCTATTATTATTATTATTATTATTATTATTATTATTACAGTGCTCCTGTTTGTGGAACTATGAAATGGTCTTGTCATTCTGCAAAGTAATTTGGAATTATGCTCCCAAAAGTTATTCACCTGGGCATACCCTTTATCTTGGTCTATATTCCTAAAAAGATCAAAGAATGAGGAAAAGGAACCCTGTGTACAAAAACATAGCAAAGCTTTTGATGATGGCAAAGAATCAGAAACTGGTGGGGGTGGGGTGGGGGTATCTAGCAACTGAGGAATGACTGAACAAATTATATTATGCGATAGGATGGAACACTATTGTGCTGTAAGAAATGATAGAGAAAATGGCTTCCAAGAAATCTGGGAAGATTTGAATGAACTGATGCAGAATAAAGTGAGCAGAATGAGGAGAACAATTTAGACAATAACAGAAATATTGAAAGACTTGCAAACTCTTATCAGAACAATAACCAATCACAATTCCAGAGGATTTATGTTTAAACTCGCTACCTATCTCCTGGTCCAGAAGTGATACCTTCAGAATATGGATTGAAACATATTTTTGGACATGGTCAATGCAAGAATTTGTTTTGCTTGACTATATATGTTTGGGAAAAGGGTTTGGTTTTTCTTCCTTTCTCCAGGGAGGGGGTGGGAGTATAGGAGAGAGAAAATACAATTCTGAAAATAAAATAAATTTGAATTTATTTTAAAAAAAGAAAGAAAATTATAGTACTTTACAACCATGCAAAGAAGAATGAATATTCTTAGTCTTAGCCTGTAGTTGTCACAGAATAGAAAAAAAGCAATAGCTTGTGAATCAGTCTGTGGCATGTCCTGTAGATACCTCCAACTTAATATGTCCAAAATAGAAGTCGTTATCTTCCCCTGTTAAACCTACCCCTCCTCCAACTTTTCTATTTTTGTTGAGGGAACCAACATCCTCCCATTCTCCCAGATTTATAACCTCTAAGTCATCCTTGACATCTCTCTCCTTCACCCACAGTCCCAATATCTTATCAGCTGCTAACTACTATTGATTCTACCTCCCCATCTCTCCCATCCATCACCATCTTCTCTCCATTTATTTGACTGTTGCCCCGGATCAGGGCCTTATTGCCTCTCACCTGGAGCAGTGTAATGACCTCATCATTGGTCTCTCAGTTTGCAGTTTTACTCCTCTCCATTCATCTTTCACACAGCTGCCAAAATAATCTTCCTAAGGCACAGCTGACCATGTCACTCCCCTGCTCACAAGCCTTCAGGAGCTCCCTCTTGCCTCTTGGGTAAATCTGGCATTTAAAGCCCTCCCAAGTTGTTTGATTGTTTTTACGCTTTGAACCAGAGATTGTATTACCAGGCTATATTCCAATGAGTTTCACAGGTACATAGACTTCAAGCTCTCACTTCTAATAAATAGCTCACGCATATATAGACTTTCAGATTACAAGGAACTGTTTGACAGAGGTTATCACACAGGTCATCTAGGCCTTCTCTTTTATTTTGTAGGGAGAAAACAGGGATTAAATGTTTTGCCCAAGGTCCCACAGGTGATAAGCAACAGATCCTTAGGGCTCTGACCCTTCAAACTCCTTGTCTAAACCCCTTCTTGCTAAGAGACTTTGTGACTCTAGATAGAGATTAGGGAGTGAATGCCACTGAGGGAAAGGGAGTTTTCTGAAAAATCAGATAAGTGAGTGTCATGAAAAGGATACACCTTTCTTTGAACAAAGACTGTGTCATTTTCAAGATCTAGCAAGTTTTGAAATCCCTCAGGGCCTATTTTCCCCATCTGTAAAATAAGAGATCATCAGTCCTCATGACCCTTTTATACTCTTAAAAATTATTAAGGATCCTAAAGAACTTTTATTTATGTGGGTTATATCCAACTGTAATTACTGTATTAAAAATAAATAAAATTGATAAATTTTTAAATATGTATAAATTTATTATATATTAAAAATAACATATTTTATGAAAAATAACTAATTTTTCCAAAACAAAAAATAGTTTAACAATTTTTGCAAATCTCTTTAATGTCTGGCTTAATAGAAGACATTGAATCTCATATAAACTTCCAGTATTTAATCAGCAGGTGGCACATAGATAGGGTAATGGTGCTGGAGGGAGGAAGACCTATGTTCAAATCAGGTCTCAAATACTTATTAGCTGGGAGATCCTCAGCAAGTCACTACTTCCCAGGGTTGTTGTAAAGCTAAATAAGATAATATTTATAAAGTGCTTTGCAAATCTTAAAGCACTATCTAAACACTTTTTTTGTTTTTCAGTCATTTCAGTCATATTCAATTCATACATTTTCCACATTTTATTTTATTTTATTTTTCCTTGATTACATGCAAAAACAAGTTTCAACATTCACTTTTAAAATCTTGAGCTCTGGGGCGGCTAGGTGGTGCAGTGGATAAAGCACCAGCCCTGGAGTCAGGAGTACCTGGGTTCAAATCCGGTCTCAGACACCTAATGACCTAGCCGTGTGGCCTTGGGCAAGCCACTTAACTCCATTTGCCTTGCAAAAAAACCTAAAAAAAAAAAAAAATCATGAGCTCCATATTCTATCCCTTCCTCCCACCCCATTCCCCTTCATTGAGAAAACAAATTATTTGACATAAGTTAAAAATGTATAGTCATTGGGGCAGCTAGGTGGTGAAGTGGACACACCTGTCCTGGAATCAGGAGGACCTGAGTTCAAATGTGACCTCAGTCACTTAATAATTACCTAGCCGTGTGACCTTGGGCAAGTCACTTAACCCCACTGCCTTGCAAAAATAAAAACAAAAAAAGTAGTCATGAAAAGCATTATCACAATAATCATGTTGTAAAAGTAAACATAACTCCCCCCCAGAAAAAGAAAGCTCAAGAAAAAATATTTTTTTGAAACCTCAAGAAAAAATATATATATTTTTTTAAAAAGTAAGCTTCAATCTGTATTCAGATACCATCAGCTCTGTCTTTGGGGTGGATGCATAAATTCTCTTGGGTCACAGTATTGTTAAGAAAAAGTAAGTCATTCCCAGCTAATCATCCTACAACATTGCAGTTGCTTTGTATGTAGTACATTTCCCATTGCATCTGCTATGTAAGTTATTTACTGAGAGTATCCATTTCTTAAAACAATAGTATTTCATTTTAATCACCACATTTTGTTCAGTCATTCCTCAACTGATGGGCACTTCTTCAATTTCCAGTTCCTTGGCCCCCCAGAAAAGAGCTGCTATAAATATTTCTATACATATAGGACCTTTTCCATTCTATTTTTCATCTTATATTCAACTCTTCTGACCTCACATGAAGTTTTCTTGGCAAAGAAAATTAATGAGGTTTGCCATTTCCTTCTCCAACTCATTTTTTTTTTGCAAGGCAATGGGGTTAAGTGGCTTGCCCAAGGCCACACGGCTAGGTCATTAGGTGTCTGAGACCGGATTTGAACCCAGGTCCTCCTGACTCCAGGGCCAGTGCTCTATCCACTGCACCACCTAGCCGCCCCTCTCCAACTCATTTTTACAGATGAGGAAATTGAGGCAAACAATGTTAAATTACTTGCCCAGATTCACAAGGTCACACAGCTTGGTAATTACTAAGTGTCTGAGGTGAAATTTGACTCCAGATCCAGCTCTCTATTTACTATGTTGCCTATCTAACAAATAACATCTTATGTGTTATAATGAAAATTAATTTTGACTTCTCAGACTCCTGTAAGATTCTCAGAGGCTTCTGAAGTCCTCAGACCACACTTTAAGAACTGTTGAACCAGGTGAATAAGGCTCAAAGATCTAGGGCAAAGTCTGATCACTGTTCATTTGGCCTCTGCAAGTTCCTGAGTTTAGGTTTGAGCAACAATCCTGTGGGTTTGCTGGATTGATAGTGGCCTTATGAACTATTGACCTCTTAGAGCAACTAGATGGCCCAGGAATCAGGAGGACCTGGGTTCAAATCCGGTCTCAGACACTTAATAATTACCTAGCCGTGTGGCCTTGGGCAAGTCACTTAATCCCATTGCCTTACCCCCCCCCTCCAAACAAAAGAAAACAAACAAAAAAAGACTTCCCATAGTTAAATCATTTATTTGCTTAGCTGTGTGACCTTGGGTAAGTCACTTAACCCCACTGCCTTGCAAAAAACCCCAAAACACACTACATTTACTATATTAGCCTTCTAGAGTTACAGAAATGTAGTCTTCTCTTTATTCTACAATTCTTGCCCTTATTCATTCCTTATAGATTTCAGACTAGGCTAAAAACTGGAACTAAAATTTTCTTTTGCTCTCCAAGTCTGAGCCTCACAGTTACTTCTTATTTCTGAGCTTGTCCTTGCTAGGTAGTAGCCTAGAATTCACAATCAGGTGAATAAATTCCTATACAAAGTACAACCCCGGGCAGAACCAAGATGTCAGAAGAGAAGGAAACATAGGAAACTCTTCCCTCTACCTCCTCCCATCCCACCCCCCCAACTTCACCAAACAGGTTATTAGTTAATTATATTATCAATACAAAATATATTAATAATTAATAAAGCAAAATATTGACATATGTATATTATAGTTAACAATATAATATAATAAATTTGTATAGTAATTATATATAATATATTGATACTATATAATTAATTAATAACCCACCCCTGGGGATATGTTCTCTTCTTACTACTCTGTCCTTCATCTATGACCTGGAACTGGGGATGGACAAACTGACAAAGCTGTCAGTTGCACCTGTTCTAGCGTCCTACACTAAGTCATGGTCTTACTGTAAGGATATGAATCTTCTTTTTAGTTTGGTACCCAGCCTCTCTATCATTTGAATGCTCTTCAGAATTTTATCTCTACTGTTCACAGGCTCTTCTGACTGTCTCCTTATACTGACCCGGGATGGAAAAAATGATTTCTTTTTCTTGGATTTCTAAATCAAGACACAGACTGATGTTAGATCTGTGTGGAGAAGTTGTGTGGGGAAGGATGGGGTGGGAGGAGGTAGAAAGAAGAGTTTGCTTTACTTCCTGCTCTTCTGACATCTTGGCTCTGCCTGGGGGTGTACTTTGTATATGTACTATTTTTTTGTTTCTTTGTTGGTAAGTGTCTGCTGGACAAAAATCAAATGTAGAATACTTTTTTTAAAAGTCAAAATAAAGTTCTTTGATGTCTATCCCCACACTACCTCTTAAGCTTTATGATATAATACTGCCTTTCATGCACTGTATGTTCTAGACAAGCCAGACAATTAGCAATTCCCTAAATTGGGAGCAACATCTCCTACCAGATATTTCCCAATCTTTTATTTTTAGGCTC
This sequence comes from Macrotis lagotis, assembly GCF_037893015.1. NCBI lineage: Eukaryota > Metazoa > Chordata > Mammalia > Peramelemorphia > Peramelidae > Macrotis > Macrotis lagotis. The sequence continues at coordinate 105,465,128 of NC_133665.1, read as the reverse complement.
GTAGGTCTATATGGGCTATAATGCATATGGACTTTGGAGCTATTCTCCCAACCCCTGTTCCAACTAACAAGTTAGGTCTCCAATCTAACTTGCATTTTCAGCTCTTAAATCTCCCCTTGGAGTTCCAAGGGTAATTCTAAAGGATTCTATGGGGGAGCTGGGAGGAGGTTTTCTAAAACAATAGCTCATTAGCCCCCACTGGTGTTCTTCATTATGATTATAATTTGGTATCAATTAGTTTTTCAGATTTACTCATCTTTTAGAAAAGGCATTTACTAAAATGATATTTCAAAAACAGTTGGTACAAAATATTCCATCCAAAAGTCTGTAACATTCTTTCCCACAAGTACAGAATTCTAGGGGAAAGAGGGCTCAAGTTTATGTGAGTATAAGTGATAAATGGCTACTTTAAGCTCCTGGAAATCCTTTTTCTAAAGATCTCAATGTGTTTTTCTACTGGATTCCTTATTGATGTTTAAATCTCCTTTTCCTCATCCAGTCTGTCCTCAGTTTCTAATATTGTTATATAATGCTATAATAGGGACATTGCTAGGATGTTCCATCAAAAAATTCCAAATACTCAGGTTTTTTGAAGTTCATAAGTTCTTCTCTGGTCAACAGCTGAAGGGAGGAGACAGGTTTAGACTGAGGTTGTTCTCCTTGTTCCCAAACAATTCCCTCAGGAATTTGGCTGGAGGCTTCTGCCATTTAGTTTCCAGATCCTCAAATAGTTGATTCTAAACTAGCTTCCTGGCTTTATACAAGCCCACAAAGGGTAAGAGAAATTTAGTTTAAATATCTTGACTGGAGACATCTATGTCTATCTGCAACTCTTGGTTCACATTCTAGTTTTAACCTCCGATTAATTCAAGTGAGATATATTCTCACCTGCAAAGATAGGAAGGTATAGAATGCTGTTACTGGGAGTGGGGTGGGGTGATTGATTGACTTAATTCCATTGCACCTGGAATGCTCTTCCCTCTAAGAATCTTTATCTTGCTCAAGGTTCTGTTCATATGCCACCTTCTATGGAAGCCCTTCCTCATGCTGCTAAATATTTGTTCTCTCTTCTTCCTCAAATAATCTTGTATTTACTTAGCTGTATGCATGTTGTCTCCCCCAGTAGAATGTAAACTCTTTTACTGCAGGAATGGGGGTCAATGGTCATGACCTATATTATCTGACCCAGTTGATGGGTTCATTTTGGGGAATAGCTTTCCTTTTTATCTTTTTAAAAAATCTTTGTTATAAGGGATGGATGACTGGGTGGGGGAGGAGGAGGAATACATTTAGAAATATAGGTGATAGAAAAAAAAGAAATATCAGAAAAATAAGAAAGCTTTAAAATAAAATAAGCTCTTTGAGGATAGGGCTAATTTTCTTTTTATGTTTATTTAATTGAGATTGTTTCTAGTTTTTCACTTTTGCCAGGTCATAGTTATAAGACAAGTAATTATTTTATTACTAAAATTTGGTCTTGAGTACAGGAGGCCAGCTAGTAAGAAAAGGATCTTGGAGAGTCTCAAAGTGAGTAAGAAACTCAGGAGGCATCTTTTTTTAACTTCCATTTGTACTTTCCTGACAATTTCGTCTTCTTTTGAAGGAATTCACTACTTATGTCTTAGTCCATTCTACTTTTGGACAGTTTTCATTTGGGGCAAGTTTTTCCTTATATGAACAATCTAGATTCTGTTGAAATCTTTTCCATTACTTCTAATCCCCTGGGCTCAAACTGAGCAAAATCAATAACCTTCTATTACATTCTATTCAATTTGAGAAGCATTTAAAAAGTGCCTACCATGTGCTAGATCCATGTAATACAAGTCAAAACTTAAAGAACGCTTCCCTTCAAAAAGCTTACATTCTACTTGAGGACTAGGACAGGAGAAGAAATACAAAATTCAGTCAGGGCAGCTAGGTAGTGCAGTGAATAGAGCACTGGCCCTGGAGTCAGGAGGACCTGAGTTCAAATCCGAACTCAAACACTTAATAATTACCTAGCTGTGTGGCCTTGGATAAGTCACCTAACCCCATTGCCTTGCAAAAAAAAATCAGTTCAGTCATTTTTCAATTGTGCCCAACTCTTGTGATCCCATTTTGAATTTTCATGTCAAAGATCCAAAGGAGTTTGCCATTTCCAGCTCATTTATCAGATGTGGAAACTGGCAAACAGGGTTAATTGACTTGTCCAGCGTCCCTCAGCTACTTAGTATCTGAGGCTAAATTTGAATTCATGAAGATAATTCTTCCTGATTCCAGCTCTGGCACTATCCACTTTGCCATCTAGCTACCATCAAATAGAAAATATATAAATGTAAAATCATTTCAGTGGATAGAGGATGCACCAACAACTGGAAGAATCAGGAAAAATCCTGTGCTGAGTCTTGTTGGAGTTCTAAGAGATGGAGATGAGGAGGGAACCTGTTCCAAGGATAAGCACAATAGGCAGTTGGTGTCAAAAGGGGACTTGGAGTGAGGGAGACCTTGATTCTGTTTTGCCTCAGACCCTTTGGAGCTCTCCGCAAGTCACCTAACTTTGCTCTGCCTCAGTTTCCTCAATTGTAAAATGAGGGAGTTGAACCTGATGGCATCCCTTCAAGCTCTAAATCTCTAAATCTGTAAATCTATGTTTCCTCTTTCAATTTTAGGAGGAAAGTTTTCAGTTTCTTCATATCTCTCCTCTCATTATATCCTGCTGGTCTTCTAGGGGACCTACTCCAGCCTGTCTGTATCCTGGGAAAGTCAGACAGAGTTGACCTACACTCAAAAGGTAAGGGAGGCATTTCTATGGCACTGTGGAGGTAAATATGTCTGTTCTCTTTGAGAATTGGTGCCATCTGTTAAGGTCAGCCCTCTCTCCAATTGAAAAAGATGGGCATGCAATGTCCATTTCCAACAGCAGGTGGTGGCATTGTCCTTTCTGTTCTGGTTGCTTAGGTGGCTATGGTGAATAGCTGCTATTTATATGGCCATCTAAAGATGTTCAAGGACTTGATGGACTCACTCATTTCATCAGTGCAACAATCAGGGACAATTTGGGGCTCTCTGCAATGGAGAATACCATCTGTATCCAGAGAAAGAACTGTGGAATTTGAACAAAGTTCAAGGACTATTTCCTTTAATTTAGAAAAAAAAACTATCTTATTGCCTGATCTTGTTATCTCTTATACTTTATGTTTCTTCCTTAAGGATATGATTTCTCTGTCATCACACTCAATTTGGATGAATGTATACCATGGAAACAATGTAAAGACTGGCAAATTGCCTTCTGTGGGGGGGGAGGGAAGTAAGATTGGGGGGGGGATTGTAAAACTCAAAATAAATAAAATCTTTAATAAAGTTTTTCAAGAACTGCAGCACCCAGGATCTAATCTGAACCTCACAACAGTCCTAAGAGGTAGGCAGATCAGACATTCTGAATCCCAAGCTGGGGGAGAGAGTAATGAGAGCCTGAGTAGCTTAGTGGTCACAAGACCGCTGTGCCACCCAGCTAGTCAGTGACAAGTCAGAATTGGAACCCATGTCTTCTGAGTTTAAGTCACAGATCTATATGGCACTCATCTCATTAAAAAAAATTTAATCACATACTAGGAGCACAGCAAAACAATGTGCTTGTGTCTAGGAATACAAAAATTAAAAAAAAATAACAGCCCCAATCTCAAGGAATTTTCAGTCTACTGAGGGAAACTGGATGGACCTAGATAAGAAGGTACAAGGTAGTTGTGTGTCAGGTCTTTTGTTTTTTTCCCCTTGAAGCAGTCAGACTTAAGTGACTTATCCAGGATCACACAGCTAGTGTCAAGCATCTGAGGCCTTCTGACTGCATCTAATCTGTCTATCTAGTTGCCCCTTCAGGTCTTTATCCTGAGCCTGAAGACTCATAAAATCAGAGATCATCAAAGCTAGAGGCTACCTCAAAGTCTAATCCCCTCAATTCATAGAGCGGAAAATTGAGGCTAAAGCAAGAATGCCACCATTGCCTTGCAAAAATAAAAAAAAATAAAAACTAAAATCAAAGGTCACATAGTAACAGAGCAGGGACTTGAGTTAGTCATGTGTCTTGTATCCCAGGCCCTGGATCTGGAAGGTGTTTCAGAGGTCATCTTGATTTTTTTGTGTCTCAGACCCCTTCAGTAGCCTGTTTATAGCATGATGCTTTTAAATGTACAAAATAAAATATTTAAGATAAAGGAATTGAAATGAAATTGTCCATTAACTAGAAGAATCAGAAAAATCCTGAGCTGAGGCTAGTTGGAATTCTAAAAAATATATATATTTTTCTCAAAGAATCCCTGTTTAAGCCAACTAAACCTAAATAAAAATTCTATCTACAACATTCTCATTCATCCTCTTCTTGAAACCTTAAGGGTAAAGGGGAATCTCCCAAAACATTCCATTCCATCAGGCCTGGGCTCTTTACATCCTACTTCATTTAGAAAAAATTATCTGATAACTGTCTTTAAGAGATTAGTTTTTAAAAATTTTATTTATTTAAGACAATGGGGTTAAGTGATTTGCCCAAGGTCACACAGGTAGGCAATCATTAAATGTTTGAGATCAAATTTGAACTCGGGTCCTCCTGACTTCAGGGCTGGTGCTCTATCCACTGAGCCACCTAGCGGCCCCTTAAGAGAGTCTTGAAGCATTTTTAAGGCAGCTTGGATGAAGTGGAAGGGGTCCTTAAGAGTGAAGCATGCTTCACAAGAGAGGTGGTGAATGATGGGTGTAGAATGAGGTATGTTTTTTCTAATAAGGCCAATGTATTGATTTGTCTTCTTTGATCATATTTGTTTGTTACAAAGAGGGCTCAGGGGACAGTGGAGTAAATGAGAAGTGAAAGTAGTATTTAAAAAGTAGTATTAAAAAGTATTAAAAGTAGTATTAAAGTATTAAAAGTATTTTTAAAAATATAAGCTTTTTGTGGATAGACTATTTCCTTTTTTTTGTTTTTGAAGCAATTAAAGTGACTTACCTAGGGTCACACAACTAGTCAGTATCTGAGGCTGGATTTGAACCCTCATTCTCCTGACTCCAGAGCTGCAACACCTGCCACTCTGTTTCCTTCTTATATATTTGTTGAATTGAATGAGACTTTTTTCCAGTTGTCTGTTTTTCTATTGCCTGGGACCTAAGTCATAGCTATAGACAAACAATCATTACTTTTATTACTATAAATTCTCTGGACTTGAACCTAGAGGTTCTTAACTTTCTATGCACCATAGTAGTTCTATGGTCTTTGGTCAATTGTTTCTGCTAAGACTCAGTTTCCACATCTGTAAAAGGGGAAGAGGTCTATTATGCAACTCTGCCTCATTTAAATACAATTCACAGACAAGTCAATAACTCCAAGATGTCATTGATCCCCTTCAAAAACCAAGGACTAGGGGTGGCTAGGTGGTACAGTGGATAGAGCACCAGTCCTGGAGTCAGGAGTACCTGGGTTCAAATCTGACCTCAGACACTTAATAATGACCTAGCTGTGTGGCTTTGGGCAAGCTACTTAACTCCATTGCCTTGCAAAAACAAACAAACAAACCTAAAACCAAGGCCTATCTGCCTCACTAAAATACAATTCACAGGCAAGTCAATAACTGTAAGATGTCACTGATCCTCTTCAAAAACCAAGGACTATCACCACCACCACCAACAACACAAGAGGAAGGTGGTACTAGTACCTCTCAAGGCTGCTGAGAAGCTATAATCAAAGTGTAAATTTTTTTTTGAGACAACTAGAGTTAAGAGACTGGCCTAGGTTCATATAGCTAGTAAGTGTCTGAGTCCATATTTGAACTCAGGTCCTCCTGATTCCAGGGCCAGCCACAGCACCATCCAGTTTTCCCAAAGTACTTTATAAAGCACTATATAAATAGAAGTCACTATTATGATTTATGAAGAATTGATTTTGAGATTTCTCCTGGATTCTGAATACTAGTTAAAAAACCCAAGGAACCTGGTGAGGAGCTGGGCGGTTGTCCTTCCTTTGACTAAAATGAACCTTTCCTAGTAACTAAGCATTCAAACCTCAAACTGGAGAAAAACACAAGAAAAAAATAGCCATCTGACCAGTATCTTTTCTCACTCCTGTACTGGATTCCCACTGGCAATATTTGACAGCTTTGGACCCAACTGCAGACAGGTACAGAATTTACTTACCAAACTAGAAAATGTGTCAAACACCTGAAATTACTCTGGCTATAATTTGCCCAACTTGTGAACCTATGCCCTTCAGTTAACCCAAAGCTGGTATAATTAAACTGCTTTCTTCAAAGAACTACAAAAACTTTATTATTTAAATAGACTATCTATTGAGGATCTAACAACTGTGATGCAGTTGAAAGAGGGCAGGATTTAGAATCTGGAGACCTAGTTTCTGATTGCAGTTTTGCTGTAACCTTGAATAAATGTCAATGAAATAATTTATTGATGTTAGTTGTTTCAGTTGTATCCAACTCTTTGTGATCCCATTTGGACTTTTCTTGGCAGAAACCATTTTTGGTAATGGAATGGTCATTTCCTTCTCCAGCTCATTTTACAGATGAAGAAACTGAAACAAAAATGAAGTGATTTGCCCAGGGTCACACAAATAATAAGAGTATGAAACCAGATTTGGACTCAGTAAGATAAAGTTTTTCGACGCCAGACCCTCTATGTATTGCCCCACCTAACTGTTCCAAGACAACAATAATAGTAAACCTTTAGCTAGGGCTTTGGGGTTTATAAAGTACTTTATAAAGTATTTTTTTTCCCTTTGAGGCCCACAACAAGACTAGGAAGTGAGTTATTATTCCCATTTTGCAGATGAGGAAACCAAATCTGGAGTAGGTTAAGTGACTTGGTCAGGATTATATTGCTAATAAATGTCTGAGACAGGATTCTTACACAGGCCCTGCTGACTCCAGATGCAACACACTATTCATTTCTTGCCTATTGTGCATAGACATTGGAAATAAAAAGATGAAAAACACTTAACCAACCTCTTCAGGGAGATTACTATCTAGTAAAGGTTAAATGATCTATATACAATTAAATATGATAAAAGGGAGAATATCCAATGGGTAAAAGGACAAACAGATAAAGGACTCTAAGGAAGGACAAATAGAAGCTACAGTGGATAAAGTATGTCAAGATAGACCTGAATTCAAAACTAGTCTCAGACACTCATAGCTATGTGACCTTGGGCAAGTCACACACTCCCAAAGCCTCAAAAAAAAAAAAGACTGAAGGAAATTTGAGAAGGGAAAGATAATTTTCATAGAAGGACAATAGAGGAACAGCTAGATGGCGCAGAGGATAGAGCACCAGTCCTGTAGTCAGGATGATCAAATTTGACCTCAGATACTTAATCATTACTTAGCTATGTGACCTTAGGTAAGTCACTTAACCCATTGCTTTGCCAAGAAAAAACGAATAAAGAAGGGTGTTAGAGAAGGTAGACCCTAAACTGGGCATTGAATGAAAGGAAGAATTTTAATAATAGTATAATTTATGTAGTACTTTAAGATTTACAAAACGGGGGCAGCTAGGTGGTGCAGTGGATAGAGCACCAGCTCTGGAGTGAAGTGTACCTGGGTTCAAATCCAGCCTTAGACACTTAATAATTAATTAATTACCTAGCTATGTGGCCTTGGGCAAGCCACTTAACCCCATTGCCTTACAAAAACTAAAAAAAAAAAAAAAAAAGATTTACAAAACATTTTACAAATATTATCTCATTTTATACTTACAGGTAGGAGGAAACCAAGCTAGACAAAAGTTAAGTGATTTGCTCAGGTTGTATAGCTAGTAAGTGTCTAAACTAAATTTGAACTCAGTCCCTGACTCAGGATCTAAAGCTCCATCCACTTGCCTCTGATGGGGGAAAGAGACATGGGATTGCTTATGAAAATGCAGGTATGGTGGCTAGGTGGCACAATGGATAGAGCACAGGCCCTGGAGTCAGAAGTACCTGAGTTCAAATCCGACCTCGGACATTTAATAATTACCTAGCTGTGTGACCTTGAGCAAGCCTCTTAACCCCATTTGCCTTGCAAAAAAAAAGAAAGAAAGAAAGAAAATGCAGTTAGACAAAGCAGGCAAGATGCTGGGTTTGAGACGAGTTCAGAAAATACATAAAGAGGATTATGGAACTAGGAAGGAGACAAATGGTGAATGATCTGAAGTAACAGGCTACATAGGTTGAATGGAGACAGGGAGTTTGGATGTTTTTGAATGGAGGAATAAGAGGGTAAGATCTGTAAAACATTTTGGTAATTGAGTGAATGGTTGTCTGGAAAGGAGAGAAATTGCAACCAGGAAGGAAAGGAGGTCAGATAAAACAATTGTTATATCATCACAATAATCTAGAGGTTTGAGAGCTGAATACAGGACAGAAACAGGGATGAATGATTGTTAGACTTAGAGAGGAGGTACATAGGCCAGGATTTGGTGTTTGATTGGATGGGGAGAGGAGAAGAGAAAGGGAAAAGTCAAACATATCTAAGGTTTGGGGTCCGTGGGAATGAATGTGAATAGACTGGTAACAAAACTACAGAATTTCAGTTAAAAGGACTTGTTGCCTGTTGTCATAAAGTAATAACTATCAAATTAGGTATTTGAATCCAAATCTCAGGAATCTAAAGCCCAGTTTGGCTATCTATTAGTCCAACTTTTTTCTTTTTTTTTCCCCCCAGCCCACATACCACTCCTGAGGCCCAGCAACCACCCAGCCCCATGGTCCTGGACAGGCCACCCACAGCCCCTTGCAAGAAGTAAAAAAGAAAATATGTTGTATCTGACCACTCTCCCCCATGATCCACCCTCTTCTCCATCATGCACATCTCCCTTTTCCCCTGTCCCCCTTCTCTCCCCTTTATCCTATACGTCTATATCCTAATGAGTGTATATGCTGTTTCCTCTCTGAGCCACCTCTGATGAGAGTAAAGGTTCCCTCATTCCCCCTCGTCTTCCCACCCATATCATTGCAATAAAAAAATCTTATTATATGAAATATCTTAGCCTATTCCTCCTCTCCTTTTTCTTTCTCCCATTACATTTCCCTTTTATCTATAGACTCCACTTTTACACCACAATATATCTTCAAATTCAGTTTTCTCTTATGCTTCATTTATAAAAGCTCCCTCTACCTGCTCTATTAAATGAGAAGGTTCATATGAGTATTATCAGTGTCATTTTTCTATGCCGGAATACATGTAGTTCATCATCATTAAGTCCCTCATATTTTCCCCTTCTCCTCCACTCTTGTTTTGTTTTGGTTTTTTGTTTTGTTTTGTTTTGTTTTTTAGGTTTTTACAAGGCAAATGGGGTTAAGTGGCTTGCCCAAGGCCTCACAGCTAGGTGTCTGAGACCAGATTTGAATCCAGGTACTCCTGACTCCAGGGCCAGTGCTTTATCCACTGCACCACCTAGCCACCCCTCTCCTCCACTCTTTATGCTTTACCTGAATCCTGTATTTGAAGATCAAATCTTCTGTTCAGCTCTGGCCATTCCAACAGGAACATCTGAAATTCCCCTGGTTCATTGAAAGTCCATCTTTTTCCCTGGAAGAGGACATTCAGTTTTTCTGGGTAGGTGATTTTTGGTTGCATTCTAAGCTCTTTTGCTTTCCAGAATATTATATTCCAAGCCCTATGAGCTTTTAATGTAGTTGCTGGTAAGTCCTGTGTGATCCTGACTACAGCTCCATAATATTTGAATTGTTCTTCTGGTTGCTTGTAATATTTTCTCTTTGACTTGAGAGTTCTGGAACTTGGCTATCATATTCCTGGTGGTTGTTTTTGGGGGATCTCTTTCTCGGGGAGATTGGTGGATTCTCTCCATTTCTATTTTGCCCTCTGCTTCTAGGATATCAGAGCAATTTTCCTGTAGTAATTCTTTTTTTTTTTAGGTTTTTATAAGGCAAATGGGATTAAGTGGCTTGCCCAAGGCCACACAGCTAGGTAATTATTAAGTGTCTGAGACCGATTTGAACCCAGGTACTTCTGACTCCAGGGCTAGTGCTTTATCCACTGTGCCACCTAGCCGCCCCTCCTGTAGTAATTCTTTGAAAATGATGTCAAGGCTCTTTTCCTGGTCATGACTTTCAGGTATTCCAATAATTTTTAAATTATCTTTCCTAAATGTTTTCCATATCTATTGTTTTTTCAATGAGATGTTTCACATTTTCTTCTAATTTTTCATTCTTTTGGTTTTGAAGTATTATATCCTGATTTCTCATAAAATCATCAACCTCCCTCAGTTCCATTCTTTGTCTGAAGGATTTGTTTTCCTCAGAGAGCTTTCTTATCTCTTTTTCCATCTGACCAATTTTGCTTTTTAAAGCATTCTTCTCCTCAATAACTTCTTGAACTGTTTTATCCATTTGACCTATGCTGGTTTTTAACATGTTATTCTCTTCAGCATTTTTTTTGGATCTCCTTGACTAAACTGCTGACCTCTTTTTTCATGTTTTTCCTGCATCTCTCTCATTTCTTTTCCCAATTTTTCCTCTATTTCCCTCACTTGATTTTCAGTCTATTTTGAGCTCTGTCATGGCCTGAGGCCAATTTCTGTTTTTTCTTGGAGTCTTTAGATACAGAAGCTTGTACTTCCTCATCTTCAGATTGAGTGTTTTGATCCTTCTTGGGATCACAGGTAAAGTATTTCTCAATGGTGCTCCTCTTTTTTCTCTGCTTACTTATTTCTCCAGCCTGTGCCTAGTTTTGGGGTGCTTCCTGAGCTTTTGAGTATTAGTGGGATACCCCCACAAGGATCTCCATGTGTGAGGCTCTGTCTTCCCTGCTGGTCTGTGAATAACCATATACACCCCCCCCCCTGCTACAGGGCTGAGGTGGGGGGGTCCCCTGCTGTTCTATGGAGGGGGCCTAGACTGCAATCAGGATCTGAATGTGGTCAGAACCCCAGAGTCCTGTTCCAGGGGCAGAGGACAGAGCTCGGCAGTCTCTCTCCACTCCCCTCCCTAGGCTCAGCACTCATGCTCTGGTGGCTCCTGCTTACTGGCTTCTGCTTCAGGTTCCTGGATCTGGGCTGTAGTGGGCACTCTGCTCGCTGTGCACCCTGAGGATTGGGCTACACGTGCTCCCTCTGGCAGAGGTCCCCCGCTGATCCCCCAAGTTGTGCTTGGTGCTCCCTGGGGTGTAGATCAGGAAACTGCCCTTGCTGCTGTGAGCAGTGGCTCCCAGCACCCTGGGGCTGCCTCCATGAGGCTGAAGTTCCTTCACTCTGGTGGGCTATCCCTCCAACACCATGGAGTGGAGCCTTTCTGCTCTTTTCCAGGTTACCTTGGATTGGAGAACTGCCTCACTGGGTCCCTCTGTGGATTCTGTCTCTCGAAAATGTAGTTAGAGTCCTTAGTTTATAAGTTTGGAAATATCAAAAAGAGAGCACCTAAGAGACGATCCTCTCACCATCTTGGCTTGGCCCCCCCCATTAGTCCAACTTTTGACTAATAATTTGACTAGAAAAATGAGAATTAAAGTTGGAAAGATGAGTTGGGGTCAAAGTATGGTGAGCTTTGAATGGTAGGCTGAAGTGGGAAGAGGAAGTCACTGGAGGTATTTGGTTAGGAAGAGAGTGTGATCAGTTCTAGATTCTATAGTATTTAGACAGGATGTATAAAGATGTGTTGGAACAGGAGAAATAGGAGAACTTGGAAAGGAGGAAAAAGGTGAAGAAGCTATAGACATGTAGTATCAACAGATATGTTGATAAGAAAAAATATGAAAAAAATTAAAAGGAAACTATATAAATAAAAGGTATTATCATTACTTTTTCTCCTTAACAGTAAGCATATGAAAAAATCTGAAATCTAGATGCTTTACTGAATTAAAATTTCTAAATTTATAATTTATAATATAAATATATATACAAATATAATACTAAAGGAATATTCATTCTGTTATGGAGAAGTGGTCAAAGGACATGAACTTTTTGGAGGGAGCTGTACAAACCATTACTAATCACTTGAAAAATTGTTCAAGCTCGTAACAATGTTAGATTGGCCTAGGAAAACAAAACTTTGACTCCACTAATCTCGCTGTAGGGATAAAACAGAGGTGAAGTAAACAGAGCTGAGGCAGCAAAGAAAAAAATTTTAAAATATTCAATACATCCTAAGAATGTCATTCCATTAGGTAAGGAGAGCATGGTGTCATAATCTTGACTCAGGAGCAGAATTAACTAGTTATGGTCTAGCTATTGGGACTTTATCCTAAGGATATCTTTTATTTTTTAATTTATCTTTTATTAAAAGAAAAAAGATTGTATGTATCGAAATATTGAGGCTTTAATTATACTAGGGGTAATAAGGAAATAATCTTATATGTCCAAAGATTTGAGATGTAGGGTATATTCTAGGGGGACTAGTACCTCTGGTATGAAGGCTTCTGAGCTCTTTTCAGAGCTGCTTTTCACTTTTGATGTCCATCTGAGCCACCTAACTCTCACCTACAGTTCCAAAAAGCTATAGCATGCACAGTAAACTATTATCCCAGTAAACCATTAAGGCAGGCAAGGCAAACCAGGTTGAGGGTAACTTGGGGGTCTCAAACCCATCAGTGAACTAGGAGGGGGGCTACCCCAAGCATATGAAGTCTTCCACTGGCAGAATGGGTGGTTGAGAACATTTCTTTCCAGTGGTCATGAAGGCAACTGAAGCAGGTACTATGGGACACTTTGAGCAAGACACCAAGGTCATCTACTGCATCTGGAGCCATCACCAGTTATCTTGATTCTATCTTGCCATTGGATCATGATGACTTTGAAAGAGAGAGTGAGACTGATGACTTCGGGCAACTGTGCCTCACTTAAATCTAATTTACACATGAATCAAAAGACATCATCCATACAGTTTTATCATTCATATCTCAATCCTGTGGCAACAGGCAAGTAATGAAGCAGCAGGTGCTGATACAATGGAAGCTGTATCCTGCACACAGGCAATTCAGGACATAGGGTCATTTCCCAACTGAAAACAGCAGTGGGATTTGGTAGCCCCTGGGTGTCTGAGCTACCCTTTTAAGGTCTACAGTGCTCATTCCAGGCATGAGGAAGGGGCTAGAAAAGGTGCCCTAAAAATTTTCTACTTACCCAACTGGCCTGATTTTTGTGTCAGGCAGGGATCCCATAGTGAGTTGAGCCACAAAATAATCTACAAAAACTAGTTCAAAGAAGATTCTGTGCACCATCAGAGCATGGAATGTGCACATATTCATAGTCAGCATAAGACAAATAGCTCTTGTTACAAGAGAACTCAGCATATGTCATATTCAAATAGCAAGCCTAAGTGAAATAAGACTGACAAATCAAGGCCAGCTTACTGAAACTGGATACACTTTTTTCTGGTGTGGCCAAAGTAAAGGGAGTGCAATGAAGCTGGGGCAGGTTTTGCAATCAAATCTAGTCAAGAAGTTCTAATGCCTACCAAAAGGAGTAAATGACAGGCTCATGACAATGAAATTGCCAGTTCCAGGAAAATACCACATGACTTTAATGCTAGAGTAAACTCAGATTACCAGATATGTCAGGGTTTCTTTAGGAAGAATGGAATTGAAAACAGCAATAGCAATAGTCAACCTACTACTGACAACTTGTGCATCTCATGACCTTCTCATCACTAATACTGTCTTCCATTTACCTAAGCACAATAAAACTTTCTGGATACACCTTCATAGCAAACTTTGGCTTCTAATAGACTATGTGATTCTAAGGAGAAGAGACAGACAGGATGTGAGAGTGACAAAGGTCATTTATGATGCAGAGTGCTAGACTGATCACAGACTCATCTTCTTCAAGTTAAATATTGGCATTCACCTGAAATGACTCCAAGAATTAATGTCAAGAGATTAGAGTGTCTCTCTGATAGGGAAAAGTTTGTTGCTAACTTGGAAGGAAAACTGAGCCAACATAAAGTTAGCAACAGTGGAGCAGAAAAAGAGTGGGCAGCTTTCAGAGATCCGGTGTACAGCACTGCATTTGCTCATCTGGGCTAGAACTCCTGCAAACATCAAGACTGTTTTGATGAAAATGAGGGGGAAATACAAAAGTTGCTAAATGAAAAACAAGAACTCCACAGGGTTTACCTGCAGTATAGTTCATCCATTTCTAGGAAAGCATCATTTCATTCCATCAAAAGTAAAGTATAAACAAAGCTTAGAGAGATGCAGGACTCTTGGCTCAGTAAGAAGGCAGATGAAATTCACTTTCATGCAGATAATAACAAAGCAAAGCTCTTTTTTGATGCTATGTATGGTGAATCTCAAACTACTCAGTATGGTTGGAGCCAATTGATTACAACCTGGACATGATCCTAGAGAGATGGGCTGAACATTACTATAGTAGTGGGGTTTTTTTGTTATTGTTGGGTTTGTTTCTGCAAAGCAGTGGTGTTAAGTGACTTGCCCAAAGTCAAACAGCTAGTTAATTATTACGTGTCCAAGGCTGAATTTGATCTCAGGTCCTGCTGGCTCAAGGGCTGGTGTTACATCCACTACACCACCTAGTTGCTCCTTTCATAGCGTTCTTGACAGACTGTCATCCATCAGTGAAGAAGCCATGTCAGCCCAGCATGTTGTGCCTTCATCAAGGTGGGTGCTGTGCTCTGTGAGGAGGGCAGAATTGAAGTAGCTCAAAGGAAGTGTGACATACATAAGTTTAAAGTAAGCTTCCCAGGTGTTCATGTGGACTATTTGTACCCAACCTGTGATAGACCATTCTGAGTTTAAACACACAGTCAGATACACTGTAATTTGTTTCAAAGATAGTGATGTCATTTTTGTCTTCTTCGATAACATAAGAAACAACCAATCTAAAAGATATCTTTTATTTTATCTTTTATTAAAATATGACTTGGGGCAGCTAGGTGGCACAGTGGATAGAGCACTGACCCTGGAGTCAGGAGGACCTGACTGGCCTCAAACACTTGATACTTATTAGCTGTGTGACTTTGGGCAAGCCATTTAACCCCATTCCCCCCCCCCCAATCCAAAATATGGCTTTATCTTTTATTAAAGGAAAAAAGGTTGATATGCATTGAAATATTGAAGCATTAACTATATTAATGGTATACAGAAAACAATCTATATGTCCAAAGATATGAGAATGGTAAAAAAAAAACTGTAATCTGCTCATAGAACCGGCTATCACTATGTCATAAATAACACAAATTTGAAGAAACTCAGTTTTCTATGAAGGAAACAAAGATTCTTTAAGGCAATGACAGTGGGGCAGGGAACAGTAATGTAAGAATATTCAGAGGGCTAGCTCTGCCTTCACATCTCAGTTCTGTCATTTCTACATAAAAAACTTTTTTTTTTCTCTTGGGTTTCAACTTCCTTATATGTAAAATGAGGATGACTTCTAAGGTCTCTCCGAGCTTAAAACTGTGAGCTCCAGAATTCAGAAAAATCTGGAAATGCTGAGTGAAGTAAGCCAGATCCAGGAGAACATTGTACCCATTAAACAGCAATATTGTGTGATGATCAACTATGATAGACTTAGTTCTTAGCAGTACAATGATCAAAGTCAAGTCTAAAAGACTTGTGATGGAAAATGCCATCCACATCCAGAGAAAGAACTATGGAACCTGAATGCGGACCAAAGCATACTCTTTTCACTTTTTAAAATTGTTTTTTCCTTCTCATGGTTTTCCCCCCTTTTGTTCTGATTCTTCTTTCACAACATGACTAATATGGAAATATGTTTAATACCGTTATACATACATAACCTATATCAAATTGCTTGCTGTCAAGGGGAGGAAAGGGAAACAGAAGAGAGAATGAGGAAAATATAGAACTCAAAATAACACAAAAAATGTTGAAAACTATTTTTACATGACATTGGAAAAAAAGGAAAAAAGAACATTTTCTAGAAGAAAGGATGAGCAACCAAAAAGTAAATAAATAAAACATCATGAGGATAGGGATAGGTTTTTGCCTTTCTTAGGTGGCACAGAGGATAGAGCACTGGCCTTGGAGTCAGAAGGACAGGAGTTTGAATTTGACCTCAGATACGCAACTCTTTTTTTTTAGGTTTTTGCAAGGCAATGGGGTTAAGTGACTTTCCCAAGGTCACACAGCTAGGCAATTATTAAGTGTCTGAGGTGGGATGTGAACTCTTATCCTCCTGACTCCAGGGCCGGTGCTCTATTCACTGCCACCTAGCCGCCCCAATCATTTTACTCTTATCAGCTGTGTGACCTTGGGAAAGTCACTTAACCCAGATAGCCCAGCATCCGGGGTCATCTCCATTAGTCTGATTCATATCTAGCCCCTGGATCCAGATGACTCTGGAGGAGAAAGTGGTGTTGATGACTTAGCAGAGCACCCCCTCACTCAAATCCAACTCATGCACTTGTCATGACATCACCTCCCTGACGTCATGATCTTTACAAATGAAAGCATTTTCAGGCCTCAGACAATAATTACCTAGCTGTGTGACCTTGCCACTTAACCCTATTGCCTAGCAAAAACCTAAAAAAAAAAAATGAAAGCATTTAGTATACAGTAGGCTCCTATTAAGTGCTTTTTGATTGAAACAAAAGATCCTGTGCTGCAAAGTGAGATTAGTATAAGAAGAATCAGCAACAAAACTGACACGGATGGAGAGGGCTTTAATAGAGAAAAAAAAAAGAAGAATCCTTGAAACAAAGGCACTCTGCGCTGTTTCTTTCCAATAAAAGTAGCCAGAATTTATGTATCACTTTTAAGGTTTGCAGCGTTCCACAGCGAACGTGGGAAACGGGGTGTTGTTTTTGCCCCCATTTCACTGAGCCCACCTTGCGCGCAGCGGGTTGGGGGCCTGGGCCTGGGGAGGGAGGCATTTGAGCGCGGGGGCCCTTGCGGGCAGCGCCCGCTCACCGCGCCACCTAGCGGCAGCCCGCAGCACTGCGGATCGTGTCTTGGTGTCCGGAGCCTGCAATAGGGCAGGGCCTGCCAGGTTTTTAGAAACTTCCATTAGGGTCAGTGTTGCGGGGAGGAGGGGGTGGGAGATAAGTAAGGGTGGCCGAAAAAGGACAACGGTCGGCGGTCGTAGACGGTTGGCCTGGAGCGGTTGAGAATCTCTGCCGGCACCGCCCGGCCCCAAGCTGAGATTCCAGCTAGGGGCGGGGCTACGAGTTAGGAGAGGGCCGGTGATTGGCTGAAGGGGAGTTTCCGCCCCGGTCTCGGCCTCTACTGACTGCTGATAGGACAGCTTGCTGTCAGGCTGCAGGGTCTGCTGGGAAGTGTAGTTTTTCCGGCCCCGGATTCTGGGACCACCGAAGGCTTCTATGCAGCGGCCGCCGGCGCCATGTCCCGGGTTCAGGTGCCCTGTCACATCAAGGGGGCTGTGGCGCTGCAGGTGGGCGACGTGCGGACGGTTCAGGGCCGGCCCGGCGTCCTGGTCATCGACGTCACCTTTCCCTCGGCCGGGCCCTTTGAGGTGAGCGCCGGCCCCGGGGGGCTGGGCCCGGGCCGGGCCGGGGCGGGGCTGAGGCGGGAGGGCCGCACCCTGCCCCTGGGCCCGGGGCCCTGCCCACCTCCGGGCCTCAGTGTCCCCATCTGTAGAGTGAGACAGGCGGGGGCATGACCCCCGAGTCCCTGCCCGGCTGAGGGCGACCCCTCCGCCCTTCCCTCATCCCTGTTCTAGGGCTTTGCTCACAGTCCTCCGAGTTGGAGCATAAAATACCCACGTTCCCCAACAAATTGGGAGATCCGTGATCCGATGCCCTTTTCAAGTTCCCCAGAAAGTGAGGAGGTGGCACAGTGGATAGAGCACCGGCCCTGGGGTCAGGAGTTCAAGTCCAGCCTCAGACACTTCATAATGACCTAGCTGTGTGGCCTTGGGCAAGCCACTTAACCCCATTGCCTTGCAAAAACTAAAAAAAAGAAAAAAAAAGTGAGGCGGTCCCACAAAATGCCTTTCTTCCAGTTCTCTCAACATTTGCATTGGTTAATACTAATAGTCATTAAAAATAATAATGATACCTGATATTTTATATACTGCTTCAAAGTATGTATATTATGTGTCTAATTTGAGCCTGAGGAACTGTAAGGGAGATACCACAGATAATCATTATTCTCATTTTGCTGTAGAGGAAATTAAGACTTGGAAAGATTAGGTGAATTATCCAGGGTTGCATAGCTAATGTGTGTCAAAAGTAGAATTTGAATCTACATCTTCCAGCCCCTCTCTAGGAAGTCTGGCTACCCTAGAATCCAGAGCTTTCCATTGGATAACTCTCTTTTTGTTTGTATATTTATTTTTGTTGTTGTTTTTAGTTTTTTCTAGGCAATGGGGTTAAGTGGCTTGCACAAGGCCACATAGCTAGGGAATTATTAAGTGTCTGAGGCCAGATTTGAACTCAGGTACTCCTGAGTCCAAGGCCGGTGCTCTATCCACTGCACCACCCAGACACCCCTTGTCCTTCATTTTTGAAGATCATGATAACAGGGAGGTGGCACCATGATAAGCAAAGGAATTAGATTCCAGTGAAGTGGTGTTGTGCCAAGTCACCGGCCTCACTTTCTTCTCCAGAGTCATCTGGGTCCAATGGCCAGATATAGATCAAGACAACTGGAGATGGCCCTGGATGAGGGGCAGTCAGTCAGGGTTAAGTGACTTGCCCAAGGACACACAACTAGTAAGAGTCAAGTGTCTAAGGCCAGATTCGAGCTACTGTCCTGACTCCAAGACCAGTGCTCTAGCTCTATCCACTGAGCCACCTAGCTTCACCACTGCAGGGTCTAAGTGGAAGAAGGATTGGCCAGATTAAGATAGACAGTTGGATGGAAAATTTATAGAATTGATCTATTGGTATTTATAACTTGGATAAACATTTTGTAGATAATGGACTGGAGTCCAGAATTGAAGAGGAGGAAGAGAATGGGTTGTATGTTTTTTGAGAAATTATGTTCTTTTAAAGACCCCAAGCTTTTCCCTGAAATTAAAGCCCATCTTTTTAACGTCAATATCCTTCTATGATGCTTTGTGGTCTGAGTCATGGCATACCACAGTTTGTAAAGAATTAAAAAAAAACAATGGAGAGGCACACAATGCCATATAGTAAGCTGTAACAAATTGTCAATCAAGAATTACAAAGAAAAGCAGCTAGGTGGCACAGTGGATAGAGTACCAACCCTGGAATCAGGAGGTCTAAGATCAAATGTGACCTCAGATACTTAAGAATTTCCTAGCTGGGTGACCCTAGACAAGTCACTTAACCCCATTACCTTGAAAAAAAAATTATATAGAAGTGACAAATAGGATATCAGAGAGATGTATAATGGAAAAGGATGTGGACAAGTCATATTTATCAATAAATAATGAAATCTGTGTACTTCATTGATATATAACAACAAGAAATCTAGAGGAAGACCCCTATCATATTGAGTAGAATTTATAGAAGGATATGGATAAAAGTTATACAGGTTGATAAGGCCTGACTGGGTTGGGATGTATATCATTGGAAAGAGCACCCACATGAATGGGATCTCAGTTCCATTGAGGTATCAGAGAAATCAAGTTTTCATTGAATTGACAGACATACATGGGCTTTTAAAGCTTCTTTGTCTTGGTTCTGTCCACTGTGTCCCTGAAGTTCAGAGTAAAAAAAAAAATTGTGAATCTGACCTGATTTTGTTTCCTCCAAAATAGTGCCAGCCCTAGCTGGGGCCTTTGTATATATTTCAGTTACAGGAGATCACCTTTAAGAATTATTACACTGCCTTCTTGAGTATTCGTGTGCGCCAGGTTGGTTCCCAGAACCAGACATCCACCAAATGGATTACCTGTTTACGAGACTACAGTTTAATGCCCAATCCACACAATGAGGAAGGAGCTCAGGACTATGTATCGCTATATAAACATCAGGTCAGTGAGAACTCTCTCTATTGGAGTTAAAATGAGGAATGGGCTCTGGGGAGAAGCGACTTAAGTTCTTGGTTTGAGACTTTCACTTTTTTTTATTTTTTTAGGTTTTTGCAGGGCAAATGGGGTTAAGTGGCTTGCCCAAGGCCACACAGCTAGGTAATAATTAAGTATCTGAGGTCAGATTTGAACTCAGGTACTCCTGACTCCAGGGCCAGTGCTCTATCCACAGCGCCATCTAGCCTCCCCACAATGCTCACTTTTAACAAAGTTAAATATTTTACTAAGGGAGTATGAAGATCTAAGAAAACTCAGTAGATTTCTTTCTTTTAAGAAATGGGGAGAATATTATTTGGTGACTTGATACTTGATAAATGCCTTAAATAGATGCATTTCCATATACAAAGAACAGTAAAAAGAAGATTGTACATGGAAGTGAAAATCTCCATTATATAAAACTTGTTTCTTTTTAAGTATATAATTTATTCAGGATATTAGTTCTGAAATTGTTCCATTTATCTTCCATCTGTTCTACTCTGAGAGTTTTTTTAATGTTTGATACTTTCATCATTCTTTCATTGTAAGACTATCATTATCTCACCCTCCCTGATTCTCCCACGCCCCAGAACAAAAATATAAAACTTCTTGTAATCCATAAACATGGTCAAGCAAAACAAATCTACATATTAGTCATCTCCAAAAACATATTTCATTCTTTATCTTTATTATCTTATTATCTTTATTCCATCACCCCTCGTAAGGAAGGAAGCATATTTTATCATTAGTCTTTTGGAACCAATTTCTGTACATATAGTTCCTTTTTTCTCTTTCTTTTAGCTCTGTGGTATATAAACTAGTAGTGCTATCACTAGGTCTAAGGGTGTTCACAGTTTAGTAAATTTTTTTAAATATAGTTCTAAATTGGACCAATCAACAGTTCAGAGCTAGACTTCTGTGTTGCCTAAATATTTTCTTAGATATATTATGGACTAGGGAAATAACTATTCAGGTAGAGAATATTTGGCCCAAGGGATTATAAGAGTTCATATTTTATATAGGCAGCTCTCTGAAGAATTTTGGAATTGATTGTGTGACATGGGAGACACTAGCAAAGGATCACCCAGCATGGTGCACTCTCATCAAAGAAGATGCTGTGCTCTATGAGCAAGGCAGAATTGCAGCAAACTCTAAAGAAATGTGAGATGCACAAATGTAGAGACTTCTCCATCCTAAATATTCTATGGACTATCTGTGTCCAACTCATGGTAGTGCCTTCCCAGCTTGCACTGGTCTGACCAGCTACAATCAGACACATTGTATCTTGACTCCAACATAGTAATACTGTTTTGCTCCTCTTTGAGAAGGAAGAATCCCAACCAACTATGCAGCTAGGTGGTGCAGTGGCTAGTTAGTGTGACTGTGGAGTGCTGGGTCTGGTCTCCAGAAGACCTGAATTCAAATCCAGCCTTAGAGGCTCATCAGCTGTGTGACCCTGGGCAAGTCACTTAACCCTGTCTGCTTCAGTTTTCTCAATATAAAATAAGAATGATTCTAAGACCTAACTTTCTGGAGTGAGGATCACAGTGCCTGGCTATTATATGGCACTTTGAACCTCATAGTCAGGGCAAAGGGCAGGGTCTTTGGGACTGTCATCCCATGGTCTTGGGACAAACTTGACTTTGGTTCTCAGGATCTCCATTCCTAGGTAGGAAGGAGTTCTCTTTCACACACACACACACACACACACACACACACACACACACACACACATACACATATACAAACACGGACTTGGGTGGGGAAGGTTACCCTGTTGCCTGAGGCCCTCTAGCTGGGAGGGGGCTCCATGGGAGGTGTGCTGCTGACTGAGGTGGGGTCTATCTTTGTGTAGATGCTGTGTGACATGGACAAGGTGCTGGAGCTTCGGCTAATTTTGCGGCAACCATCCCCACTGTGGCTCAACTTCACCTTGGAGGAGTTGCAGTTTTTTCAGCATGGACCAGAGGTAGGAGATTTTTTCCTGCTTGAGTAGTACTGTCAAATAAGATGGACAATGCTTGTTCTGAGACTCGTGCTAGACTGTACACATTAAATTCACTAGAGGAACAAGAAGCATGAAAATAGATTGGGGGGAGGGGGTGTATTCAGAGAATCCATCCTGGAATTCCAGTCTCCTTTGTGTTCTTAGAGCCATAGGATCAAGGCCTGTATAGAGTCATTCAACCCATTTTTATAGAATTCCTACTGGGTACAGAAGGAACTGGGTAAGATACCACATTTATATATGACATAGTCTAACACACAATCTAATAGAGAGTGAAAATAAGTAAACCTTATCTTTGGGGCAGACTAGCCACATGGAAAAAGACCAGAAGAACATGGGACTTTTAAAGGAGCATGAGGGGTAGCAAGCCCAGTTAGAATAGGAATTGTGAAGGCAGGGACAAAGACTCCCTGGCTGTAATTGTGACTGCAAATTGTTTACCAAATGTCTTGGGAACACTTGACAACCAGGAACGGGGATAGGTATTAAGCATATGGAACTGTAATCTAAATTCAGTGTGATTCTTCTGTAGGTCCTCTGGTATGAAGTCACGATCACAGAACCCTATCCTGTCACTTCCAAGTCCTAAAGGGGATTGAATGATGATTAATTAGAGAAAAAGGGAAGGTTGCAATTTAAGAGTAAGGCCTCTCCATACCAGTCTGAGCTTAGCTTAGGAGCTGACACTGCAAAGACACAAATGAAACAATCCCTATCCTCAAGGAGTTTTTCCTTTACTGGAAAAGGCAATATGTAAACATCTTTAAGAAGGTGGAAAAATTGGGAGGAAGCTGGCAATTCTAAAGGCTATGGAGGTTAGACTGTTCAAAGACTCAGACAGACTGCTTTTTGTGAGTAATGGCAGAAAGACCAGTTTGATAAAACTAAGGCATATCTAAAAGGGAGCAATGTATATAATAAGACTGAAAGATTGTAGAGTTCTAAATCCCTAACAGAGGTGTTCATATTTAATCCTAAAAATAATAAGCAACTAGGTAGCACAGTGGATAGAGCACCAGCCCTGGAGTCAGGAAGACCTAAGTTCAAATGTGACCTCACAATAATTAGCTAGCTGTGTGATCTTGGGCAAGTCACTTAACCCCATTGCCTTGCAAAAACAAAACAAAATAAAAAGTAATAGGGAACTACTGGAGATGACTTTCACATTAAAAGGAAAATCATTTTAGCAATTTTATGGAGGATAAAGTAGAGAGGGGAAAGAATTGAGGCAGGGAGACCCATTAGAAATTCTTGCAATAGGGGGGGCGGCTAGGTGGCGCAGTGAATAGAGCACCGGCCTTGGAATCAGGAGTACCTGGGTTCAAATCTGGCCTCAGACACTTAATTACATAGCTGTGTGGCCTTGGGCAAGCCACTTAACCCCATTTTCCTTGCAAAGAACCTTAAAAAACCCCATTGCCTTGAAAAAAAAATTCTTACAATAGTCCAGAAATATGGGGGCCTGAACTGGGCTAAGTGGAACACAATGTGAGTGAAGAAAAGGGGATAGATTTGAGAGATGTTGTAAAGGTAGAAGTGACAAGATTTGGTGATTGATTGGATGGTAATATAGG
The DNA here is from genome assembly GCF_037893015.1 of Macrotis lagotis. NCBI lineage: Eukaryota > Metazoa > Chordata > Mammalia > Peramelemorphia > Peramelidae > Macrotis > Macrotis lagotis. The sequence goes on along the minus strand of NC_133665.1, from coordinate 105,441,671 downwards.
ATGAGGATGACTTAAGTTTGTCAGACCTAGAAGGACAGAAAAAGGGAAATTTAGTAGGAGCATAGGAGGGGAAAGAGAACAAGTTCTGTTCTTAACTTCTTGCCTTTCCCCCCCCAACCCCATCTCCATTGATGGTGGCTTGCCTAATAGAGCCCTTCAGCCGCCTTTACCAAGTGGCTCTCCCACCCAGCACCCTATGAACAGCCAGCTCTCCTGCTTCAGGTAAATTCACCTTTTGTTTATATTTCTGGCTTCTCCCTGTCGCCATTTTCCCACCCCTTCCCCACCCCCAATCTCATAGTCCCTTGCTCAAAGTTTTTATTTCCAGATTATCAGTGCAAATTTATCAGATTGAATTGGCCCAGTGCTGGGCCTCTTTCTGCAAGAACCTGGCTGTGGTGGACATATCATCATAACTAGACTGGGGGACAATGTGCCCACTTTTTCCTGGAGCTTCTATGTCCTTGCTCCCAGTTCCTGCAAATCTTGACTCCTGTGCTGATAAAAGGGTCCTGACAGTAGTGAGTGACTGACTGTCTTGGTGTTGGGATGAAAATGGTTTGTACATCTGTAATTGGCATATCTGAATCACTCAATGCTCCACCTTACCCCTCTCCACCTCACCCCAACTGTGGGCACACCTCAGACCTGTTGCTTCCTGCTAGGCTGCTGGCTGTTGCTTCCAGACCTATTTAAAAACTGTGATTATTACTCATGGCTGTGGAAGCCCCAGGAGTCAGAAATAGAAGCTCTGCAGAGCTTGTGGGGGTTTAATTCTAGGCATCCACTCCTTTCTTCTAGTAAGTCATTGCTGCATTTCTTTTAGCAATCCCTCCCTGACCCAGATAAAGTCTCTTCGGAGGTACAGCAAATGTGGATGCTGACTGAGATGATCCGAGCCAACCGCACAACAGCCCGTATTGGTCGCTTTGATGTGAGTTGTGCAGCTGTCTCTGCTTTTAGCTCCCTAATTCTTATGTGGCCAGGATTAACTAGCTCTGTTTGTGTTACAGGTGGATGGCTGTTATGACTTGAACCTGCTCTCCTACACGTGAACCCTCTAGGTTATTTGGCCTCCAGATTTTGTTCATGACTGAGATGATTACTTTTTATTCCTGCTGAGAACCAAGGCCATCCTCAAACAAAAGAGGCCCAGTGTCCCTTATCTGCTCCTAGAGTATCATTCTACTCTGTGCTTCTAGTTGAGGCTGCCAAGGCTTCTTGGAATTGATAAACAGCTTGAATGTAAGCTCTGGGTGGAACTGTCCCATCCTCTGGCTTCAGCCTGAACTCTAAGATGTGAGCTTACCTTCCTTCCCTGCCTCAGCTTCATCATAAAAACGCGCCAATGTTATTTCTTATGCCAATGTGTGCATAGTATTGACATGGTCTGTTCCTTCTAGCTCCTTTCACATCCCTGAATAGTTACAGTCCTGACTGTGTTGCCTTCATGGCAACTTTTGTCTTCCAATTGTTTCTCATCTTGAGCTCATTTGGGATTGGGAGAATTCCATCCTTCGACAATAACTGGTATCCACTTAACTGTCAGCAGCATGAGGGCTTTCACTCAAGAGCCCGCTATTTTCCCCAATGTGTGCTAGGTGTAGAGGGCTACAAAGACAGAAGACAAAGACCCTCAAAGAGCTTACATTCTAATGGAGAAGACAATTATGTATATATCGCAGGTACATAAAAAAAAAACAACCATAATTTGAGCTGGTTCTCTACCTCTTACCTGGCTCTAGACTGAATCTAACTTTTGGTCTTTGAAAGCTTCAGGTTTTGTATTAGTTATGGAAACCTCCCAAGCAGTAGTCATTATCTAAATTATAATCCAGAGTAAATCGAGGGCCCAAAGGCATTTGGGAGAAGAGCCCTCATTTCATCCTCTGAACTGATTAGAATCCTCTGGCATCCAGAGAGCCTCCTGGCTGTCAAGTTACAAAGCAATATCTCTTTCCCCAGTCAGAATATGTTGACTGCATATTGGAGGAAGGGGAGAGGGGAGTTAAGACAGAGAGCTGGAGCTGGATGGAAGCCTAGGATCTAGGACTAGATTATTCCTCTCTCTCTTTCCCATCTGTCTCTTTCTCTTCCGACCCCCTACCTCTTCCTCCCTCCCTGTCTGACTTAGTTCAGCAGATGGTGAGTTGCTGATGGGCCAAGCATTCACTATTATACCTACCATCTAACCCTGAAAGTTCTATGCCATGCTATCTCAGTACTTGCTTCAAGTGGGACTATATTTTAAGAAAATATTTTGTTTTTCTAATTACATGCAATGGTAAATTTTACCACTTTTTTGGCAAGGTTTTGAGTTTTACATTCTTCTTCCCTCTCTTCCCTCCCCCTTCCCCTGACAGAAAGCCATCTGATATAGAAAGAGGGACCATTTTTGAGTATGCTGCTTCTAATAGGTAGCCAACTTCCCTACTGTGATTAAAAAAAATGTATTATCCCATTTGTTCTGGTGCCCAGCAAAGTTTATTACTAATAACACTTCAGAACTTGGCAAGACATGAATTAGCCTGCTGAACTCAGGGACTAAGTACAGAACAGGTGCTAGGAGTAGAAAGGCACTACTCAGAAGACAGGGGCCACTATGTGCAGTGAACAGCAGAAACCTGCCAGATCTTGGTTCTCATTACCACTACAGAATTTTGGTTTTGCAGCACCTGCTTGGGTAGTGGGGTAAATTAATACTCAGGTAGAAGTGGATTTTTTAAAAAGTAGGAGTTTCTGATGACTTAGCAGCTAAAGGGTTAATTGCTTTGGCTGTGACTTCCCTTGCAGAATTAAAGTTTAACTGTTTTTGCCCTGAATGCCCTCTTGACCACAATCAAAAGTACTGCTTGATCTCTCAAAAACTAAGTTCCTTTACATTCCACACAAGCTTATTTGCTCAGCTATCACCACAGTTCAGTGACCGGGGCATTCCCCTGGAAGTCAGGGACAGGTTTAGTTTATTTTTAGATATGGAAGCCAAAGAGATGATAGAAATGCAGTTGGGGTGAGCAGACCACTCCTATTGTGTATGCCTGGATAAGTTGACACATTTCTTAATAAAATCGACAACTATTGTATCTTAAGCTAACAAGGATAAGCAAAACCCTTTCCCATAGGAAAATGGGAAGGATATAAACTCGTTGCTAGGATACCCTGATTCTGGTCCTTATCTGGAATCAGGCAGGCCTCCTAAATTCTGTAGTCAGTCTGAGTAATGTTAGAGATGAAATAATTTTAGAAAGGTTAAGTGATTTGCTGACAGTTGCACAGAAACATAAGGTTTTCCAATTCGGGTCTTATGATGCCAAATATATTGCTTTTCTCACAATATAGGCCCTACTCTGCTGTTTTCCTGTTTCTCGAGTGATCAAGTTGTTTTTGTTTTTCTGATCTTTTTTTTTTTTGCTTTAAGAAAATACACTTAATGGGTGGGTATCTAAATCATCGTTTTATCTACTGTAATGAAACATATTCCCCAACTCATAGGAATACAGTGGTGGTGGATTTATTTACCTAAGATCTGCTTCAGAGGTAGCACCTAAATCGGGTCCTAACCTGCAAAGATAAGATATTTAGAAGAAAACCTTGGAATTTGCCCTAAGGCTGGGACTGAAAACAAAAAAAAGACCCCCTCAGGGCAAATGGAGGGGGACCTGGAACTACATCTCCCACTGTCCTCTGCTGCTCACCGACCAGCACCTGCGCGGTCAGTGTAGCGCCCCAGGCCAGGGGACCGGAGCTTGAAGATGCAGCGGAGCCGGAGCTGGGCCTGGCGGCTCCTGGACAGTGTCCTGGCCGCGGCGGCGGCGGGGCCGCGGAGTGGCCGCCCCGCAGAAGCCCGACGGCCTCTTAGTGCGGGGCAGGTGGGACGGGCTCGGCCGGACCCGCGGCCTAGGGGACAAGAGTGGGGGGACTGCAGCCCGGGGTGGGGGATACTGCCTGGGCAGCATCTGGGGAGAGAGACACTGCCTGGGCAGCACACCGGGTGGGGGGGGGGGAAAGCCTTGAGAAAGAGGCAGTTGGGGTCTTGCGGGAACCTTGGGGAGGGGGGCTCCGGAAAGAGGAGGGAACAGGCCCTGGGGAGGAATTCTTGGTAGGAAAGGGGACGCAGGAGCCGGGATCCCAAAAGGCTTCGGGAAAGAGGCGGGTGGAAGGGTGCCCTGGGGATGGAATATTGGGGGGGTGGTTCTAGGGTAGGCAGGAAAGGGGAGATGGAAGAGGCCCTGAGGAGGGAGAGGGGGGAAAAGGTGCACACGGGTCCGGGGTTTGGGGAAGGAGTACTTGGCCTGGGAAAGAAGTCTGAATTGAGCAGAAACGGGGAGGGGAACCAACTTGGGGAGGGACAAGTGGGGGGTCTTGGAGAGGACCAAAGAAGAGGGTAGCTTTGGGGAGGGCGCTTAAAGTGGAGTGGAAATCAGAGGACCTGGAGAAAGAGGGAGTAGGTCTTGGGAATGGGAGAGGAAAATGGGATTTAAAAATAAAAGCACTGGGGCGGCTAGGTGGTACAGTGGATAGAGCACCGGCTGCGGAGTCAGGAGTACCTGAATTCAAATGCGGCCTCAGACAATAATGACTTAGCTGTGTGGCCTTGGGCAAGCCACTTAACCCCAGTGCCTTGCAAAACAAAAAAATAAAAGCATCTACATTATGGCAGGCCACAATGCCTAAACTCAGGGACATAAAGAGGCAAGAAATAGCCCTTCCCCTAAAGGAGATCACAATCTAATGGAGACAAATATGTACAAACAAGTTATACAAGATAGGAAATAAGGGAAGGCATTAAGAATTAAGAGGCCTTCCTGTGGAAGGGGAGATTTTAGTTGAAACTTAAGAATGGAAGAAAAAATGATCCCTGAGAAGAAAGGGGTCCTATCATAGGATAAAAGAAGATACCAGAAGAGAGTCAAGCCTTGTTTCCTTCTTACCTGCCCATTATGAGACTAAATGTGAAGAGGCTAGCTTCTCAGACCAATGATTTCACTCCTTGACAGGAGCCCTTGAAGAAAACAGCCCTGTTTGATTTCCATGAGCACCATGGTGGGAAGATGGTGTCCTTTGCTGGTTGGAGCCTACCTGTGCAGTACCGGGACAGCCACTTAGAGTCCCACTTGCATACCCGAAGACATTGCTCCCTATTTGATGTGTCTCACATGCTACAGGTGAATGACTGGACCTAAGTTCTCATGTGTCTCATGCTACAAGGTGAATGACCTGGAGCTAAGTTCAGGATGAAAGGAGGGAGGCAGACCAGTTTAAGATTTTGAGTTTTACAATTTTTCCCCCATTCTTGCTTTCCTCCCCCCACAAAAGGCATTCTGTTAGTCTTTACATTGATTCCATGTTATACATTGATCTCAGTTGAATGTGATGAGAGACAAGTCATATGAGGCAGGCCAGTTCTGACTGTTTTGGTACCCTGGCCACTTGGATATGCTAGCCAGCAGTTGAATTTTTAAGAAAACCTGTTAGAGCTAGAAAAGAATTTAAAAATTATCACCTATAATGCCCTTCCCTTGGCACCCCTGCTCCCAAGCAAATGGAAATCTGGAGATTGTGGGAAGACTTTGAAGAAATGATTTCATTTTTGAACAGGTTTTTTGAAATCTGAGTGGGACAATAGCATTTACTTTGAAATCCTCAGTTTTCAGGCTGGGCTTTGGGGGTTGTGGGTTCAAAAACTAATTTTCACCTGGATAATCAGGGTCCAGCAAGGAATTGAGAGCTAATTTATGGAAATATTTGTGCCTAAAAAAATCAGGCTCCAGGCAACTGAGTCATATCAAGAGATATGTCTAGTCTGCTGGAATAAGGTTTCTGGAGTCAGAGAACATATGACTCTACATGTACAAGTAATCCCATTCCATCTGTGTTCTCCACATATTGCCCCCTCTGTCATCCCTACTCTTTCACTAATCTTCATTGTCTTCTTGTCTCCTGGCTGCTTTCTTGCTGCCCATATCTCCCATCTTCCCATCCTCCAGCTAGCTGTCAAATTGACCTTAAAGCACCAGGTCTGACTATATCATCTCCTATACAGTATTCAGTCCCCTTTTAATTCTACATTAGCAAATAAAATATTCTGTTTGGTTTTTAAAGCCTTTCTTAACCTGACTGAACATTACCTTACTGCCTTTCACAAAGTCTGAACTCCAATGGTTCTGACCTATTTGCTGTTCTTTGTACAGTTCACTGCCTCTCAAACCTCTCAACACATTTTCAGTTATAAATCTATAAATCAGGTATTTTTGGCCATAAATCTGAACTTAACTCACATGATCCCCATTTATAAACACACAGTCTAGGGCCCAACTCTTCCCATCTTACTTTTGCTGAAAACAGGCCCCACAAGAAGGAACTTGGAAGTTAGCAGAATCAGAGCTGGTGCTGAGGTCCTGAATTCTAGTGTAGGGCTCTTTCTCACTAAGCTGCTTTGCCTCCCAGAGGTCAATCAGTTCTTTGGTTTACAATGGTTGCTATACCTGCCAGCCAGGATAATGATTTGGTCATTTGCTAGGGGTTACAAAGTGAGGGACTTCTTAAATAGTTCAAGTGAAAGGGGATGAGGTCTTAAGGTGTGTTTCCTCATTCCTTCCACTCCCTGCTTAAGGAAAAAGAACAAGTTTTGGCAACTAATAATATGTGATGAGTAAGAAAGAGGGAAAAGTCCAAGTGATTCCAAAGTTTTAAGTTTGGGGGGAATAGTGTCAGCAATAGAACTGTTCTTCTCTATGAAAGGAATATTTTTATCTAAATAAGAAACACCATGTTGGGGAAGGCAGCTTGGTGACACAGTGGATAGAGTCAGGAGTACCTGAGTTCAAATTCAGACTCAGACACTTAATAAATACCTAGCTCTGTGATCTTGGGCATTCATTTAACCCCACTGCCTTGCAAAAACTCAAAAATAAGAAACACTATGGTTATCAAATTATATTTGGTCATAGTAGAGCTTAATAAATTCTTGTTCTCTTCCCTTCCTATTAATCAGAAATCCCCAACTCTAATCTCATCTAACTCGAATCCCTTACTCTAGATAGTACTGGGAAGACACAAATTTACTCTTGGATTCTTTTAAAAAAATTATAAATACAATTACATTTGGTTTGCAACTGTTAATAATAAAAAATAATAACTAACATTTATATAGGACTTACTGTATGCATTGTGCTAATGCTTTACAGTTAACTTATTTGATCCTCATAAACTTATAAGGAAACTGAAGCATACATTGGTTAGGTGACTTTCCCATGGTCACACACTAGTGATATCTGAGACTGAATTTGAACTTGGATCTTTCTGATTGTCGTTTCAATATTTAAATAAATGAATTTCAGCACACAAAATGTCATAAACTTTTAGGTACTCCTAAATCTCCATCTGGAACCTTTATCCATTCTGTTACACTAATGTAATTTTATTTATTTTACCATTCCACTTTTCTTGAGACATGAGTCTAAACTAAGTTTTCTGCCAAACTGCTAACCAATCTTTTCACATTTATTAAATAATGAATCCTTTTCCTCAGTTTTTATTTTCTGATAAGCTTATCAAAAGTTAATCTTTTGTATATACTGAAATATGTTTTTCTATTTTTTGCCCAGTTTTGGTGATAATTATTCGATAATTATTTTGAATTGGACCTAAAGTCTGAGGTTCCTTTCATTCTGATCTTAAATAATTCTGATTTATTTCATTCACTTCTGCTTGTCTTCTGAGAGAGAGGTCCTGCTGCTAAAACTATCTTTCAATCTTTCTTCAAGACCAAGATATTTGGTCAGGATCGAGTGAAGTTGATGGAAAGCTTGGTAGTCAGTGACATTGCCGAACTGAAGCCAAACCAGGTAAATGTCTCCCCTGTCAACTTCCCACTGTTTCTCCTTCACTCCTTCTACTCCTTGCTTAAATAGAAATAAACTTACTTTACCAATATTCTTAAGACCAATAGAGGGAATTGCTATTTGAGGATTAGCCACAGTTAAGTTTGTACTAATGGTGGGCCCAACCAAGACTTTATCTTAGGACTGTAATATTGACTGTAATAAGTTCTTTGACAGATTCCATTTTCAACAGCAGATGCACTAGTGTATGTGTTGCTATTGTTCCACTAAAGGCCCATTCTGTAACATGTCTAGGTTTTTCGGTTGTCACAAGCTCTACCAATAGAGCTCAACCTTTGGAGGTCTTAGTGGGTTTTGTATATGGGCTTGATCCATATTGTTCTTGTGGTCCCATGACAAGTTTGATTGAGTTGGAAGGCCTCGTGAAAAGGTGGATTGTAAGTAACGTCAAGCTGCAGTAGCCTCAAAGAGCCTCTTCTAAATCGTGAAAGGATTTCAATCTGTGTTGGTGAAATGGGGCACATCCAGATCAACCCAATAAAATGTTCTTGAAGTAGTCAAGGAAGAAAGGACAGTAAGAGTGCCATATTGTGTAGACCATCTCAGCTGTGTAGTGATGCTATATTTCTGTGTAAGGCTTACTTGTAATGTGGCAGAAGCATGATCATGGCCATTAGAAAATTCAACTGAAGGGAATTAGGGATTAGTGTTAGGAAGTGAAGGTTTTAGACTCTATGAGCCCTTACTTGTCACAGATGTATATACCCCAAACACAAACTAAGTCCTGGTCCATCCTTACTTCTGGAAAAGCCTAGTGCCAGGGTCCTGTGAGTTTGAGTAAGATGTCTGCTCACAGAGGAGAGTGTTATTAAGTACTCGTTAACTATTTTTTTTTTTTTAGATTTTTCAAGGCAATGGGGTTAAGTGGCTTTCCCAAGGCCACCCGGTTAAGTAATTATTAAGTGTCTGAGGTCGGATTTGAACCCAGGTACTCCTAACTCCAAGGCCTGGTGCTCTATTCACTGTGCCACCTAGCCACTCCTAGTACTTGTTAACTATTAAAAATAAGCATGGTTCTATTGCTTATTTCACTCTGTAGAAGAACAGTTTATACCAAAACATTAATATTGTAAAAAAAATCAATTCTGAAAGATTTAAGAACATTGATCAATTCAATGACCAGCATTGATTCTAGAGGGCTGATGATGAAGAATGCTACCCACTTCATGACAGAGAACAGAATGAGGAATATGTTTTTTCTTATGGCCAATGTGTAGGAACATATATTGCTTGACCATACTTAGTGACTACAAGAGCATGCCTCAGTCATTAGGATGATCTCATAAATCATAGTTTCTGTTTGATAGTGTTCTGGGAGTTTACTTTGTAGCCTTTGAATTCTTTGGTCCAGGATTCAAGCCCAGGGAAAATGATCAGAGGATAATGCATTTGGTCTTGATAGGGAACACTGACTCTTTTCACCAATGAAGAAGGTGGTATCATAGATGACCTGATTGTGACAAACACATCTGATGAGTATCTGTATGTAGTGTCCAATGCCGGATGCCGGGATAAGGACATGGCTCTCATGCAGGTATGGGCTGTTATTCAGTGATTGGTAAGTCCCTGAGAATGAACTGTTTTCTTGGGGATAGGGTTGGGGGAACAACTATCTCTGGAACTGGGTCCTTGTGGGATAGAGAATCATTTGTGTATGGACCCAAACATGATAGCCAAAGCCTGTGTCTCTGCTTTCAGAATAAGGTATCAGAACTGAGAAGTGCTGGCTGTGATGTGAATCTGGAGGTGATTAATAATGCCTTGATAGCTTTACAAGGTGAGTGCCTTTCAGGTCAGTACCATAGAAACCTGGGACTTAGCCAGTGAGAGGAAGGTAGGAAATAGGCCTATCCTTTAAATCTCTTTTCTTCCCCCCATAGTTCCACATAACTACAGGACAACAGATGGTGTGGTTCTCCAACAGTGTGCTAGACAGAGCTCTGACCACTTTGCTCCTCATGCCAGGTCCCTCGGCAGCCCAGGTGCTGCAGGCAGGGGTGTCAGATGACCTTCGGAAACTGACCTTCATGACCAGTGCAGTGATGGATGTGTTTGGAATACCTGGCTGCCGTGTGACACGCTGTGGTTATACTGGGGAGGATGGTGTGGAGGTAAGGGAGGACACTGAGGCAAGAATATGTTGTTTCAAGCCTGAGGATCTGGTTCAGATTTCGGCTTTGACATTTACAAGCTATGGAAATTTGGGCAAGTTCCTTCTCCCTTAGACCTCAGTTTCAAGCTGCTCCCTTGAAAATGATGTTGAACTAGATGTCTTCAAAGTCCCTTCTGCTTTAAAACTTGTGGAATTATTATTCCCACCTTCTCCCCTTCCCCAGGTTCTCAAAAGGGCAAGGACATTGTCAACCTGCTTTAGAATAACTGTGCTGTGAAGGCCGTGGGCACTCTCTTGGGGGACTAGCTGTCTTCCTACAAGGGATCCTGTATTCCTTAACCTTTATTCCACACAGATCTCGGTTCCGGCAAAGAGTGCCATTCACCTGGCAGAGGCACTTCTAGAGAACAAGGAGGTCAAGCTGGCAGGACTGGCAGCCAGGGATAGCCTTCGGCTGGAGGCAGGTCTGTGCCTGTACGGGAATGACATAGATGAGCACACCACTCCCGTGGAGGGGAGCCTGGGCTGGACCCTGGGTGAGTCAGAGCAGGGATACCTTGACAGCTTACCCCACTGGGTCCACCCATGCCAAGAGGTGGAGAATGGGGCCAGACTTGGGGTAAATTTTGAAGTATCATTTGTCTATTCCTTCAAATGTTTAGTAAGTATATTCAAAGCTGTATGCTTAGAAAGAAGGGAAGTAAGGAATTCTAATGTGATATGATCCCTGTCCTCATGGAGGTCACAGTGCAGCCCAGTAAACATGAAATGAATTTACTTTTGTACTTTAAAAAATTATAGATCTACAGTTAGAAGGAGATTCCAAGGGCATTTAATCTAACCCGATCATTCTACTGATGAGAAAACAGAAGCCCAAGGAAACAATTGACTTGTCCGGGCTCATATAGGGAATGTCAGAGATGGAACTCTTATTCACAGTGCCTCATCCTCCAGAGAGACCTTTTCGTATATATTTTCATTTTTAAGGGTAGCAGCACATCACTTAGGCTAAGAATCTGTTGTCCTTCATTTTTGCTATGTGACACAGCTCATTTCCTAAATAACTATAATATGTGAAAAATACATTAGGGAGTAAAAAATGCTATTTGAAGAAATGTGATATAGTGGAAAGAACCCTAAATCTGAGTAAAGAATTTTTTTTTCAAATGGCAAAAATCCATCTTCTCTCCCTCCTAACCCCACCCTCCCAAATGGAAAAGAAAGAAAAACAAAACTGTGATTACAAACAAGTATAGTTAAAGAAAACATAGTTCTGCATCTGCATAAAGAAAATATATTTCATTCTGTACTTTGCTACTTTCACCTCTGTATCAAGAGATTGGGAGTATGTTTCATCATTTGTTCTCTGGAATCATGATTAGTCATTATGCTTATCAAAGTTCTTAAATCTTTCAGAGTTGGGGTGGCTAGGTGCAGTGGATAAAGCACCGGCCCTGGAGTCAGGAGTACCTGGGTTCAAATCCGGTCTCAAACAATAATTACCTAGCTGTGTGGCCTTGGGCAAGCCACTTAACCGCATTTGCCTTACAAAAACCTAAAAAAAAATCTTTCAAACTTGTTTACCTTTATGTTATTACTGTCATTGTAGAAATTGTCCTCTTGTCCTTCCCATTTCACCTTGTGTTAGTTCATACAAGTCTTCACAGATTTCTCAGAAGTCATCCCCTTTATTATTTCTTTCAGTACAATAGTATTCCATCACATTTACATACCATAATTTATTCATACAACCCTCACTTGATGGGCATTCCCTCAGTTTCCCATTCTTTGTCTCTTCAAAAAAAGCTATAAATATTTTTGTACATTATTTTAGAATTTGTTTTCCTTAGGAGTAAACTTCTTCCTCAATCTGCCCTCTTTTTAATTCTCCGTCGTCCCCTTCCCCATTTTCCTCTTGAGTGAAATATATTTTTGAACTCTATTGAGTATGTGTGGCTATTGTTTGAGGTTCAAATGTCAGCCACTCCTTTGACCCTTCTTTCTTATTTGTATGGACTTCTGATTACATATCCAATTGTGTGAGATAATTTCCCCCATCTTTCATTTTCCTGTTTCTTTCCCAAGGTATTTCTCTTCCCTTTCCTTTCCATTCTTTTAAGATTATCAAGATATAAGAAAACCAAAATGCTTTCTGACCTTTCTGTCTGCTTAGATTCCCTTTATGAAATCTGATGATGGATACAAGTTTAGAGCCCTTCATGTTGGATATGGTACCTTTTCTTGCCTTGGTTCATGGCCTCTCTCTGAACTGGAATGCCCTCTATAGTATGCCCTTGGCCAGACCCTGTCTCCAGTGTCTATAAACCTCCCTGGCTTCTTATGCTAACTGGAGTTGGAAAAATGACCCAGTGATTATTTTTCCTTGACTTTCCTGATTAAGATTAAATCTGTGGCATTTTCTAGATCTTTTTAATAGAGTTTTGAGATCAGGATAGTGACTTGGTTAGAATTTTATTTTAGGAAGATCCTTTGGCAGCTGATGGAGGATGGAAGTGTATGGGGAATCAAGACAGACTCCTATAAAAATGAGAATGATACTTTTACCACCTTCCTCAGAGTGTTCTTGTGTGGAAGGTATTTTGTAAACCCTAAAGCACTATAGAAAAGACAGCTCTTGTTTTTTAAGTTCTAACCGTCTATCATTCTTTTTTTTTTTTAAGGTTTTTGCAAGGCAGATAGGGTTAAGTGGCTTGCCCAAGGCCACAGAGCTAGGTAATTACTAAGTGTCTGAGTCCAGATTTGAACCCAGGTACTCCTGGCTCCAGGGCTGGTGCTCTATCCACTGAGCCACCTAGTCTATCATTCTTAATGGGGAAGGCCACTCCTGGTTGGGGAAGGATTCAAAGAAAGTTTTCAAGCAGAAGGCACAGGGTGGGGGTGGGGTGGAGATTGGTCTGTGGGTAAGATGTAGATTGGAAGATCAGGGGAATAGGTAAGGGAGGCCAAAGAGTACCTGGCATATCTGGGGACAGTACAGGCTGGAAATTTCTGGTTAAAAGAGTTAAGACTGGGAAAGTGCTCCAAGGTCAGATGAATGGCCTTCCTTGACAAGCAGAGGAGCTTAGACTTTAATTCATTCATGACTCTAAGTCACTTACTCACTCAACACTTATTAAATACTGATTATGGTAGTGGTCTTAAGCCTGGAGGTAAAGAAAGTGATGAATGCTAAACCTCCATATCTCATATCTGGTGGGGGCCATTTACAGGAAAACGCCGCAGGGCTGCCATGGACTTCCCTGGTGCTGCCATTGTTGTCCCCCAGATGAAGAAGAAACTGACCCGAAAGCGAGTGGGGCTGATATCTACAGGACCACCGATTCGCCAGCACAGCCGCATCATGAGCACAGAGGGCACTGTCATTGGTAGGTTGAATCAGGGGAAAGGGGGGGGATTGTAAATGCTCACAAGTGAGAAGAGGGTTGTATGAGAGGGTTGTGATAGAACTCAAGATTTGGAATCAGAAGACCTTAGTTCAGATCTCATCTCTGCTCCTTACTGTCTGGATTCTCAGCCTTAACTTTTTTCCTTTGTAATCAAGTCTTGTGATCATTTGTTATTCAGGCCTTTCTAATTTTTTATGTCCTCATTTGGGGTTTTCTTAGCAAAGATTCTGGACTAGCTTGCTATTTCCTTCTCCATTTCATTTTAAAGATGAGGAAACTGAGGCAAACTGACTTAAGTGATTTGTTCAGAGTCATATAACTACTAAGTGTCTGAGGTCAGATTTGAGGCCGAAGATGAATCTTCCTGATTCCAAGCCCAGTGCTTTATGCATTGTGCCACCTAGCTTTCCCCATGATCCTAAATATCCCCCTCCCCAAAGGCAGGGATTGGCTTTGAACTGTGATCATGAGTCATCAGTTGATGGTTACATGGTGCAGGGTAGAGAGTTCTGGGCTTACAGTCATCTTCATGAGTTCAAATCTGGTCTGATACTAGATGTGTGACCCTGGGGAAATCATTTACCTTCCATCTGATTCAAGATCCCTTTCCTGTAATATGAGGATAGCAGAATACCTGCCTCACAGGATTATTGAGATGAGATGATACTTTGGAAAGTGCTTGGAAATTTTAAAGCACCATCACAAGGCTAAGTCTTATAACAATGTAGGAAGAAGCTGTTAGTTTGTCACTCACCTTTTGAGGTTGGAGGGGGTTTTGTGTGGGGAAGATACCTACATCTGGACCCTCCCATAATCATGGGAAAAAGTAAGTATGAGGAGGGAGACAGAATTTGGAACTAAAAGGGATCTTAGAAACGACCTAAGTCAAACTCTTCATTTTATAGAGAAAGGATGGGATTTGTCCAAATAACAAAGCCAGGGTTTAAACCAAGGTTTTATTGTTTTTTTAACATCTTCTGATTCCACAACTAGTGTTTTTTTTCCTAATTAATCAGCAACGGTTTAATAAGTATGAGGTGATACCTGTGGCTGCTGACTTGCTACTGATTGGTCTTTGGACAGGTAATCAAAAGGGTGTCAGGTGGGATCCGCTAAGTGGTCACAAGTTCAGGGTTACTGTCTGAAGCTGCTACTTAGTCTTTGAGCTCATGTCATCTGTTGGGCCTGGTATTGAGTCCCTGAGAATAGGAACTTCCAGGGGTCAATTTAGGTGGTGGGAGTAAATCTGTGAAGGAGGGAGCTGAGAGCTATGAAGGGATCATGGGGTCCAAGCTTCTGAGAAAGGGAGTGGAGGTGGTCTCATCTAGTGTGGGCCACAAGCAACTACAGAGGAACTCTGGGGTAGGGATCCAAGGCAATGAGTGAAAAGTATTTTAGGTGACTGCTGGAGTTGGGCAGGGTGGGTCCTGTGCCCAATTTGTGTTGAAGCTGGCTACTGCAGAATCCTTGATCCCTATCAAATGGGGAGGGGGGGCTAGTCCATGTTGATGAGGACCCAGGTCCCCCTCAGGTTAGAAGAGACAGGAATGGTCCCTGAATCAAAAATGGTGGGCAAAGGTCCTAGCTGTAGCAGTGCCCAGTCTGGATCAGTAGGTAAGGTACCCAAGAAGACATCATTTCAAGCTACAAATACCTAAAATGTGATATGGGTGTGAGGCAAGTGGACTGCAGGTGATCATCTATAGTGTGCAGGTGCTACAGGTGGCTAGGAGCTTAACATTCTGTACACATACTGTAGAAAAAGACACAAGATAAGGAGTATATTTTTGGTTGGAAGGCACTTACGGCTGGAGAGGAGATGAGGAAAAGGTTTCCTGTAGATTCTGGTGGCACTTGAACTAAGCTAGCCTTCCCATTACATTAATGTGTGGGAGACACCTGATCCATTTTTGTCTCCTGTGTGTTTCCTATGCTCTACCCAGGGGAAATCACCAGCGGCTGTCCTTCTCCCTGCCTGAAGAAGAATGTGGCCATGGGTTATGTTGATGGAGACTACAGCAAAATTGGGACCCAACTGTTGGTGGAGGTGCGGAAGAAGCAGCAGGAGGCAGTGGTTAGCAAGATGCCCTTTGTGCCCACCCGCTACTATACCTTGAAATGATCTGACCCTCTGGACTCTTCTTCCTACCTTCCTTTAAGTTTGGATGGGACACATACACCACACAGTCCCTCCTTTGGTTAGTTGGTGTTGTCTGGGAGAGGGGAAGAAACCCTAACTAACAATTGGATAAATGAGCAGCTCTTTCAGGGCCTTCTAGAGAGAGATAGGTATAGAAGTCAGGGGCTAGGGAGGGAAGAAAATAATTTGAGGCAACATAATGTGAAGGAAACCTGGTTTGAAGTTGGAGGGCCTAGGCTCTGCAAGTTATTGATATGATCTTCGGCAAGTCACTTCTCTTTGAGCCAGTTTCCTCCTTTGTCATCATCTACCTCACATACCTATTGGGAGGAAAAGTGCTTTGTAAATTTTAGATTATTGAAGAAATGGGAACTGTGGTTATGATAAAGGCACTCCAGTAGCTATGGACAAAAAAAAAATTGAGCACACAAGATGGGGAAGGGTGTCCTAGAGATGGCCAGTGATGGCACAAGCCACCACCCTCTTGTCCACAAGGAATCTTGCTCTGGGAGTGCTATCAGAGGAGACTCAAGGCAAATGCCAGCTGCCCAACATGTCATACTTTCTAAGCATTTAATTTTCTTGGCTAGAGGAAGTTCAAAACTTTTGGATAATGCAAATTGTAGAATCTCAAAGAGAATCTAAAATGGCACCCGAAGCTTGCATCAGTTCCAAACCCTGGGTCTCTGCTTGAAGACTTTAGTGAGTGGGAGCCCCATTGACTTTTTGGCAGCCTTCTGGATTGAGAACTTTTTTCCTCGTTAAACTGAAATCTGCCTCTACAACTTCCCTTCATTCCATCTTAATTCTGCTCTCTGTGGCCAAGCTGAACAAGTCTAATGGTAGAATCATGGAGTTCAGTGCCTTTATAACACATATTTGCTGAATAGACTTTTATAGACACTAGCTAATCCAACCTATTAATTTCATGAAGAAAATGAAAAGTAGAGATTAGTTCTTCTATTATGTGATTTTCCTTCTTTTCTCAGTTTACATTCCTAGTTATGTTCAACAACTAATAAGTTTGCCTTCTCTGGGCCTACACATTAACTAATTCCTTCAATCAACATTTTATCAAGCCTGTTCTGAGAGTAGAGGCTGTTGTACTCAGGATGAGCCATTGGTATATAGACAGGGACATACATTTTCCCAAAACATTTGAGATCGGCAGTCTGGAAGGCAGGGAAAGAAGCTAGGTGTCCATGTTTGCCATGCTGCAGCATGAAAATAATCTACAACTGAGTTGATGCGTTGACACTCTTGTTTGAACTGATTGCAAATATCCTGTGACTAACTTGGGTTTACAAGTTATATGGTTCCAATGCCCAGGCAGCCACCCTGTTATGGGACCACTTTACAAATGTATCCCTATTCCTTTGGCCAGGAAAGGTACAGCCTATAATACTTTGACATTCCAAGACCCAGTCCTGTTCCCTTTGATTTATTTACTTGAATAAAGAAATCCTATTGATGATTTCCAGTCATTAGTCTATTTCATGTCCAAGTCTCTGGTATATCTCCCTTTCAGGGGGACACCACCAGACCTAGAGAGTGCTTTCATACCCCTTACCTGCCCAAATTCAAACTGGTTGGGAAAATTGACAGCTTGATTTGAAGATCTCCTATTTTGGAACCAATTCTTAAGTCCCCAAGATTCACTGGCTGGCTGATTCAGTTTGTTACTATAAGAGGGAGGCATTTAGATGGCATATTGATTGGGGAGTAAGATCTGAGGCCATATGCATTTGTGACACCCTGGGAAAATGACTACCCCTTCACTTAGCCCTTTTCCCTCTCTGTAAAATAGGGAAGCTGATTGCTCCTGCCTCACCGGACTGTTGTGGGGATCAAAGGAAAACCATTGTTATTTCAGATTGGGAGTGTTTGTGTCAATCATTGCTACCTATGGCTTTGCCAGCATATAATATGGGACCCATTTCAACTCACATGCTTTCAGAAAGGTTACTCTTTGGGTCAGTTTCCCTCTAGTCCTATACTATAGAATTGTCAATTTTGATGAACCACAATGGAGCTATTCTTAACCCGTTGAGGCTGTAGTACCTAAAATGAACATAATGTAGGGACTGCAACAAGGGATATGACCATCAGAGCTGTCAATTCAGTCTCCACTTCCCAAGTTGGGGGGGGGGGTGTCTATGCCTTCCTAATTATGTTTTAATACCACATACTTGTGTCCAGACCAAAAACTTTGCAAATTATTCCAAATAGCCAGCAAGGTAGGAGCCAGGATAGGGTTACACCCTCATCTTGCAATGATTCTAGCTTTAAAATGTAAAGCTTGTGGGTTATTCAGTTCATTGGTCTCCCCTTTCATTTTACTGAAATCAGAAGCCCACAGAGGAACAAATGAGTCGGAGGCCAGTTTGTTGGTGTTATAACTGTATCCATTCCCTTTTCCCAAGGTAGCCCAGGTGTTTCAAAGGTAGTTTCCTAATAGAAAGCACAATCATCCCCCTGAAGGACCTCTAGATCATGGATGCCTCAGGCTTCTCTCTGTCTCTTTTAGGTTTTTGCAAGGCAATGGGGTTAAGTGGTTTGCCCAAGGCCACACAGCTAGGTAATTATTAAGTGTCTGAGACCACATTTGAACTCTGGTCCTCCTGACTCCAGGGCCGGCACTCTATCCACTGCACCACCTAGCCACCTCTCAGGCTTCTCTCTTCCCAACTGTGCCCACATCCTAATGGGGTGTCAACTGAGTGAAAAAAGCAGTTGGTCTTTCAGATCAAGAAATAGGTCACTGTCTTGTCATTTGGAAAGAACATTTTCCTATTCTGAATGATGTGATTTGATGGGTAAAGAGCCACAAATATTTTTTCATGTTTAAATGTCAAGGGAGATTAAAAGTAAGCAGAACGATACATGGTCAAAGTGACCTAGAAGACATGTAGATTGGCCAAATACAATCTTCTCCCAACACACTTTTGGAAAAAGATGTGTCACAAACAAGCTTTTATTAGTATGTACCATGAATCAGTGGGGAAGGGGAAAAGGCAAAGATGTAGAAGCCAGAGAATGGGAGAGATGAGGTATCAGCTGGCTTGCCTTTCAGGTTTCGGGGGCCTTTCCCCATCTGCCCCTCCCTCCCCCAGGATGAGGCTCCCAAACTCTAGGTAAGAATACTATTGCTCAAAGCTTCATGCTGTGAAGAGGTAGCACTGCCTCATGAGCAGTGAGGCCCTGCCAGCTAGTGGCCCAGCTCCTGCTGTTCAATTACTTGGCTGCATTAAGCCAGTACCACTTAAGAGATGGGATGTTCTGGCCTATTCCCTTCAAAGGACCTTTGGGTACACAGAAGAGCTGAGAGCAGCTAAAGAAACAGTACATTGTAGGTTGGCTATGGTCCTGCACATCTTTTTTTTCCTTTTCCTTTTTCCCAAACTCAGTCAAAAGGAGGGAATAGAGAAAGTTCCACCAGAAAGACAGTCATTCTACAATTGCTGACCCTCCTGCCCAGCTAATCTGGTCTGCTGTCAAGCAATTGGAACATAACCTTCCTCTAGACCCATATGTAAAGTCAATTACCCCCACATGGGGGAGCTCTAAGTACAGCCCCAAGTGGAAGACAACACAATGTCCCCTTTGAAGCTCGGGCCCATTTGAGTCAGGGAACCTGCTCCAGTTCAGTCTCCTGTTACTTCTCAGACTCAGGAAGACCCAGGTCACACTCACACTGAAGAGAGACAGGTTTCAGCAAGGCTGGAAGTTACCCATGCCCCAAAGGCCTCTCGGATGGTGGGAAAAAGTAAGTGGTCCCCGGACTTTTGTTCCCTTCAAGAATGAGATCTACTGGAGAACTCACCACAGGCCTGCACAGCAGAGCTATACCTATCCAAAGCTACCTCGTAACTAACTCTCCACTATGACAGTGCTGGCTGATTCTTGGCCTTCTCCAAAAGGACTCAGAACTAGAAGAGGAAAGTAAAGCTAAGGGTCCTCCTTCCCTCTACTTCTCTCCTAGATCCATTCCAGGTATGGGTTGCCCCAAGGGACCACAGCTGGTGACCATATGAAGGGGAGGCTAGCAAGGAGATGTCAGGCAGGCCATGCTTCCACTAGAGTTGGGTCTCAGGGTTCATTTTTTCCCCAGGAGGAAGAAAGTACCTCTAGAATGGGAAAATGGGGAGAAACTGAAAAGACTTTTTTGGGATTTGACCCTAATATTATTTCTTCCGCTTTCTTCAACCGACACCATCCCTTTGACTGATTATCTCCCCAGAAACAAACCCCAACAGTCAGTGTGACTAGGGTCCTTGGCAGATCAGAATCCAACAAAGATAGACTGCTGGTGCAGAGACAACAGGAAAGCCAGGCCCACTAAGCCTTCTTCCCTCATTCACGATGGGTTTTGATGGATTCATTTTCTGAAGTTTCCCTGAAAGAATAAGGAAGAGAAAATAGATTTATCATTCCCACATAAATCATCATTGTTGCTGAGCTGTCATTTCTAGCAAATATATCCCCCATCCCCTTCCTGTGCCCTTCTCTCAATCAGGTAGGCAAAGTGGAATAAGAATCGCTCCTGGATACAGATTGTAGTCCTTTCTTGTTATCTTTATGGCCTTAGGCAAACTGCTTCACTTGGTTGGCTTCTTATATTCTCCATATCCAGGCAATATGTGTGTAAAGAATTCTGTGATGAATGGTAGGGAAATACTGCACAAAGATTTAGACATAATCCCTGCCCTCAAGGAATTTACCATCTAATAGTGGATTGGCCAAAGAGATAGAATTCAGCGAGTCAATTGGTTCAGGTTAGGCATAGAGAGAATTAAAAGCACTTCCCATGCCATCAGAAGCTTATAATCCATGAAGTTAAGCAAGGTTTTTAGAGATTTTAAGGGTATCCTGGGTTCTGATCTAGGATGGTAGTAATCTTGGTAGGAAAAAAGGCTGTTCTGCCTGAAATAATAGGGCTCTAATAGACCTTATAAGGTCCTTAAGACCTTATAAGTCCCTAGAGAGGAGTGTAGAATGGTGGCTAGAGATCAGGACTGAAAATGAAGAGGTGGGCTCCAAGTCCATTTCAGGTCCACTTCTAGTAGAATCTGAACCTCCTGGGAGGGCAGGAGAAGTCTGGTTTTTTGTCTTAGAACCCTCAGTGGCCAGAATAGCAGGCACTTAATGCTCACTTAACTGAAATGAGTTACCCCTCTTTGAGCAGACCTCTCCCACAGTTTGCTTCAACCTCTTAAATCTCAAGAAATGAGAATTCAATAAATAACCCTTTCCATTTATAGCTGAGAGCTCTAATTGTAGGAATAATTTACCTTGTACTGAGTCACATCTTCAGCAGACAGAATGATTTGAAACCTGCTTCTATTGACTCTAAAACCAATACTCTACTACAGGTTCCATTAGAGTAGACAATCTCTAAGATCACCATCTAGTCCTAAGAGGCTGTGATTCTGAGTCCCAAAGAGGATTCCTTTTCAGTTCTAATATTCTAGAATTGTATAAATACTCTGTCGACTTCAGGAAGAATTAAGATTAAGGTAAACATCTACTATGCAAAATAAGACATGAGTCAGCCCGGCTATGTAGTGCTATATTAGCAATAGTTGAGCTAGGAACAACATTTCTCAACTCTACCAAAAGTGAAGAGTGTTCATCACAGAAATTCAAAAGTCAGGCACTGGATTAGAAGGATATAAGGCATCTTCCAATTAGAAGATTTAACTCCCATCCATGGGTACTTATTCTGTCCACTAGGGCCAAAGTATTTCCAATGGCCTCATCTCATTGTAATTTTCTACCAGCATAAGTTCAGAAAAACTAGGAAATGTTTCTATAGTTAAAAAAATTTAAGCTAGAGTTCCAGGAAATTGTTTCCTTTTTTTTTTTTTAAGTACAGATTCATTTGAAGACCTTCAGCACCTACCACTGAAACTTGGGTCTTATTAGTACATGCATCTAAAATGTTGCCAAGGAGAGTAAATCTAGGTTTAATTCAGCTTGGATTTATTGTCCTCTTTTATGCTTCACACAATGAGAGTTGTAAAAACTGTAAAATTCCTCCCACAGGAAAAAAACAGTATAAATGTACACTAAGTAAAGAGCCTGGTCCCAAAGTTGATTGGCTATGGAGGGTGAACAGATGAGAAGAATCAAATATGGTTGGTTAGACCAAGAGGTTCCAGGCTAGTGATGTCCTTAACGCTAGGCAAAAGTTGGGTTTTTTTTCCCCCTCTGGGATACAAGGAGCCACCAGAAATTCATGAGATCATAGGCAGAGACCTCCAGGGTCATCTGATCTAACCCTTTCATTTTATAGGATGAGCAAATGAGGTTCAAGTTCATGAGGTGAGCATAGTCTAGTCACTCCTATGGCATTGTTCCTAGGAAGAAGACAACTGTCTTCTTTGCTTAGTATTAATCCTACTAAAACAATGTAAAGAGTAATATTTTACACGTGAGTGTTTAAATCATCATATGCAGAGAACATCAAATCCGGTGATATGCAAATTTCTTGTCTAAAAGAGTTCTCTTGGAGGGTAACTGACAACCAAAGAGTCAACAAGAGCCAGTCTGGAGGTCTCCAACCCCTCCAATCCAGACACACAAAACCTTGCTGGAGCAGTTGGTCTATGACTCAGCTACCTGGAGTCTTTTCAGAGTGCGATCATGCCTTCACTCCTTCCTATGTGGGGCAGGACCTCAGGTAAAGGATGACTAGGGCAGATTCCTCATTTCCTTTTCTTGTAGTTTGCCCAGCACCTGCATGCAGACCATAACACTCCCTTGTCTTGGGTTGGTTAATAATAATAATTTAAAAAAACTGATAATGAGCTAATGCTTCGAGTCAACCTTTTTTCCCCTAGTTGTGCCTAATCTTTCATGACCCCATCTGAGGTTTTCTTGGTAACAATACTGGAATGGTTTGCTAATTTCCTTTCCCAGTTCATTTTACAGATGAGGAAACTGAGGCCAATAGGAGTAAGTGATTTGCCCAGAGTCACACCGTTAGATGTCTTCCTGACTTCAGGCCTCATGGTTACCAGGTGGTTCCTTGAAATGTTAAGTCTGTGGCAAAGAATCCTCATCTTCTCATTAGTTGATATAAAACACATACACACTGTCTCTCTTTCTCTCCCTCACCCCCAAACTTTTGGGCTCTCTACAATTTGGAGTCATCTTTACTTTCCCTACTGTTTCTCTCCTTCCACCTGCCATGAGCTCCTTTTTAAAAATGTTTTTATTATGGTTTTTTAACAACATCATAGTTTTCTTCTATTATCCTTCCTCCTTTCCAGAAAGTCATCCCATGTAATGAAGAGGAAAAAAAATTAGTATAACTGCTCAATTATTAAAAAAGTTTCATGATGGGTAGGCGGCTCAGAGAAAGCACCAGCCTTGGAGTCAAGAGGACTGAATTCAAATCTGGCTTCAGACACTTAATAATTACTTAGCTGTGTGACCTTGGGCAAGTTACTTAATCCCATTGCCTTGCAACAAAAAAATACATTTAAAAATCTGAAAATATGTTCAGTGTCCAACATCTGGGCACTTCCCAATTCTGCTAAGGGCTGGGGCAGGAGTGCCCTACTATGAACTCTTTAAAATTAAAAAGATAACTTTTATTGATCCTTTTCCTTTTATACTGCTTTCTCTCAATTACCCCCTTCTTTGTCACAGAGTAAACTTTGAACAAATGGAAGGCTGATTATGTTTGACACCAAGTACCTCGTGTTACACCTGCACATCTTATTTGTTCATAATACTCCTGAGCTAGATGGCACAGTGGATAGAGCATGGGCCTTGGAGTCATGAGAACAGGAGTTCGAATCCAGCACGACACTAGTTCTGTGATCTTGGGCAAGTCACTTATCCCTGACTGCCTTGCATCCAGGGCCATCTCCAGGCATCCTGATTCATATCTCTCCACTGGATTCAGATGACTCTGAAGAAGAAAGTGAGGCTGGTGACTTAGTACAGCCCCCTCACTCCAATCCAGTTCATGTGCTTGTCATGGTCCTCTTTGAGAATGAAGAACAAACATTATTATTATTATTACTCCCAAGAGCTGTCCTTGAGTCAGGATTTGGCTTTGTCTACTTCAGGCGAACACTTCCATATGGCCCCATTTTTCTGCCTGGACCTTTGTTTACACCTTGCTTCTTCCCTTTGTCATCAAGACTTTCCATAGCCTACCCATATTTCAAGGCCCAGCTCAGTTATTAGTTCTTCCTTCTCCAAGAAGTCTCCAGAAAGAAGGGCTCTCTCTCTCTCTCTCTCTCTCTGTCCAATTTGATCAAATAGTACTTGATATTCTTATGACACACAATGGCCTTCTCCCTGGCTCACTTTCCAAAGTTTGTCCAGTAATGTGGCAGTCTCTAGAAATAGGTCTCCTGTGTGGTTCAATTTTTTTTATCTGTAAAATGTGTACAAGAAGACCTTACCTACATTACCTACCTCACTTGACTCCAGGACTTAAATCACTATTTAATTTCAGTTGTTTTAACATTTTCATCCAAACATGTATTAAATATTGTCAGGTGCTCATTACACAGAGATAAAAAAAGCACAATAAATGTCTTCAAGGAGCAAAGAAAAGTGGAAAGATATTTTTCCCCATCCCCTTAACCCACCATTTTATTAATCACATTATTCCTAAAATACTGGGAATTTCATGAAGACTCCTCCCTACATCCCAGCATCGTGCTTTGTACACAGCAGGTGTTAGTAAACATTGAATGAATTAAAATTTCCCTCCCTTTTCACAGGGATGCCATCATTAGCCCTACCTGATCTGGTCTTGGAAACTAGACCTTTCTCAATCAACTGGGCAGGGGAATTGGGGGGCTGGGGGTGGATGAGTGGGTGAGAGAGACAAACAGAAGATGGGGGATTTGAGCAGAGGTTTAAAATATGGGTAGTAGTAGCTGGTGGCTTTTCACAAACCTGAACTATTTGTGTAACACTGGGATCACTGATGACAGGGTAGTTTAATTTACTTTTACCCTTGGGGGGAAAAGACATAAGCTATGTAATTGACTTGTCAAAAGATGGTCTTTCCTATGAGATTCAGAGCTATAGAACTCACCTATTCAGTGGGACAGATCAGAAGAGATCATTCTGCCTCTCCTATGTATACTTTTAATGGCTGAACAAAATGTGATATAAAAATTTAATGCAATACCA
This sequence comes from Macrotis lagotis, assembly GCF_037893015.1. NCBI lineage: Eukaryota > Metazoa > Chordata > Mammalia > Peramelemorphia > Peramelidae > Macrotis > Macrotis lagotis. The sequence continues at coordinate 105,416,942 of NC_133665.1, read as the reverse complement.
TATAAGCAATGGTAAATAGGAAGGATTCAGGGACATCTGAAAAGATCTATATACACTGAGGCAAAGTGAAGTAAGCAGAACCAAGAGGACAAGTTGCCAGAACTCTGATTAATATAGTACCCAATTCTGGCTCTAAGGGACTGGGGGAGTGAAATAATCTTCCCCACCTCTTAGCACACAGGCAGTAGACAGTTGTGGAAGGAGGTTGTTAGATATAGTCAATGTACCCATTTCTTTTGTTTATCCATACTTCTTTGTCACATGTTACAATTTTATTGAGAGAGTAGTATCGGGAAATGACAGCAAGATTAAAAATCAAAGCAATTAAAAAATAAAAGTGAAGGCAAAGTGAGAGGTTATTCGAGGCATAGTGTACACTTGAGTAAAGGCAAATAGTGCTGAGAGCATAAGGTTATTCAGTGTGGTTAGGGAATAATAGGAGATAAAATTAGAAAGGTAAGGAGGGTGGTGCCGGGTTACAAAGGGCTTTGAATGCTAGAATGTTAAGTCATTAAAGCATTTATGACCAAATGACTTATATGACCTGATAGAAAAAATAAGAAATACTGTTCTGATAAAGCTATCAAGGATGGATTAAAGAAGGAAGATGAAGAGAGAAGGAAGAAGTCTTATAATAAAGAGGTCCAATGAAAAGGAGATGCTGGCAAATGGAGGTGAGAGTTTAACTTAGGATAGTGCCAGCTGGAATAAAGAGCCTCCAAGGGAAAAGGTGCAGAGGTAGAGTGGACTGGACCTGATAAATGACTGGATATCAAAGAAGAGCCAAAGCTAACACACTGAGGTTAGGAGAAGGGAGACAAGAGGGCAGACTGGGACCCTGAGAAAGCTAAATTTTAGCCTGGAAAGATATGACTGAATCTGAAAGTTTCTGAGGGTCCTTCCAGTTCTAGTTCTAGGGGTTATGATAACTTAAAGGAAGGCAGTTTCACCTTTTTCTACTATCTCTTTACTTACCACCCCCTCCCCAATCATAGATCCGGAGCTTTTATTGGAACAGTGGAAATGATGCTTTAAAGAGTTGCTGAAATGAGTCTTAATCCTGGTCCTGCCACTGAATCACCCCACTCTGAATGATCATGTCCGCTCTCTGGACATCAGTATCCCTGTCTGTAAAATCACAGAGGAGGCTAGGTGGTGCAGTGGACAGAGCAACGGCCCTGGAATCAAATCCGGACTCAGACACATAATAATGACCTAGCTGTGTGGCCTTGAGTAAGCCACTTAACCCCACTGCCTTGCAAAAACCTAAAAAAAAAAGTCACAAATATCAGACTAAGATGAGACAGCACTCGTGTCTTACTGCCAAACTTTAGAGGTTTCCATAACGTTTTCCATACAATGGTCAACAGAGAGAAAATTTTAGCAGTATCATTCACATTTTACAGATAAGGAAACTAAAGTTCAAGGTGGATAGAGTTCAAATCTGAGTCTTTGCTCTTATCTGTGAAAGCCGGGCAAAGCCCCTTCTCTTCCTGAAGCCTCTCTCTAGGATGCCAGTTTTTCCAAGGCCAAGTTCCCTCCTCTGCACTGCCAGCAGTGGGGGACCTACCCTCTATCCCCGGCCTCAGCTGCTGAGGGGAAGACAAACGTAAGATGTTAGGGCTTAAGCTGGGCCCCCAGGGTCCCGGCCGAGCCCGGGCTGGGACACTTACCACGGAGGGAACAAGGAGGAGCCATCGGGAGTGGAGCCGTTCTGGCCTCCCAGACCTGGGGGAGGGAACAGGGTCGACATTCAGGCCAGGCCCAGAGGACACGGGGGTGACCAAAGACAAAGGGGGGGAGGCCTACGGGGCTTCTCGTTGCCGTGGCAACGCCGGGAGGGCTGCAGCCTGGGGCAGTGGGCGCTTAGTAAATGCTGACTGCTTAGAGGTTTAGGCCTCCGACCCCTGGCCCGGCTACTGTCAGGGGTACGCAGGAGGCTTGGAACCTCGGCAAAGGTGGGCATCTCCTCACTACCCCCTGCGCGGGGGGTCGGCTAGCACCGTGCCACCTGGCCCACAGCCCCCCCCAGGAGTGGAACAGGCCGCGGGGGGCGGGGGGGCTGCGGGGGCGGCTCACCCGAGGACGGGCGGTGGTACAGGCCGGTCACGGTGCTCCCGTACACCCCCCAGGCCAGCTGGATGCCCAGGAGGCTCAGCGCCAGCCACAGGAGCAGCAGCTTGAAGAGGGTCGCCCGCATGTCCTGCGCCTCCCACTCGCGCAGGAACTCGCCGCCCAGCGCGCTCAGGGCGCCCAGGACGGCCGCGGGCAGCGCCTGCCAGGCCGGGTCAGCGCCGGCTTCGGCCGCCATGCTCAGCAGCCCGAGGCTCAGCCGCCCGAGGCTCAGCCACCGCGCCCCGGCGGGGCCACGGCGCAGGCGCCGGGCTCTCAGGAGGGGACGGCCGGAAAGCGGAGCCCCGAGCCCCCGAGCCCGTAAGCGGAAAGCCCCGACGCCTGCGCACAGAGGCGGCGGCTGCAGGGGGAGCAGGGAGGATGACGCGGCACGCGCACGCGCACACGCCTCGGAGCCGCCGCCCCCCCCGGCCCCACGCCAGCCTACCTCTGGAGTGGGTGACTCGGGAGTACAAAATAGTAACCAGGTCTTTTATAGCCCTGCGGCTCCCGTGATGCCCAGCGCGGCGCTCATGATTGGCTAGACGACGTCCTCTTCGGGAGGTTACGTGATTTGGAGCAATCGTTGCCTAGGGGGCCGGGCTCCGAGAGCGTGGCCGCGGCTCGCCACGGCTCGAAGCCGTCCTGGGCTCGGGAGCGCGCACGTCGCGCCCCGCCCTCCAGCCGCCGCCGCCGCCGCCGCCGCCACTGCCGCCGCCGCCCGCGCTCCCGCTCCCCGCCTGGCCGCCCGCCGGTTTCTTGTGTGGAAACTGCCCGAGTCCTAGAACGCGCGGCTCGCGGAGCAGCTCGCCCGGCGCGGAGGGACCAGAGAACCGCCTGAGGTAAGAGGCCGCCCGGCGGCGGGGGCGTCCCTTCCTGGGCTCTCCCTCCCTCCCCGGCCCCCGGGGCCGAGGTGCCGGCGCCTCCCGGGCCTTCCTCCGCCGGCGGCCGCGGCCCGGCTGTGCTCCCGGGGCCCGGCCCGGGCCGCTCGGGCCCCACCTGCTGCTTCTCTGCAACTCCTCCGCCGCGCCCCCGCCCCGGGGGCGCCGGGAGTGCCGGGGAGCCCCGGGGCCGCGCCCTGCCGCCGCGGCCCACGCTCTCCCCCGGACCCCCGGGGCCGCCGAGCCCCCGCCCGGCGTGGGGGGGCGGCCCCGGGCTGCCTGCGGCGGCGAGAGCCGAGCCCGGAGGAGCTGGGGAGGCCCCGGGCCGCGTCCCCGGCCGTAGGCCCCGGCCTGCTCGTCGCCGCTCCCCTCCTCCTCCTCCCCTTCCTCCCTTCCTTCCTCCCTCCCTCCCGGGGCGCTTCCTCACGCCGCCTCTGGGTTGTTTTCCTACCTGTTACGCGGGCGCTCCTCGGCGCCGCCCGGCCCGGCCCGGCCCCGCTGCACCAAGCCGGGCCGAGCCCAGCCCCGGGCCCGAATCCCGCAGGCAGGCGGAGCCCGGCCCGGGAGGCTCCCCGGGGGTCCGCGCGGGCGGGGGGCGCTGACTCAGGGCTCCTCCAGTCCCACCCCAGCGCCCCCTTTGATTTTTTTAACCCGCTCGTCCGGATCCTCCTTAAAGTTGGTAGGTCTTCCCCCAGCGTGGTCACTCCAGAAGCAGCCGCCCGGGCTGCGGGATTTCCCGAGAGCAGGTAGTGGAGGAGGAGGAGGAGGTTCTGCAGATGCACTCCTGGGGTGGGGGGGCTTGGGGGCGCGGGAGTGGAACTGGTGGAAGGTGGCCCTCTCCAGGCCTTGCTCTTTGCTACAAACCTGATTGGAGGTTGAAAATGGTTCCTTGCAATCTCCAAACACTCCCGAGACAGGGTATCTTGGACCTTCGTAATGTATAATGCGATCGATCTGTCGATTTTGGATTTAAATACAAGAATCCGTGAACAGAAGGAAATGAGCACTTTGCAGTTTTCTTTATGCTTCTTGGTTTTTGCAGTGATTGATTACAAACTTATTGTAAATACTAATTGCATTCATGAATTTATTCAAACATTTCTTTAGGATTGAAATTAAGAGAACCAATCCTAATGCAAAAAAAAAAATTTATCCATGTGGTTTTTCCCATATAAAAACTTGGTTTTATTATTTCAAAGATTTTGTTGGATCAGAGTGGAGTGATACTTTCCTATTTCTGATGATGCTTTAAATCAGAACCACCTGATAATCCTTAATTTTAACTGGGCCAAAAAGTTAATGGTTTAATACTCTTAACACTTTTTTTCCTTAAAGGTATTCTTTGCAAACAAAGTATTATAACTATTCAACCCTCTCAAATCAGCAAGACCATAGTCTCCTTTAAAGGAGAGAGTTCTCCTCATCCTGACACTTGGAATCTTAGACTTAGGTATTGAGTGTTTAGGTATTGAGTGTTTGGCTTGAACTAGCTGACACTTTATAATTGTAATAAAGTAGTTTTCAAACACAAGAAATACATAGGGAGTTTATTAAATACCTGTTGCCTGACTTAAAATGTTATAACAAGTTAAATTTACTAAATTGGTAGCAAGCTATTTAAAGATCAGTTTTCCTTTTATAAAATTCACCTTTGAGGGTCTTTACTTTAAAATATATCTAACACCTTTTGTCCAATGACTTTTTTGTTTGCTTTTTACTAACAGTCCTTTATAAAAAATAAAACTTGAATAAATATTTTTCTTTCTGTTTCCACATGCAGATGATATGAAATGTTAGAGTAGAGGAGGTATGAATAGTCACTGGCCCAGGTTCATATAACTTTTAGTTTTGAAGAGACAATGAAAATTAACTAGTTCAACTTTTACAGATGAAGAAATAGAGGCAGGGGGGAATGAAAAAGGGGGCAAACAGCATTCCAGCAAGACTATCTTGTTGATTTCTGCATTCCATATCCAACAGTCCTTGACGGTTTATTTTTTTATTTTCAAAAGTAGGCTGTTCCTTATACATGAAATACACTCCTAACTTCTACCTCTGACATCCCTTAGCTTCCTGCAAGGCTAAATTTGGGTGCTGCCTACCATGGGAAGCCTTTCCTGATTAACCTATAATTGATAGTTCTCTTTCCCATATTAAATCTTGGTTTGTAAAATCTTTTTTACATTTTTTCCCAGTGGAGTTTAAACTCCTTGAATTTCTGTTTCTTTTTTTCTTAGTGCACATAGTAGGAGCTTAATAGACCTTTGTTGAATTGCTCATGGTCACTGAGTACAAAACTTGGATTAGAGCCCAGGTCTGATTTCCTAGACCAGTACTCTTTCTAGTACATTGTATTAATGTTCTATAATTTCTAAGAATCTGCTGAATTCAATTGCCAAATGGAAATCACAGTTCTTCAGCTTCCAAAGAATTGTCAAAGCAATCTCTCTTCTCCTTGAATTTGGATGGCAACATGATAGAGTCAAGTATAATAAGTGCAAACAGCTATCCCCATCCAAAGCTAGCAAGGTCCTGAACTCAGCAGCTTACACATTTATTTTTCAAAGGTCTAGGCTAGCAAGTTCAAATTTATGATCCCAATCCTGAGTATTTTGGGAAGAGCAATTTAGTTATGGGGTACAATGAAAGCTTCTCAGATACAGAGTTGGAAGGGACAAACACCTTATTTTAGAGATAGAGAAGTTGAGTGACCCCACAGTCAACTGAAGTTTTTCAAGAAGCATTTATTGAGAACCTACTGTATGCCAGGCACTGTGCAAGTTGATGGGGAGACATAGTCTCAAGCAGGGCTGTACAGAATGTGAACAGTAATGCAATTTTATGCAAACCCCCTGTGGGTTTACTAAATGTTTTAGTAAATGAAGCAGAGGTAAGCGGAGCTCTCACTAAAATGGCAAATCAAAATATATTGTCTATTGTTTCAATAAAAATTTTTAAAAGTAAGGTTGGACAGCCCTAGTCTAAAGAATTAAGCAATCTGGAAAAAAAAAAAGAATTAAGCATTCTGAGCAGCCAGGTGACACAATGGATAGAGCACCAGCCCTGGAGTCTTGATGACCTGAATTCAAATCCAGCCTCAGACAGTAATTGCCTAGCTGTGCGAACTTGGGCAAGTCACTTAACCCCACTGCTTTAAATTTAAAAAAGAATTAAGCAATACTTATTCAGAAGTAGATACAAAATAAATGCAAGATCTAATTGAGAAAGAATACTGGCAATTGGGTTAGAAACAAAAGCCTTCGAAGTGCTTCTTGACTGAAGTGACCAAGGTGAGGAGGGAAACTCAAGCATGAGGGAAGGCTAGTTGGAAGGACATAGCAGTAGTCTGTGAATAGAGGAGTGATGGTGAACCAAGGAGGAGTTATGTGAGAAGAAAGAGTCAGCTATGAGGGATGTAGTCATAGAAATACCAAGACCTGGCAACTGACTAGATATGTGGGCTAAGGAGGAAGAGTATTGAGGTTGCAGTTCTGCAAGAATTGTCTTTGATGGGGAGGGGGGAAATGTGAATTCTCTTGGACACAGTGCCTTTGTGATGACTCTGGAGCATTTGATATAGGGTTAGAGCTCAGGGGAGAGACCAGGGCTGACAGCACAGCTAAAGTCAGAGATGGAGTTTGAACCCATTTTTCTGACTCCACTGAGTGTTCTTCCCACCGAATCTGGTTTTATTGTGGGCAAGTCAAAAAAACTATTGCCTTGGGTGTGAAAAGACTTGGGTGATAGTCCCAGGTACCTTATATTAGCTATTTGTCCTTGGGGAGTTCATTTAACCTGAGTCTGTTCCTTCATTCGTAAATTGGGGTTAATATTTCTACTATTTCAAAAGGTTTTCTATGAGGACAGTACTAATCTGTTAATGCAAATCATTTTATAAATGAAGCAACTGACAATAACATTAAGTGATTTGTTGGTAGATGAGGGCCCTGCAGCCCCAATCTCTGTTACATATTGTAGAGTAAACAGATGCCGAGTTACAGTGTTTAATACTGAGTTGGTCATTACTTAGGACTTAAGATAACTTCATTGGCCTGGACCCAAATATAAGGTATTTATTTGGCAATTATCAGGTGAGCCTTGTACATATAGAGTAGTTGACCTTTTGACTCTTGGAGCAGCTCTGATTTTTACATCAGCTGTGGAAATAGGCATGTGCTTATTATTAACCTTGTAGGTTAATGAACCCTTCATTAAAAAGTCACAGACTCGACTGTCAAAAGTCTAAAGGCAACTCTGTATGCAAAGATTATAATTCACTTTTTTTAATGTCATGAATCATTGTCACATTCTGGTAAAGCTTATAAGCCCTCAAAATAATGATTTTAGTGTATAAAATTTGTAGCATTACAATTATGTTAAAATACAGTTATCAGAGTTATTTTTTATAAATCAATTTCATGGACCTCGGGTTAAGAATCCTTCTTTAGGCCAACCTCTTATCTACCCTTTACATCATACCCAGCAAATGATCATCCAACTTTTGAAAACTTCAAATGAAGATGAATCCGAGTAGTTTATTTTAGATGACCTTAATTGTTGGGTAGGTTTGGTTTTGTTGTTTTTACATATCTTAAAGCTAGTTTTGAGTAGGGATTAATTTCTTTCTTGGTATTTTTATCTCCAGTGCCTAGAACAAAGAAAACCTGACATAATGAGTTCTTATCAGTTACATTAGATCTACATCAGCCTCCCAATTTTTCACTTCCTTGAAGTCCATCCCTCCACCCAAAACTTGCTCTTCTTCAGGCTAAAACCATCCCCTCTTTCTTTGGTCTAGTGTCTTTCAGGCTGCCCTCTTCAGGAAACTTTCTAAGTTTCAATTCCTTCTTAAAATAAGATGCATAGAATTGACTAATAATGCTATTTTCCACATAAAATTGCCAGAGTCCTAGTACAATGTTACTATCATTTGCTTAGTTTCTGAACATTGATTGCCTTTTTTAATCATTCTCAGATTATATTAGCTTTTTTTGGATGCTATATTACACTCATATTGAACATGCTATCCACTAAAATCCATGGTTTGTTTTTTTTTTAAATTTTATTTATTGAAGGCAGTGGGATTAAGTGACTTGCCCAAAGTCACACAGCTTTGGTAATTATTAAGTGTCTAAGGGCAGATTTGAACTCAGGTCCTCCTGACTCCAGGGCCAGTACTCCATGTACTGCACCACCCAGCTGCCCCTTGTTTTTTAATTTTCAGTCAAATTACAATTGCCCCATTTTGTACTTGTGAAGATAAAATTTTTGAACCCATGTATTAGATTGTACCTGTATACCTTATTAAATTTGACCCAATGTATTAACACTTTGCAGTTTTGTGTCATGTGTAAATTTGATAAGTACAGCATTATCCAAGACATCAGTAAAAATGCCAAATGATAGATCCCTTTACTTTAAAACCTCCAAGATGATATGATCCCATTGAGTATTTATTTATCCTGGGATTCTACTTTTTACCCAATTTGTAATTCATTTTTATTGTTCTATCGCACATTCATCTATTTTGTCCACAAGAATAGCAGGAGGAATTTTTTTTTCAAATGCTTTTATAACTAGGTATCTCTCCCAAATCTTTGTATATAGTCTTGTCTGTTATCCTGGTCATTGTTTTCCTTGGCCCACAGAGAAACTTTTTTTAAAAAAAAAGTCAAATACTATGTATATTGCTACATATTTCCTAACCATGAATGGGTAAGAAGTTCTTTTTTTCTTTTTTTTTTCCTCCAGTAGGGCTACTTAATGTAGCAAAATTTTCCTTGTTATTTGAGGTGTAAAATATAGGGAGGATATTTACAAGAGAATCCTTCCTTCCTTCCTTCCTGAAAGTAGGGTGGAAACACTAGCAAGGAAGAGATTCCTAAGATTTCTTCTGAGTTTATAGGTCATAGATTTCTTATGAGCTTATTGGGCATGGGCTGTAAGGAACTTTAGAAGTCATCTAGTCTACTGCCTCATTTTACAAATGAAAAAAACCAAGACCCAGAGTACATTGCCCAAGGTTACACAACATAGTAAAGTAGAAGAACCAATATTATTTACATTCTAGTCCTTTTAACTCCATCTCAAAATCAACACATGGTAAGATGGATAAAGTGTTCCCCACTTACTTTTAGTTTTATCATACTAGGTCATAGAATCATAAATTCACAGTTTTAGGATTGGAAGGGGACCTCAGAGGTCATCTAGTCTAACTCATTCATTTTACTGTTACAGGAAGCAAGATTCAAAGAGATTAAATAACTAGCTCAAGTCAGACAATAATACCACCACCTCCTTTATAGATAGGGAAACTGAGGCTTGGATGTTAAATGTCAATGTTAAACCTCCAGCTGTAATTGAAGATGAACTTAGATTTTAACCTCATAAGAATTAAGACCTAGTTTAGGGAGCTTTTTGCTCTATAATAAACTTGCCTCGTCTCACATTTTTGAGTTGTTATTTTTCTATTAATTCTGACATTAAGTGTGTATTATGTACAATGTGTAAAATTTTAGACCTGGAAGAGAGCCTAAGATTAAGGAGACATTCTTTCCCTTCATTGTGCTTCTATAGTCTGTTGTCATTAAGAACAGATAAATTACAAATAAACTGCTTTTTAAAATTACCTACAAATTCATAGATTTTTTTTAAAATCCATCCAGGATTATTTTTCCAATCTTGAACAGACTTTTTAAAAAAAATTGTCTTGAGTTAAATTTACCATATTGCCTCAGTCTATCCCCTTCACATATGTCTAGCCACATCTACTTTTTTGTTCTGTTTTTGCAAGGCATTGTGGTTAAGTGACTTGCCCAAGATCACACAGCTAGGTAATTAAGTGTCTGAGGCTGGATCTGAACTCCTGACTATCCAGTACTCTATCCATTGCACCACCGAACTGCCTCACATCTGCATTCTTAAAGTTCATTTAAACATCTATACATAGTTCTTTAGAATTCAGTAATTACAGCATTTTAGTTTTGTGCTTAACTTTGTTATTTAAAACTGAATAAGCTTATTTGTTTATCACCAGATTAGTAACCCTCTTTTGCTTCCATTCTGGACATAATCAGTTCTTGAGATAAAAAAGGAAGTTTCTTAGTAGCAATTTAGTTATTGATTTCCTTTTTAAAAATTTTATGCATATTTTATCCATATGCTGAAACATTTAAGTAAAACTTTTTATATACACTTGTAATTATGGTAGATATTTGATAGTAAGTGGGAAACAAAGCAGTTTGCTCTCTATATTTTGTCTGTTTCATGTTCTTCCTCATTGAAATATAGACCACTCTTAACAATTTTTAGTTGGTTGGTTCTTGTCCTTTCTTATCGAAGAAGACCAAAATGTCATCACTATGTTTAAGACAAATTATAGTGTGTCTGACTGTGGCCAATTAGACCAGTATGAGCTTGGGATGCTCAACCACAGATCAGGACTAATTAGTCCATGGGAACACTGGAGGTGCTTACTCTAAATTTATGAACGTCACATATCCTCTGAGCTGCTTCAATTCTGCCAATCTCATAGAGTGCTGCCCCTTCCCTGCTGGACAGTCTTGTGTCAGTGTCTACCATGTTACACAATCAGTTTCAAAGTCCTTTTATTTTTTTAATCTTTTTTAATTTTTTATTTAAGACAGTGGGGTTAAGTGACTTGCTCAAGGTCACACCTAGGTAATTATTAAGTGTCTGGGGCTAGTTTTGAACTCAGGTCCTCCTGACTCCAGTGCCAGTACTCTATTCACTGCTATCCCTAGCTGCCATTGTTCCAGAGTTCTTAAGAGAGAGCTTCAAGGTGTTCTAGTACCACTTCTTCTGACCCCCTTGTGAGTGCTGGCCCTGTGAGTTCTCCATAGAATAGTCTTTTTGGCAAGCATACCTCTGGCATTCTAACAACATGCCCAGCCCATCATAGTGGCACTCTCTGTAGTAATGTTGGAATGCTAAGCAGTTTAGCTCAAGAAAGGATCACAGTGTCTGGTATCTTCTGCCAGGTGACCTTCAGAATCTTCCTAAGACAATTTAAATGGAAGCGATTCAGTTTCCTGACATGGGGCTGGTAAGATTGTCCAGATTTCACAGGCGTATTTTCAAGGAGTTCAGCATAACGGCTTTGTAGACCTTTAATTTGGTAGTTGGTCTAACACACTCTTCTCTTCCACACATTCTTTTAGAACCTCCCAAATATTGAGTTAACAGTTTTAAGACACATGCATAGTTAATTGCAACTAGTTTACAGTACAAAATGGGGTATGAAAATTAGTGATAACTTTTATGAATAGACAAAATGATGACTATTTTAAACTTATTTAGGAGCTAGAAAGATCTCTTACATTCAGTTGACTTAAAGGGAGCAAGAAAGCAAACCACATCTATTTGTTATAAAATATTTAGCCAAAAATAAAATTAACAATAAGTGATGATCTTCTGAACTAACTGTACAGCTTTCCTTTAGATTATTCCAGGCAAAGGTCTTATGGTTGTGATGATGTTGCCAATATTATTTTCTTTCTATTTTAGTCAGTGACCTAAATACACTTATTTTTTGGTCTAGAACTAGCAGTTTCCTTTGAATATCCTCACAGGTCAATGAGGAAATGAAAAATTAGGTTTTAGAGGGAATGTTGCATAAGCAAATAGTCTGGTTTTTTTCTTTAGATTATTATTTAAAGAATAAAAAAAAATCACTATCCCTAAGCTGTTTAAAAAAATGATTACAGAGTTTTCAGTGTTCATGGTACATAGTCTACATTGCATATGAAATAAGTCATCGGAAAAATGCATCCATTCATGTTGCAAATCTTAGCATGTCTCAGAAATTGCCCTGAGCCAACCACCATGTTGACTACTGGATTGCATTGTACCCTTCTGGAGAACTCTTGGGGTTGGGTCTTTTTGTATTACTGTACTTGGGTTTCCCACATTCAAAATTAATAGATTTTAATTCTTAAATTTATTGTTTTACATTTTCATAGTGCCTTTCCTCTGAGAAGTTCAAGGTGCTTTACAGAACCTATCTGCTATACAGGTCGTATTTCTCACAGCATCTCTGTGAGGTAGGTACATGCATCAGAAGTCTGTTCTTTTCTGCTTTCCCCCTTAACAAATAATAGAAGGTGTTGGAGAAAATATAGGTACATCATTATCATTAACATTTTTTTTTTGGTTCATCAGTGACAGTCAATGTATTTTTTAGAAGAATCTTTGTTTTTTTAACTGATACCTTTTCTATTGCTTTTATTTTCAAATTACCCCCCCCCCCCCCCAGAGAATTGTCCTGGGTAAAAAGAATAAAAGAAAGTGGGGATGGGGGTTTATAGCAAAATGAACCATACATAGCAGCTCAGTTGACAGTAACATAATGTTTCCCATACCTCATCCAAAAAAAGAGGGAGATATATTTTCTCTTTCTTTTGGGGAGGGGGGGGGTCTACACATGGTTATAAATACATAGTGTTCAGGGCAGCTAGGTGGCACGGTGGATAAAGCACCAACCCTGGAGTCAGGGGTACCTGGGTTCCAATCCGGTCTCAGACACTTAATAATTACCTAGCCGTGTGGCCTTGGGCAAGCCACTTAACCCCGTTGGCCTTGCAAAAACCTAAAAAAAATCAAAACAATAAATACATAGTGTTCAGTTTCCTCTTTTTGGTTCTTTCCATTCATATAGCTGTAATTCAGATTCACTCTTCAATCATAGTTCTGCTTAATTCTTTTTGTTTTTAGTTCCCAATAGATCCTTTTTCTTCAACTTTTCCCTAACTTCCCCGATACTCACAACTATAGCTCTTCCCTGCATTTTTTTTTATTTTTTTTAAAGTTACATGCAAAGCTAGTTTTAATTCTTTTTTCATCCTTTTGCAAGTTCTGCCTTTTTCTATCACCCTCCCTTCCTGCCCCCTCCCTGTGGTGGTAAACTATCCAATACGGGTTGTACATGTACAATCATGTTTTAAAAAAAATCTCTATTTCTGAAAACATTTCTCTTTTTTTTTTTTGGTTTATGTCAGCTGATCCTCCTTTTGTTCCTACGATATGACTGTTAGTTACCCTAGCATGAGACTGACTATGGAGGCAAAGGTATAACACAGCAGATCAGAAAAAAAGAGAGTAATTGAGTTTGGTATAAAGGAGTAAAAGTGTTTGAACAGTGACTAATATTAGGGTAACAGATACAGGGAATATACATTTAATACATTGAGTCTTCATATACTCAGCTAGGTATAATGAGAATAAATTTCTGAAGCTGAGTAGAAACCAAACATCTTGGCCTGAACTTGTATTGCTGCGGAACTTAGTACTGCTTGCTTACTGACTTCAATTGTATCTGAAGAAATTGTATAACTTTAAGTGTGGTCCTATATATTCATGGGTATTCTAGTATGTAGTTAGGTATATAACTTAACTGTTTAGCAATTCTTTTTTTTGCCAGGCAAACAGGGTTAAGTGGCTTGCCCAAAGCCACACGGCTAGGTAATTAAGTGTCTGAGACCGAATTTGAACCCAGGTACTCCTGACTCCAGGGCCGGTGCTTTATCCACCACGCCACCTAGCTGCCCCTGTTTAGCAATTCTTGATGCTACAGTAATCCTGTCTTTTCTTGAATATTGTACTACTCTGACTTGTTCTCCTTGTAGCATCTTTTTTTAATGTAACTTTTTTCATTTAAAAAAAACTCCTGTTTTCTCTTTCTCCTTTCCATTGGAGAAGGGGTGGGGATATTCTAACAAATTTTACCTTTAAAGAAAAAAACTTGAAGGAATATGAGAAAACTGGAAGGAACACTGTTGTTGGGAGAGTGGTGAATTGATCCAGCCATGCTGGAGAGTAATTTGGAACATGCCCCTTGACCCAGCAACATCCAGATTGGATTTGTATTCCAAAGAGATCATAAAAGGAGGGAAAAGACCCACTTATACAAAAAATATTTATAGCAGGTCTTTTTGTTGTGACAAAAAACATTAGAAATTGAGTGAATATCAATCAGTTGTGGAATGACACAACAAATTGTGATATATGAATGTGATGGAATACTGTTGTTTGGTAAGAAATCACGAGCTGGGAGATTATGGAAAAATCTGGATTTCTATCAACTGAGTGAAGTGAACAAAACCAGGAGGACATAATGTACATATTAACCCGCAACATTATATGATTATCAACTGTGATAGACATCCCTTTCAGTAATTCAATAAACAAAAGACAATTCTAAAAGACTTGTGATAAAAATGCCTTGAACATCCAGAGGAAAACTATGGACTCTGAATGCAGATCAAAGCATACTGTCTATTTACTTTTAAAAATTTGTTTTTTTCTTTCACAACACGATTAATATAGAAATATGTTAAACATAATTCTATTTGTATAACCAATGTCAGATTATTTGTTGTCGTGGGAAGGGAAGAGAGGGAGGCAGTAAAACATGAACTCAAATAGCATAATGACTTTGACTACATATGTAAAATTCCATAACCAATAGCTCTTCTTATGAAAAGAGCAAAGTGCATTATTTTCAACTGTTCTTCTAGGCATTGTTTTAGCAGATTCATGCTCTTGCTAAAGAGGGTATGAAGTTGATCCAATACAAACCTAGTATCATTGTTGAAATGAACTAAGAAAATGCAACTGGGCATACATAGCAGAAGTGACTATCCTTGCAGTGGCATTAATTGATCAACAAATGTTCTTTAAGCATTTACTATGTGCCAGTCACTATTCAAAATCCTGGGAATGAAAATTATTGCTCTTTTGAAGGAATTCACATTCTATTAAACATGACAGTATGATTGAAGCCTCCATTTTACTAGGGCAGGGCTCTTGCCTGTAGGTAGATATGGGGGGGGGGATTTTTTTTTGTTTTTTTGTTTTTGCAAGGCAAATGGGGTTAAGTGGCTTGGCCAAGGCCACACAGCTAGGTAATTATTAAGTGTCTGAGACAGGATTTGAACCCAGGTACTCCTGACTCCAGGACCGGTGCTTTATCCACTCCGCCACCTAACCACCCTTAAAAATAAATTTTTGAGAGCTTTTGTTTTTACAAAGTGTGTTTCACCATGTCCTCTTCATCTCTTCCCCCAAGAAGAACCAAACAAAAAAGATTGCTTATTAACTTTGTTACATACTTTCTTATATTTTTACAACCTTTTATTTGTAGAGATGGTCCTATCATATTTTTGGAGATTAATTGGCTCCCTGTGTCCACCTCTGAACATCAGTTACTAAATGGGAAGGATGGGCAGTGAAAAAGAGAACTTTCTGACTGTCGGGTACGGCCAATACAACACCAAACTTGAAGTCAGGAAAATCTCGGTTCCCACCCAAATACTAGCTGGTGACTGATGGGCAAGTCATTTAAATTGTTAGCTTCACTTTACTTCTCTGGAAAATGGAAGTGGAAAATGGCACCTACTTCACAAGGTTGTTGAGAATCAAGTGAGATCATGTATTGAAAGTACTTTATAAACTAGAAAGCATTGTAGAAAGAGCTCCTAATATAATTATCATCTCTTTTTTGGGGGGGGCAATCGACTGCTAATATTTTTGAGGTTTGAAGGTATGAAGAATATAATTTTTACAGGTAACAGCTCTCTATATTTACCATAGGAGAGGATAAGGAACTGAACTGTTACTTAAATGGTATGAGGAATTCCCTCCACCAGTTTAGTACCTTCTCTGTAATTTGGTCTTAGGGAATTGTCTAGAGAATTGAGAACTGATGGAGGTTCATGCAGTGTGTTGTCAGTTGTGGCATTTACAAAGCATAATGTAAAATATACCAATAAATAAGACATTCTAATTGCTTTCAAAGAACTGGTGGGAGAGAAGATGGACTGTTGGTCCAGTTAATGGTTATTTCCCTAAAAGGAAATTTTTTTTGAGTATACAAATAAATGCTTTTTTAAAAAAGTCATAACTAGGGGCAGCTAGGTGGTGTGGTGGATAGAGCACTGGCCCTGGAGTCAGGAGGACCTGAGTTCAAATGAGGTCTCAGACACACAATATAATCACCTAGCTGTGTGACCTTAGGCAAGTCACTTAACGCCACTGCCCTGCAAAAAAAAAATTAAAAAACCTTTAAAAAATGTCACAACTAAAATTATTGTATAAAGTCAATTGCTATGAAAGTTGAATGGTTGTATGGTTGAAGAGGGAGATTGTATGACCCAGAATAGTATCTAGTATTTTAAAAAATTCCCTGGCAGGAATAGAGGGAACAGAAGGGAGGAAAAAGCAGCCAATAGGCACTATTGCCATATTTACAGGTCAGGGTATGAAGGTAAGAAATCAGTTGGAGGGAGGGAAAACCATCTACTAAGATTTTTAAAAATTGGTGTCAAAAAAATTCAGCAAACTAAGTAACATATCAGTTGAGTCAGATAGTATGTTAGTGTTTTCCCACCTGTAGTCCCATTCCTCTGCACAAGCAGGAAGGTACATTTTTTCATTTCTTCTTTGAACCAAGCTAGGTCAATTAAAACTATAGTGTTTAGGATTCTTTTTTTTCTTTACATTATTGTAGTAATTGTATATGTTGCTTTCCAGTTCTGCTTGCTTTACTTTGTATCAACTGACATACATTTTCCCTTGTTTCTCTTTATTCTTCATATTGGTTTGTTATCCTGTAGTAATATTCCATTACATTCACATACTACAATTTATTCAATCATTTCACTAATAAATGGTTTTGGCTTTTGTTCTGACTTTGGCTAATACCAAAGGTGCTACTATATAAGTAAACGTACTTTTATTTCTGCCTTTGACATTTTTCTTAAGGTATATGCCTCTGAAGTGGGATCCCAAAGGGGATGGACAGTTTAATAACTTTCTAGAATGATTGGGTGAAGTCACAGATATGCTAGTAGTATATTGATGTTAGTCTTTCTTTTTGCAACCTAACACTGTTATTAATAATAATAGCTTATATTTAAATGGTACTTATGGGCCAGGACCTGTAATAATTAAATGCTTTATAATTTTTGTATTATATGATTCTCCCAATAATTCTGGGAAAGAAGTGTTTCTATTAGCTCCATTTTACAGTTGAGGAAATGTAGACAAATAAAAGTGAAGTGATACATAAGTATGTCTGAGGCTGGATTTGAACCTCAGTCTTCCTGACTTCAAATAAGTACTGTCCATTTAACATTTATTTTGTTGTCTTTTCAAATGGGCTGGAAAAGAGAAGTGACCTCCTGGCTACTGTAAATTTAATGTTCAATCTGCAGGACCAGAAAGGTACTGTATACCCGAACAGCAACATGAGGGTGATGTTCAACCTTGAAGGACTCGCTTATTCCATCAGTGAAACAATCAGGAACAATTTTGGGCTGTCTGCAGAGGAGAGTGCCATCTATAGCCAGATAAAGAGCTGTGGAGTTTGAACAAAGTTCAAGGACTATTTCCTTTAATTTAGGGGGGGAAAGCAGATATCTTATTGTCTGATCTTCTTATCTCTTAGACTTTTTGTCTCTTCCTTAAGGATATGATTTCTCTCATCACATTCAATTTAGATCAGTATACAACATGGAAACAAAGTAAAGACTGACAGATTGTTTTCTGTGGGGGGAGGGAAGTAAGATGGGGGGAATTGTAAAACTCAAATAATATCTTTAATAAAAAAAGAAAAAATTAGTCTTCAATCACTGGATTAGAATTAGGGCAAAAATAGGCTGCATTCAGGTCTTATATAAGGCTAATTTATATGAACTATCTTCAAATGAAGAGGTACAAAATTTCATAAGATTACAGAGTCAGGAAAGTATTCACTTCCAAATGGGGAGAGTAGAATCGGGAAAGTCTTTCAGATAGAAATGGCATTTGATCTAGCCCTTGAGGAAGGGTATAGGGACTGGGAGAGTGGAGGCATGGGAGAAGCATTCAAGTTTGAAAATGACATTAGTAATATTGATAAGACCCCTTCTGTGTGCCATACACTGCTGCATGCTTGAGTATATAAGAAACATTGCAGTCTTATCTATTGTCAAGGGAAATGTGTATGTGCATGTGTATACAAATAAAAAGTGCATACAAAATTACCAAGTAATTTTAGTTGGAGTGGGCATTAACAATAAGTCATTTATAATAAGCCTTTGATAGGTAGTAACTAGTGCTAGAGCTGAACTTAGAATCTCCTGGTTTCTTCAAAGAAGTTGAAGTGAAAAATGAGGGATTGCTTTCCAGGCATGTCTGTACAGAGGCATGTATTGGGAGATGATCTGCATTCCTAAGGGCACCAAGCAGGCTATTGGAATTAGAACATAAAGTGGGTGCTAGAGTGAAAACAAAAAAACTGGAAAGGTAAGTATGAGCCAGATTTGTGAAGGAATTTAAATGCCAAATAGAATAATATGTAATTCTAAAGATAGTAGGAAGCCACTGGAGGTTCTTGGAGGGGAGATCCTTGAGGCCACAAGACCAATTAGGACCTCATTACATAGTCCACTTGAAAAATGTAAGGAAAATAGGGGCTTGATAAGAGAAATATTAGATTGTAAAAGCTTGAGCATCTTAAAGAGGATAATTCCAAGTTGTTAATCTGAATGACTATTAAGGATAGTAATAGCTTCAAAAGAAAGAGGAAATTCAGAAAAGAAATGGTTTTGGGGGAAATACTATACATTATGATTTTTTTCATGGTAATTTTTCTGTATAGAATAGCAAGTTGTACAAAGCAGATTGCAGTTTCATGTACAATCATTTTTTAAATTATTCTATATTATGGAAATGCTTGTTTTATTTGATAAGCAAAAACTAAAACTTTTTTTTTTTAAAGATCAGTGAGGGGGCGGCTAGGTGGCGCAGTGGATAAAGCACCAGCCCTGGAGTCAGGAGTACTTGGGTTCAAATCCAGCCTCAGACTCTTAATAATTACCTAGCTGTGTGGCCTTGGGCAAGTCACTTAACCCTATTTGCCTTGCAAAAACTTAAAAAAAATCAGTGAGAAATTATTAGGTCTGTGCTCCATTCCTGCCAGCACTAAAATGGAAGGACCTTATATTTTTTTCTTTATTTAATATTTATTTATTCTCATTTTGTACAAATAATGTTTTTTATACATTAATAAAATATTCTTGTTTAAGAGTAAACAAAATACCCCCTCCCCCAAAAAAATTATAGACTCGCTTGAGCGATAAAGTAAAGGGGAGAGGAAAAAAATTAAAATTAAAAAAATAGTAATAATTTTAGGTATGGCTAGGTGGCGCAGTGGACGGAGCACCAGCCCTGGAGCCAGGAGCACCTGAGCCCATATGCAGCTCCATACAACCAACAATCACCCAGCTGTGTGACATGCAAGCCACCCCAACCCCACTGCCCTGCAAAAACCAAAAAAAGAAAAAAAAGACCCAAAATAAAATAGTAATAATAGTAGGGGTGGCCAGGTGGCGGACAGAGCACTGACCCTTGAGCCAGGAGCACCCGGGTCCAAATCCGGCCCCAGACACCCTATGATCACCCTGCTATGTGGCCCCAGGCAGGCCACCCAGCCCCATTTGCCCTGCACTGCCCCCAAAAAATAATAAAAAATGTGCCTCAGTCTGTGTTCCAACACCAACTCTGTCACGGGTGGATCACATTCTTTTACATTGTTTTTTATATATATATATATATATATATATATATATACACACACACACACACACATATATAAATATATATACACACATATATATATATACACACATATATATATGTATATATATATATTATAATTTTTTTTTGAGATGCCTATTGATCATTCCCTTGGAAATATTCGGTGGGTAACTGATGATGTGGGATTGGAGCTGAGGAGAGAGAGACTGACGCCCAGACACATACTAGTACTGATTATCAAGATAAAAGTCAGCTGCATAGAGATAATCCTTGGGAGCTGATGAGATCACAGAAATATTGTGGGAGAGGGAGTAAATAGATGGGAAAGAGTGGAAAAAAAGTGATCATGGAAGGAGTGAAAAAAGTAGGAAGAGAAGAAAGCCCAAGTTAACCTTTGTAGACAGATTTGTCTGGTTGGGGAGCAGAATGTAGATGCTAAACTAGCACAGACAATAGGGAAAGGAGAACTAAGAAATGTCATGAAAACCTAGAGAGAAGTGAGTGGTAAGCAGTATCAGATGTGGGAATAAAGCTCTATCTAGTATGAGAGATGAGAACATTATTTGATGATTGAAAGACCATTGATTCTTAGGAAATGCCATTTTCCATTTTAAGTGTGTAAGTCAGTTTGCAGGGTTTTGAGAAGTCCATAAAAGAAAGGGAAATGGAGTTAAAATGAAATACAGGAGACAGTTTTTTAATGGGAGTTTGACTATGAAAGGGAGGAGATAGGATAGTTGCAGTAGAAGGAAGGAGGGTTGACAGAGAGGTTAAAAAAAAATGACAGATGCATTTTGAGGAAAGTTAATTAGTCCAGTCTGGCTAGAGTAGAATTTATAAAGGGAAGCAGTGTAAGATGGTTGTATCAAGCTCAAATAGAAACAGACCCTTTAAAGGGTAGTAGAGAAATATCCTTGAAAGCCACACATTGATTTAGAAACCACATTTATTAACATTATCTTTATTCTATTTTATTTGTTTTGTTAAATAATTCTCAATTACATGTTAATCTGGTTCGGAGTGTTGCCCTACTTTCATTGTCTAAGGAATCTGATATCTCTGGTGGGGTATTCCATTCTGCAACATAGGGATTAGGGCACTATGCCTTTGAGATCTGGAAAATTGGTATGAAATTTTTGGTCCTCCCTTCATACCAGAGTAGAAGTCTGAATTTTTTTCCTTTTTCTCTTATGAGATGTTTCCAATATCTTAATGTAAACTTTGAGTTGTTATTATGCAGTTATATTTATGCATTTCTGAGTTTCTGAATTTTTTTTCTATGTCATCTTCTGGTCTTCATGTGTTGTCTAGAACTTTTGTAAACCTCCCCCAAAATTCCACTTAATTTCTTATGCCTACCTGTGATATATCAAAACCATGATGGGAAAGTCTTAACTTCTTTTATCATAATCTATTTTAAATCGTTAATATAGTTTCTCACCTCTGTATTTTCAGGTTATTACTTAATGGAACTCTTTTATCCCTCTGCTTTAACAAAATGCATAAAGTTTTGTGACTTAGACTGACCTTTACAGCTGTCCCTGAGTCAAATCTATAGCTTTATGCTATTAATTGACAGAATCCCTCTTCTTCTGGTTTCCTTTCCTCCATCAGAATTTTCTAGACCTTTAAAGGTGAAGCTCCTTTGAGCTGACTTATTCATCTAAACCACAGAATAAGCCAAATCTGAATAAAAAGTTATCATGAGTAGTTAATAAATAAAAAAAATCTAATGATAGTGACCCAAGATCTAACTCACAAAATCTGAGTTGGAAAGGATATGTTGTCCACCTTTGTACATAAACAAAAACGCCTCTTTTATTATAACATCCAACAAGTGGAAAATATAGACTCACTTTTCCTAGCAGTTTTCTCTGGCCTTATTTCTTTGAATTTATAAGTGGATTCCTCTTCCTCCTACCTTTACTTTCTGGTTTGCTTCAGGACTCAAAGCAAACCCTACCTTCTACTGAAGCTCATTCCCCTGACCCTCTCAGTGCTTCGCCTCCAAAGTCACTTCTCCTCTACAGTGTATATAGCTTATTTATACATAGCTGCCCTAGTGTTGTCTCTTCCATTGAACTCTGAGCTCCAAGAGGGTCAGAACTTTTTTTTAATTTTTGTCCTTTTTTATATCCTTAGCACAGTGCCTTTCACCAAGTAGGCACTTAATTAAATTGCCTGTTGACTGACTGACCAACCAACTGAAGGAATGGAGGGGGTGTACCTTTACTAGTTTTTTCCATATTGAGATTCATAGCTATTATTGCTTTATTTTGGCCTTAATTTCTAAACTTAATATTAAGGCACCTCACTGGAATCAGTCCTCTTTGCTTCTATTTACATTATAGTTATCCTAAACAGTCTTCAGCAGAAGATTTATAAATTGCTGTGTTTCCCATGTTGTCTCTGTTCATTGGGGAATTAGAATGTAATTTCTTTTTCTTCCTTTTTTTTTAAAGCTTTTTTATTTTTTTCCAATTATATGCAGAGGTAGTTTTTCTGCATTCCTTTTGCAAGCTTTTGAGATCCACATTTTTTCACTGCCTTCCCTTCTCTGCTCCCCCCCCCCCCCATGGCAGCAGACAATCTGATATAGGTTATACATGCACAATCTTGTTAACATATTTCCATATTAGTCATGTTGTGAAGGGAAGAATTAGAATTAAGGGGGGAAAACATAAGGGGAAAAAAAATTTTAAGTGAACATAATATGCTTTGCTCTGCATTTAGACTCCATAGTTTTTCCTCTGGATGTAGATAGTATTGTCCATAAGCAGGTGAGAATTTAGTTTCTTTTTTTTTTATTTGAGTTTTACAATTTTTCTCCCAATCTTACTTCCCTCCCTCCACCCCCCACCCTCACGGAAAGCAATCTGTCAGTCTTTATTTTGTTTCCATGTTGTACATTGATCCAAATTGAATGTGATGAGAGAGAAATCACATCCTTAAGGAAGAAACAAAAAGTGTAAGAGACAATAAGATATCTTTTTTGTTTTCCTAAATTAAAGGGACTAGTCCTTGAACTTTGTTCAAACTCCATGGCTCTTTATCTGGATACAGATGGTATTCTCCATTACAGACAGTCCAACATTGTCCCTGGTTGTTGCACTGATGGAACAAGCAAGTCCATCAAGGTTGAACATCACCCCCATGCTGCTGATAGATTGTACAGTGTTTTTCTAGTTCTGCTCATCTCACTCAGCATCAGTTCATGCAAATCCCTCCAGGCTTCCCTGAATTCCTGTCCCTCCTGGTCTCTAATAGAACAATAGTGCTCCATGACATACATATACCACAGTTTGCTAAGCTATTCCCCAATTGAAGGACATTGACTTGATTTTCAATTCTTTGCCACCACAAACAGGGCTTCTATGAAAATTTTTGTACAAGTGATGTTTTTACCCTTTTTCATCATCTCTTCAGGATATAGACCCAGTAGTGGTATTGCTGGATCAAAGGGTATACTCATTTTTGTTGCCCTTTGGGCATAGTTCCAAATTTCTCTCCAGAAAGGTTGGATGAGTTCACAGCTCCACCAACAGTGTAATAGTGTCCCAGATTTCCCACAACCCTACCAACAATGATCATTGTCCTTTCTGGTCATATTGACTAGTCTGGGAGGTGTGAGGTGGTACCTCAGAAAAGCTTTGATTTGCATTTCTCTAATGATTAATGATTTAGAGCAGTTTTTCATATAGCTATGGGTTGCTTTGATCTCCTCTGTAAATTGCCTTTGCATATTCTTTGACTATTTGTCAATTGAGGAATGGCTTTTTTTTAATATGATTCAGTTCTCTATATATTTTATAAGGCAACCAGGGGATTAAGTGGCTTGCCCAAGGCCACACAGCTAGGTAATTATTAAGTGTTTGAGACCGGATTTGAACCCAGGTACTCCTGACTCCAGGGCCAGTGCTTTATCCACTGTGCCACCTAGCCGCCCCCCTCTGTATATTTTAGAAATGAGTCCTTTGTCAGAATCATTAGTTGTAAAGATTGTTTCCCAATTTACTAAATTTCTTTTGATCTTGGTTACAGTGGTTTTATCTGTGCAAAAGCTTTTTAATTTAATGTAATCGAAATCATCTAGTTTGTTTTTGGTGATGTTCTCCATCTCTTCCTTAGTCATAAACTGCTCTGCTTTTCATAGATCTGACAGGTAAACTAGTGCTTGATCTTCTAATTTGCTTATTGTATTTTTTATGTCTAAATCTTTTATCCATTTGGATCTTATCTTGGTGTAAAAGGTGTTAGGTGTAAGTTTTTTCCATACTAACTTCCAATTTTCCCAGCAGTTTTTTATCAAAGAGAGTTTTTATCCCAATAGCTGGACTCTTTGGGTTTATCAAACAGCAGATTACTATAATCATCTCCCGCTTTTGCACCTAGTCAGTTCCACTGGTTCACCACTCTGTTTCTTAGCCAATACCAAACAGTTTTGATGACTGATGCGTTATAATATAATTTTAGATCAGGTAGGGCTAAGCCCCCTTCTTTTGTACTTTTTTTTCATTAAATTCCTGGAAATTCTTGACTTTTTATTTCTCCATATGAATTTACTTATTTTTTTAACTCATTAAAGTAATATTTTGGAATTTTGATTGGTAGGGCACTAAATAGGTAGTTTAGTTTTGGTAGAATTATCATTTTTTTTATTAGCTCTGCCTATCCATGATCAGTTGATATTTGCCCAGTTATTTAAATCTGATTTGAGAATTTAGTTTCTTAAAGAAAGTTTAGTGTTTTAATAAGTATAAGAAGGCCTTGGAGCTTTTTCTTTTTTTAATTTAGATTTTCCTGTTGTATATGTGGGAGACATGATTTTTCACCATGGCGTCCTCTGGCCTAGTACCATTGATTAGATATAGTTCCCTGAGAGACCAATCCTTGGTTCAGGAAGAACCAAAGAAAGTTGGGCACAGCTGTAGGAAGGGATTGTTTGGGGCTGTGATACATATTGGGTGTCCTTATGTTAAAGACAAACTTCACAATTAAGGTAGCAATTCCTGGGGATGGTGGAGTTTGATCTATCTTCATATCAGAAACTCCTTGATGTCTAACCATGGGTCCCTGGGTTGATGCTATAACCCCCCCCCCACACACACACACACACACTTTGAAGACTTAGCTTTAAGTAATAGATTAGCTCTAAACATTATGGATTTATAGCTTGTCTTTGTTCTTTTCCTCCATGGCTATTAGCTTTTCTTGTTTCTGTCAACATGGCAGCTTCACTTTTTTTCCCTTCTCCCTTTCTGCCCCTTTCTCCTGCTTCTATTTCTATTTCTATCTCTATCTCTTATCTCTATTTCTATCTCTATCCCTTGCTTTCTTGCTCTCTCACCCTTCCCTGACATCTAGGGAACCAGTTGACCAAGTTTCAGTCTATCAGAAACTGTCCAAGGGGTCAATTTCTGAGTAAGGCTTTGAGGAGCTTTTCCAAGAGTCAAATGAAAAAGATTTACAGAACAGACTTTATAACCTCCATTTTGAATGCTCTGGGGCCTTTTTTGCTTGCTCCCTAGTTCTAGGATTGCTGTCTAAGTGAACTCTGTGTGAGGTGTGATGTATTGTGAGGCAAGTCCAGGAGTTGGAAAAATTCAGGTTTTCTCTGGAAGCAATCAAGATGACTTTTTTTTTAAAAAATAGAATATATGTCAATGAAAATGAAGTCAGAAGTCAGGAAGAAGATAGAGAACCTGCCGGCCCAGCAGGACCTGAGTTCAAATGTGGTCTCAATCCCATAATTACCTAGCTGTGTGACCTAGGGCCAGTCTCTTAACCCCACTACCTTGTAAGAAAAATTCTTCATATCAATAAGTTCTTTATGTCTGGAGCACTATATAAAACACTAAAGGAAAGAAGATACTTAAACTTTGGTCACCATCAAGGTAACTTATGAATCAAAGGTTTTTGCAAGGCAATGGGGTTAAGTGGCTTGCCCGAGGCCACACAGCTAGGTAATTATTAAGTGTCTGAGACCGCATTTGAACCCAGGTACTCTTGACTCCAGGGCTGGTGCTTTATCCACTGTGCCACCTAGCTGCCCCAATCAAAGAATTTCCAAATACATACTGTAGTATGTAAGGTGAATTAAAGTTAGCAGAGTTGTCAACTGCAAACTACAAAATTAAGAGACAGATTAAAATTAATTGGGAAATATTTAACAAGATAACAAAAATAAAGTCAATATAATGTTAAATTGTGGTTTTCTGACTTAGTATGTGACTACAAGTAGGTGCTGACCAAGTATTTTCAGTTTTTGGTGTAAGGTAAAATTTTTCATCCTAAATTCCATCTAGAAAACTTGCTCAGCAGACCTCTGTGACTTATAAATACTGGCCCCATTTCCAGAAACAAACACTAAAGCAACTAAACTTGAAAAACCTATCTAATGGTAATTACAAATCATTTAATGTCTATTTAAATAAATACTCAGAATTTGAGGAACTTAAAATGATCTTTAAACAATCTAAATCTAGTTGACCAAAAATTTCTTTGATTAACACTTGATGTTGATGTTATCTGTATAATACTTATTGAAATATAGTTTCTTGGAAAGTAAAGTGCATATCTTTATTTTATTGAATGTACTTAATGTAAATATCATTTAATATCATCTAAAGTCTTTGATTTTAGAAGTCCACTGTGCTTGCTCTGTCATCAGCAGATAGTCTGGTGTAAGTAGCATTACTAAATTATTAGCCATAGTATAGGAAAAGACATAAGTTTTTAGACATGGCTATTGCATGGTATTAATTTACTAAAGTTTTTTTCCTTTTAGATATTGGGAGGGTGGTAGTAATGATATAGAAAGGGAAAAGCATTGAAATTCTTTTGGAAATGAAATAACGAGAACAAATAGATTCAGAAGGAATCACAGGAAGCAAAATGGGATTGTTTTTAAGTAATGTGTTGAATTTCTTATATATTTTGGTTCTAAAAAGACAAATAGTTAAAAATGACAATTAACAATCTGATAGAAAATTCTCCATCTTTATTGATTGTTTAATTGAGAATAAACAAGTATCAAAACAAAACAACTAGGAGCTGCTAGGTGGTACAGTGCATAGAGCACTGCCCCAGAATCAGGAGGACCTGAGTTCAGAGTTGTTCTCAGACATTTTTAGTATTTATTAGCTGTATGATCTTGGGCAAATCACTTAACCCCATTGCCCCCATAAAAAGTAATAACAATAATAATAATAATAACTGAACTTCCTTTTCTTTTCTGCTTTAAAAAGAGTTTTCCAAGTTATTTTCCTTCTGATCCTTTCCCTCCTTATAGGATTAGAAAATTGATGGTTTGGTTTTTTTT
Organism: Macrotis lagotis; assembly: GCF_037893015.1. Lineage (NCBI taxonomy): Eukaryota > Metazoa > Chordata > Mammalia > Peramelemorphia > Peramelidae > Macrotis > Macrotis lagotis. Next base: position 105,390,032 of record NC_133665.1, on the reverse strand, counting down.
ATTTTCCTCTCAATGTAATCCATGATCCTCTATTCTAAGGCCTCTTTCCTGAGAATTATATTCAGTTTTGCATTCTTAGTTGTAAATCTATATTATTTGCATTTTGGAATATTATATTCCAAGATCTTTCATTTAAAGTATAAACTATCAGGTCTTGTAACCGTGATTCCTTAGTAACTCAACTCTTTCTAGCTGCTTGGATTTTTGACTGGCAGATCTGGGGCTTTTTCTTTAGATTTCTTTCCCAAGGACAATCAGAAAAAATAAAAATCCTATCTTTACTTTATCTTCTGGTTCTGAACTGGACAGTTTCCATTTGTGAAATTAGTGTTCCTGATCTTTTACAAAATTACAACATTCAGAAAGCATAATTTTTACAGTTGCTTTCCTTGATCTCTTTTACAGATCACTTGTTTTTCATAGCTGATGTTTTATGTTTTCTTCAATTTTTTTCAGCATTTTATTTTGTTTTAGTATTTCTTGATATCTCTTGGTCATAGATTTCTGTTAAGGCTATTCTAGTGAATTTATATGAATCAAATTTACCACTTTTTCTTCTAAACCACTCATTTTCCTTCCAGTTCTTTCTCCCAGGATTTTTTTTTTTTTTTAAAGGTTTTTGCAAGGCAATGGGGTTAAGTGGCTTGCCCAAGGCCACACAGCTAGGTAATTAAGTATCTGAGGTCGCATTTGAATTCAGGTCGCCCTGACTCCAGGGCCGGTGCTCTATCCACTGCACCACCTAGCTGCCCCTCAGGATTTATTTCTTGTTTCATATTTTTAAAGTACTCATAGTGGTCCTTTTTCCTTTGGTTTTCTGCTTGCAGTTATTTGTGAATTTATCTTCCAAGTTGAAATTTGTGGTATCTTTAGATCTTGTTTTGATTTTTTTTTATCTGATCTTTTGGAATTTATGCCTTCAGTCTTAATTCTTGAATTGGAATTTTGTTCATGGGTCAAGTTCTGCCTCCTGTTGTTTGGCCCTGGATGGCTCTTGATTTCTGTACAGACCTCCCCCTCCTGAGCTTATGTCTTTCTGGTTCTTTGAAGTTCAGAGCACTGTACTTCAAGGCCTTATGGCATTTTCTTGGGGCAGAGACCTCAGAATTAGGAGATGTTGTGAGAGGCATAGTGACAGCACACATATCCTACTGGTTTCTTTGGCCCCTCTTATTTATCCTTCCAAAGTCTATCCTATGGGTTTCTGAGGTGAGACTTTGAGAGGGGAGTTCTTGTTCTCCAGATACGGACCTTGAAGTCTACATGTGTCTCTGGTATGCTGAGAGAATACTTGAGCACAGGTCCTAACTTTTCTCATGGGTCTTCTTTCCTGTTGCTTGTAGAGTTTCTAGCTGATTTGGGGGATTGGGACCTTTGCGCAGTTCTGGAGTGGTTGGAGTTATGTAATTTCTCATTAGACTTCTTGATCATTCAGTCAAGTGCTATTTTTAGGTTTGGGTTTTTTTCTTGTAAGAATAAAGGTATGGTGCGGCTAGGTGGTGGAGTAAATAGAGCAGAGGCCCTGGAGTCAAGAGGACCTGAGTTCAAATTTGGCCTCAGACACTTAATAATTACCTAGCTGTGTGGTCTTGGACAAGTCACTTTTTAACCCCATTGCCTTGCAAAAATGAGGAAAAAAAAACAAAGAATAAAGGTATGAGAGCCAGGCTACCTGAATTCAACTATCTTGGCTTAAGGTCCTCTGAAAAGAATTGTGAACACAAAATACAATATAAATGATTTCTTGTGAAGTCTTTTCCCTTTTCTAGTTGAGATTGAGACCTCATAAGGCAATAGTCTTTTTCAAATTTTTTGATAGATATTTGGTGGAATATATTGTGTCTTCAAAGAACTTAATCTGATGCTGAGAAAAGTGGGAGAGTAAGTATGTGGGTGTGCTTTTTATTTTTCCCTTCCACTGCATACTACCCCCATAGGAGGAATAGCTAGATTGGTGAATATTTGACAAGGCACACTTGAAAAAGAGGTAAATCATTTGGGGAAAATGAAACTAAATTCAGAAGAAAAAAATTTAAATGGAGGCCTGTATCTTATTTTGATAACTTGATTTCGGTTTCCTGTTATATCATTGAAAAATCCAGAACCTAATTGAGAAGCCTGGATTAATAATATATGAAATAATCAGGACGCAATAGTAGAGTACATTACTTTACAATTTAATATAAAATTGTTTGGTACAGACTAGTGCTGTAGTCCAGAAAAGGGAAAATTCTTTGAAAAGCTGCAGTAGTTAGAGCACCAGCCTTGGAGTCAGAAGAACCTGAGTTCAAATCCTTTCTCAAACACTTTAATAATTACCTCACTGTGTAATCTTGGGCAAGTCACTTAACTCCACTGTCATAAATAAATAAATAAATTAATTAATTAATTAAAATTTTAAGTTAAAAATTAAGCTGCAATAGTTAGGACACCTAACTTTGAAAAGGGTTTAGATGGAACAGTAAGAGAGGATTCCTAGGGAGAGTGTTTCTAGAGTGAAGGCAGAAATGGAAGTGAATGTAGAGTAGCAGAATAGGAAAGGGCATACAGTGAGGATATCAATTGACAAAAACAGAAGTAATGTGATAGGGAAGAGTAGGAAATGAGATTTGTTGAGGATGGGGGTGATCTCAAAAGCTGGGCCATCAAGCAGGAAACATGGAACCGTTGAGGATTTTGAACAGAAAGGAAACATGATTAAAGCATTGTGTGAGGATGACTAAGTAATGTAGTTAATGTGCAAAATGGATTTGTAACAAACTGGATTCAGGGTGAGGTACAGAAGGCCCAGACTGTGATGGCAGTAGAAATTCAAAATGAAGAATGAAGAAAACCTGTTTTGAAGTATATATTGTATGCCCTTTCCCATTCTGTACTGCAGTCACTTCCATTTCTGCCTTTCACTCTCGAAGCACTCTCCCTAGGAATCCTCTCTTACTGTTCCATCTAAATCCTCTACAAAGTTAGGTGTCCTTACTATTGCAGCTTTTTTTAAATTAAAAAAATCTTTAAGAAAGATTTTATTTAGTTTGAATTTTACAATTCCCCCCCCATTCTTGCTCCCCCCCACAGAAGGCAGTCTGTTAGTCTTTACATTGTTTCCATGGTATATATGGATCTAAGTTGAATGTGATGAGAGAGATAACAAAATTACATAATAAGATTTTTCCTAAATTGAAGGTAATAATCTTTGTTCAAACTCCACAATTCTTTCTCTGGATACAGATGGTATTCTCCATCACAGATAATTCAAAATTGTCCCTGAGTGTTGCACTAGAAGGACAAGTTTTTATAGCATTTAATTTTGTAATACTTCTAGATTTAAAGCATTGTTATGAGGCCTTATTTATCCTTCGTGACAACTTGAAAAGGTTAGTATAGTTCTTTTTTTAAGTTTGCCTCTTTGTACTTTTAAGTTCCTTAAGTTGCCCAGAAAATTTAAATTTTACCAGAGGTACTAGCTAGAATTGAAATTCACAGATCCTTAGGCCAACATAGGTTTAACATATCTCTCTAGATGCAACATCTCAAAATTGTTGGAGTAATTTTATACTTTAATATTAATATAAGTGATTGAATTATAATTAGGTTCAGGTTAAAAAGCTATTTAGTATTGCTGGAGTAGCATTAATGGAGAATTTAAAAGCCTATATATTTCAGGTACTTAATAAAAGTAGAAATAATTTGCTATTGTAAAAGTGGTTTTTGCTCCCATATTCTTCTTACCCAATGACTTTTCCTGTAAGCCTATCCCTTGCTTTCGTATACTTGTCTCTTTTAAGATTTTTAAAAATTGATGCTTTTGCTTCAATATTATATTTATGAATCTTTTTACACCATTTGTCAAACATCTGTAACATAGACTGAAAAAAGAAAGAGGGAGGGGTTGCAATTGAACAAAATCAGAGCTTGGCTCTTTAAAGACAGAGCTTGGCTATTATTACCCAGCCTTCAGCTTCATTGTATTCATTCTGTTTACATTGTAATCATTGTGTATATTCCTGATTATGCTCATTTTGTTTTAGTTCATTTAGTATGTGTTCCTTTAAATGCTCATATTTATTGTGATGGTGCAACAACATAACCGTTGCATTTTTGCTGCAGTTTTGTTCACATTCCCAAGTGGCTTACACACCTTTGTTTCAAGTCCTTGCCAACACAAAAATGCTACTTCAAACATTTTACTACATATGGAATCTTTCTATCTTCAGCTTATATTGTACATATCTAGTTGGAAGGATCTTTGGGATCAAAGATTTGGATACCTTATTCACTTTTTTAACATAGTTCTTAACCTTGATTAAAATTTACAGCTCCCCTGTGTTAATGCACCTTTCTTCCTGCAAATGCTCCAGAATGACTATTTCTATCCATCATAATTGCCAATTTGCTGGATGTAAAATGAAATTGAGTTCTTTAGATTTGCATTTCTCTTATTAGTGATTTGTAGAAATTTTTAGTGTAAGTTGTTGATATTTGGATTTTTCCTTTTGAGAATGTCCATATTCTTTCTCAGCATCTGTCAAAAAATAACATCATGAGTTTATTTTGCCTTTTCTCAAACTCTCTGTACAAAATTTTTGTCACGTGTAAGCATAAACAAAACAAATTCCCAAATTGGATGCCCTTACCTTTTAAGAAATGTCAGTCCACAGACAAGATTAGGAGAACCTTTAGACCAGTGGTGTCAAACTCAGACTAAGGAGTCATTAAACTCTCCCAGTAGATCCTTAGGGGTCATATTAACTGAGAAAACTACACATTAACATTATCTGTTTTATTTATATTTATTTTGTTTAAAATGTAGGTGGCAAAGTGGATAGAGCACCAGCCCTAGATTCAGGAGGATCTGAGTTCAAATTCGACCCCCAGACATTTAATAATTACCTATGTGACCTTGGACAAGTCACTTAACCCCATTGCCTTGTAAAAAAAATTAAAATGTAATTAGGAAATATTTTATCTGTTTCAGTTGCACTTGGGAATGTAAATATCTTTTCTTTAGACTGTAGGCCTAAAACCAAGATTGAGAAAAATAATTTTAGTCAGTAATTACTTAGGAAATAAGGAAGGTTCTACTCCCTTCCTAGCTTCTGCCCCCTAGATATTTCTTGGGGGGTGTTGGGGTTTGTTTTTTGTTTGTTTCAGGGGGGTTGGCACAAACCCCCTGGACATATCTTGAGAAAGGAATATTGGTAGGGAGAGACTTGAATTCTACCTCTATGCCCCATCTTCCCTCAGATTCATGTCTGGAGTAAGTGTACACTCTACAGCCATATTCCATTCCCAAGGCCTCTCTGGCACAATGAGCAAGTTTTACAATTTTTCTCCCAATCTTACTTCCCTCCCCCCATCCCCCCACAGAAAGCAGTCTGTCAGTCTTTACTTTGTTTCCATGTTGTACATTGATCCAAATTGAGTGTGATGAGAGAGAAATCATATCCTTAAGGAAAAAACAAAAAGTATAAGAGATAACAAGATCAGACAATAAGATACCTAGGGGTTTTTTTTTCCTAAATTAAAGGGAATAGTCCTTGAACTTTGTTCAAACTCCATGGTTCTTTATCTGGATACAGATGGTATTCTCCATTGCAGACAGCCCAGAATTGTCCTTGATTGCTGCACTGTTAGGGTGTACAGTGTTTTTCTGGTTCTTGAGCTCTGGGTTTTACAGGGCTCTGTAGCCGCCATTGTTAAAAACTATTTGAACTCCTGCATAATGGAAAAAATAAGAAACGATATCATTCCTTATGGACTTTCTCATCTATTTACTTTTTAAGAGTACACAATCTAAAATGCAACTCAATGTAATTTTGCATCATAGTGGAGTATTATATGTTAAGACACGTGACTTATAGCATTGATTTTGTCGTTGATTTTACTCTTTCGGTTACTTAAGTTTTCCAGGTTTGTGTTTTTGTGTTTTTTTGGTAAAATTGAGGGAGGCTAAAATAATTCTAATAAAAGTTCATCTTCATTCTTGCCTTGGAAAGTTGATGTGACATTTGACAGGTCATTTATTTCTCTCTGAATGCTCTATAAGCATTTTGTAAAGCAGCAGGCTTTCTCTAATCTTTTGTTTTTTTATTTTTTAGATTTTTCAAGGCAATGGGGTTAAGTGGGTTGCCCAAGGCCACACAGCTAGATAATTATTAAATGTCTGAGGTCGAATTTGAACCCAGGTACTCCTGACTCCCAGGCAGGTGCTCTATTCACTGCACCACCTAGCCGCCCCTTAATCTTTTATTTTTGAAAATTTTATTTTTGAATTCAACACAGCTGTAAAAAGCAAGAAGGATGCTTTTATCTTTAAAAAATTTTTTATTCTTTCCAGAAACTGCCACATGGACAATGTTGAATGACTAAGTGCTGAATTAGAGGACTCTTTAGGGAAAGGCTACTTCATAAAACTAGTAGTTCTTTTTTTGTAATACTTTTTTCTTTTGTACTACATCTTAATGGAGGAACATTTTACAGATACGGGGTAGACCCGAAACTGAAATTTTGGTATGGATTTAAATAGTACCTTAATGTTATTAGAATGAAATAGATAGATTGATTTTCAGTCTTCTCATTTAATTTTAGTTAATTTAGTTTTTAATACCCTTGGTGTAAGATGAACAACATTTCTAGAGAAGTTTCCTGAAAATGATATTTCAGAGTTCTTTGGTACAGAAAGAAACATTTCAAAATATGCTTCCCTCAATGCATTGAGTGGTCCATTTTGAAAAATGATAATGTGATCTTTGATGGTGGGCATATTTTTGGGGAGGAAGGGTTGACATTCTCAGGTAACCCTGGGTTTTTTAAGACTTTGCCAATGGGATACAAGTTCTGGCGTAATCTAGCAAGATGGAAAATTGCATAGGAAACTGGTAGCATTCTTTTTATAATTTCTGGTCAAGGAGTTGTTTCACTTAATTTCATTGAAGTTTATCATAAGAAGGTTGACCAAAAAAATTGCATTTATTTGCTACTGAAACAGTTCAAAGATTGTTTTATCAGTGGAAGGACTGGCTACCTAAACCAATGTTGAAGCAAAATGTGTCTTACCTAAAATGGCAGGTTGTATCTTGCCTATTGAAGTCCAATTCATATCAGATTTAATTAAATTTTCTTTGATTCATTTTTTTTTTTAGTTTGTTTGGTTTTGTATTTTTTGTTTGTTTTTCTTTTTTGTTTTTGCAAGGCAATGGGGTTAAGCGGCTTGCCCAAGGCCACACAGTTAGGCAATTGTTAAGAGTCTGAGGCCAAATTTGAACTCAGGTACTTGTGACTATAGGGCTGGTGCTCTATTCACTGCGCCACCTAGCTGCCCCTTGATTCTTTCTAATTGCTGACAAACTTATCCTTTGGGAACAAGTCTTAGAGTTGAGTTTGTTTTATGCCACTATTAAACTACAAGTTCCGCAAGGATAGGGGCTGTCTTATCTAACCATTGGCTCTTCTCCAGTACCTAATAAAATGTTTGCATTTGAAGTATTTGATTTCTACCTTAAATTTAATATATTAATGGCAAACCTCCAAATATCCAGGCCTGATCTTGTTACCCTGCTTTTGAAAGTAAAATACAGCACAACCTATCAACTCCCTAATTCCTTGGACATGGAATTTAAGATCTTCTACAGTGTTCTGTTCTTACTTTCCAATTATCTTGACATTACTCATGATACTACTACTACTTATAATAATAGCTGGCATTATTATATTTTGGGTACTTTGATAAGTGATATGCAAATATTTCATTTCATCCTTACCACAACCCTGTGAGTAATATTACCTTTAAGGAAACTGCAGAAAAGTTTTGTGACTTGTTCAGAGTCACATAGCTAATAAGTGTCTGAGGGCAGATTTCAGCTCAGGTCCTCCAGATTCCATATCCTTCACTGTCCCCCCTAACCTCTCTTCTCACCTCATTAGCTTCACCCAGGAAATTAGGCACTCTAGTATATTTCATCTTCAATCCTCCCATCTTAACTTCTTTCATGAAGCTGTTTCTTGTTTTTCTCTTGGTTCCTCCAGCTAGAGGTGTTCTTGCCTTTGCCATATATTATCTTCCATCATTTTTATTTTGTGTACCCGTGTTACATATACTCCTAGGTTTTGATTTCTCTGAGAGTAAAGACTCTCCATATCCTATCAGTCCTGATTTATTTCAGCTCTAAAATGTACCCTTTTTAAATTAGACTAAATATTATGAAATTTATAAGATAAAGTAAAATCTTAGCTAAAACTCTTTAGTATTTTAACATTGAATAAATCAAGTAAGCTAACACATTTCATGTCCATTTCTAAGTCCATCCTAACTTTAGTTACTCTAATGCTCCATTCTTTAGCCCTGAAAATTTCTAAACCAAAAAGTCTCTTTTCCTGAACGTCCTATCTTACTTTGTGTTGACTTCCTTATCTGAGGGTAGTAATGATCACTATTATTGTGAGAGATTGAGCTTGACCAGTGAATCTCTGTTAATCAGACTAAAAATATGACTGAGGTATTGGAGTATTACAAGAAAGTTAATGGTGCAGGATGTAATCCAGTAAAACAAGGACACTACACAAGTCAGACAGTGGATAAGTGTAGATTATTATTTTCTGTTAAAACAAGGGAAGTCATCAAGCATTTATTTGTGCCAACAACTATGCTAAGGTCTAAGAATGAAGAGATTCAAAAAATGGTCCCTACTTACTTTCAAGAAACTTACACTCTTAAGAGGGTGACAAAATACAATAACTTTGCACAAATATGATCTCTTTAAAGGATAATTTAGAGAGAACCTAAGAAGGAATGTACTAAGGACCCCTAGAAAGACTGAAAAGTAGAACTTAAGTTGGAACTTGAAGAAAGCCAGAGAAACTGAGAATTCCAGGCATGACAGATAGCCATGAAAATATTCAGAACTGGGAGATAAAGAATCTTGTTCAAGGAACAGCAAGAAGGCCATAGGTAGGGTAGAGCTATTTTAAGGTATTTATTCTTAAAACTGAGGAAGAATTACATGTTTACATTTTATAAAAATGTAGATAGTGCTTTTTTGTTTTCTGTATTGGTCAGTGATAATTGGTGGCTAATGTTTATAATAAATTTAAAATTTTGTAAATGATTTCTATACTCTGGTCCTATTTTATCTAATATGATCGACTTGAAATGTAAACAGCTTAAAAGGAAGGCATTTCTATCTGTAGCATTCAGCAGGGCTTTGGCACTCAGCATGTGCTTAAATTCTTTTCATTCTTTCATTCATTAAATCTTGGAGAATCATTTTTCAAAGAATCAATTGCAAGTCATACAGAGGGTAGTGTGCAATCAGGCTTCAGAATATTTCCAGTGATTAGCTATTGTTTAGGAAGTGGCAAAGAAATAATATCAAAAGACTGTATGATTGAAAATGGAAGCAAGCCAGTCATGTGACAGGAAGGATCAACAAACAGACTGCTACACTATTAGCCTAGAAGACATAAAAAAGGCCTAAAGGGAAATCTCCATTTCTCTGGATTGAATGTGGAGGATTTGGGGGGGAAACATAAATAAGAATTGCATCCAGTTTAAAGACATGTAGTCCCTGCAATCTACCCCAATAACTACATCTATCTCTGCTGATTTTGCTCTACATATATTCTTAATATTAATTATTTTATAGAATTACAGTATTTCAGGGAGGCTAGGTGGTACAGTGGATAGAGCCCTGGCCCTGCAGTCAGGATAGGGGACTTGGTAAGAGAATTTCCTCTCCCAATGCAAATAAGCATTTCTCTCCACATCCCCCAGTCTGAATATATATCTCTATTATACCGGAGATTTGCACCTTGGTCTTCTGGACTTGAGACTGGTTCTCTAAGGTATGCTGCCTCTCACCATTAATAGAACAGAATTTATTCAGTCATTCTCCACTTACTGAACATGTCAGTTTCTAGATTATTACTATTATAAATAACAAATAAATATTGTTGTACAGAAAGGACATTAGCCAGAAAATCACAAAAGGAGAAATATTCCAAGCAGTGAATGAATGGGTCAAAAGATTAAACTTGTTTTTGTTTATATGAACTTAGTGCCTGTTTGACTATTGTATATTAACTATTTGTTGTACTAGACTGCTTTCCCACTATAATAGGGTACCTATTTCTCTATTGTCCCACCAACCTATGATTTTTATCAATTTTTCTAAAACTCAGCTTCTGAATTGTATACTTTTTAAAAATCCTAGAGAAATTATAAAAAATAAGTATTCTGGACATATCCACACTGGAAAAATAAAACAAAACTGTGGAGTCTAAATGCAGAGTCAAGCATATGATGTTCACTTTTTAAAATTTCTTAGGGGTGGCTAGGTGGTACAGTGGATAAAGCACCAGCCCTGGAGTCAGGAGTACCTGGGTTCAAATCCGGTCTCAGACACTTAATAATTACCTAGCTGTGTGGCCTTGGGCAAGCCACTTAACCACATTTGCCTTGCAAAAAAACTAAAAAAAAAATAATAAAATTTCTTTTATGTTTTTCCTTTCTCATGTTTTTACCCTCTTAGTTCTAATTCTTCTTCTACAACATGACAAATAAAGAAATATGCTAAACACGATTGTACATGTACAAGTTATGTCAGATTGTTCACTGCCACAGGGTCCTGGGAAGGTGGTAGAAAAATGTAAAACTTATAAACTTGTAAATGAAGGGTTATTGAAAACTACCTTTCTTTGTAATTGGGGGGGAAATAAAGTGTAAAAAGGGGGAGGAGGGATAAGTATCCTAAATCTGAGTTTGTGTGAACACTAAAATTGGAGATTGCCAAAGCTAAGAGTGACCATTTGATACAATTAGGTCTGTTTTCTTTTTTTTTCTTTTTCTTTTTTTGCAAGGCAATGGGGTTAAGTGGCTTGCCCAAGGCCACACAGCTAGGTAATTATTAAGTGTCTGAGACCGGATTTGAACCCAGGTACTCCTGACTCCAGGGCTGGTGTTTATCCACTGTGCCACCTAGCCGCCCCCATTCTGTCTTACTTAGAAGTAGACTCTTGGTTATATTTGGTTGACTGAACCTTTCCCGTTTAAAGTAGCAGTGGTAGGAGGAAGCAGAGTGACTGACTACCCAGGTATTCTAGAAATAGCACTGCATAAGAAAATTGAAGTATTAAAATGTTTTGACACAACTAAGTACTAAGACAGGGAATGTTAAATCTTCACTCTAAGGATAGTAGTTAAACCAGAAAAATAGCTGATGGAAGTCAGATGTGGAACTTTAACTGCATGATTGTCAAAAGAGAGGTGTGAGAAGAGTGTTAAGGGGTTATCAGGTTAGAATCCTGTATTGAGAGAGCTTATCAAACCATTTTGAATTTAACCAATTTTCAATAAAGTTTAATCCTAAATGAGATGTAGGCTATCATCCTGATTAACTTTCTAAAAATAGTGTGGAATAAATACTACTACCTTGATCCCAGGATATGTTATTGTGTACATTTGAAAGGAGAATTTGTTTAGTCTGATTGGGAAGGGGGGGTCTTTTCCAGTCTAGTCAGTAACAAAGGAAGCATCGGTTTCCTCTTCAACTTATTTGCTGTTTTTTAAAGTTTGCAGCTCTTTATGGAATATGTTAGCAGGTGTTCCATTACTTATTACATTAAAAACACTTTATTATTACCTTAGTTTTGTTTGCTCTATAATGTTAATTATTTTAACTTTGACAGCCTGAAGTAGTCCTGGTTTGGTAATTAAACTTGAGTTCCCTTCATTCAACTCCCAAGTATGAAACAGGGCAAACTAGCATCCATTGGCAAAGCTTTCTCCCACCTTATAAAAATATAATTGATTAAGGTGTCCTTTGGATTCTAGTTGGTTTGCACTAGCAAGGTCTTGGTTCTTTTCTTTCTTTACTTTCCCTCTTTTTGTACTCTCCTTGATTCATCTAAGGCTTAGAACCAACAGAAACCATTTAGAGGAAGAAATTCAAAGCAAAAATTTCCTGAGACAATTTCCATCTAAATTTCTGCTCTTTTACAGTCTTCCCCAGCTGGGGAATCATTGGGGTATTTTGAACAGTTGCAGAAACTTCAAAGTAAATAAAATTTTT